>NC_090446.1:114170300-114482476 GCF_031143425.1 Pleurodeles waltl | reverse complement strand
AAGTCTCCCGATAAAAATGATACTCACTTGCGTGGGTAGGCCTAGCGCCGGCGACAGGAAACACCCCAAAGCGCAACGTGGACACATCCTAAATTTTGGGGAGAAAAACAGAGGGTGTTTTTTGCGAAGTGCCTACCTGTAGATTTTGGCCTCTAGGTCAGCCTGGCACCTAGGGAAACCTACCAAACCTGTGCATTTCTGAAAACTAGAGATCTAGGGGAATCCAAGAAGGGGGTGACTTGCGGGGGGCTCGGACCAGGTTCTGTTACCCAGAATCCTTTGCAAACCTCAGAATTTGGCTAAAAAAACACATGTTCCTCACATTTCTGTGGCAGAAAGTTCTGGAATCTGAGAGGAGCTACAAATTTCCTTCCACCAGCGTTTCCCCCAAGTCTCCCGATAAAAATGATACCTCACTTGCGTGGGTAGGCCTAGCGCCGGCGACAGGAAACACCCCAAAGCGCAACGTGGACACATCATAAATTTTGGAAAAAAAACAGAGGTGTTTTTGGCGACAGTGCCTACCTGTAGATTTTGGCCTCTAGCTCAGCCGGCACCTAGGGAAACCTACCAAACCTGTGCATTTCTGAAAAACTAGAGACCTAGGGGAATCCAAGGAGGGGTGACTTGCGGGGCTCGGACCAGGTTCTGTTACCAGAATCCTTTGCAAACCTCAAAATTTGGCTAAAAAAACACATGTTCCTCACATTTCTGTGGCAGAAAGTTCTGGAATCTGAGAGGAGCTACAAATTTCCTTCCACCCAGCGTTCCCCCAAGTCCTCCCGATAAAAATGATACCTCACTTGCGTGGGTAGGCCTAGCGCCGGCCACAGGAAACACCCCAAAGCGCAACGTGGACACATCCTAAATTTTGGGAGAAACAGAGGTGTTTTTTGCGAAGTGCCTACCTGTAGATTTTGGCCTCTAGCTCAGCCGGCACCTAGGGAAACCGACCAAACCTGTGCATTTCTGAAAACTAGAGACCTAGGGGAATCCAAGAAGGGGTGACTTGCGGGGCTCGGACCAGGTTCTGTTACCCAGAATCCTTTGCAAACCTCAGAATTTGGCTAAAAAAACACATGTTCCTCACATTTCTGTGGCAGAAAGTTCTGGAATCTGAGAGGAGCTACAAATTTCCTTCCACCCAGCGTTCCCCCAAGTCTCCCGATAAAAATGATACCTCACTTGCGTGGGTAGGCCTAGCGCCGGCGACAGGAAACCACCCCAAAGCGCAACGTGGACACATCCTAAATTTTGGGAGAAAACAGAGGTGTTTTTTGCGAAGTGTCCTACCTGTAGATTTTGGCCTCTAGCTCAGCCGGCACCTAGGGAAACCTACCAAACCTGTGCATTTCTGAAAACTAGAGACCTAGGGGAATCCAAGGAGGGGTGACTTGCGGGGCTCGGACCAGGTTCTGTTACCCAGAATCCTTTGCAAACCTCAAAATTTGGCTAAAAAAAACACATGTTCCTCACATTTCTGTGGCAGAAAGTTCTGGAATCTGAGAGGAGCTACAAATTTCCTTCCACCCAGCGTTCCCCCAAGTCTCCCGATAAAAATGATACCTCATTTGCGTGGGTAGGCCTAGCGCCGGCCACAGGAAACACCCCAAAGCGCAACGTGGACACATCCTAAATTTTGGGAGAAAACAGAGGTGTTTTTTGCGAAGTGCCTACCTGTAGATTTTGGCCTCTAGCTCAGCCGGCACCTAGGGAAACCTACCAAACCTGTGCATTTCTGAAAACTAGAGACCTAGGGGAATCCAAGAAGGGGTGACTTGCGGGGCTCGGACCAGGTTCTGTTACCCAGAATCCTTTGCAAACCTCAGAATTTGGCTAAAAAAACACATGTTCCTCACATTTCTGTGGCAGAAAGTTCTGGAATCTGAGAGGAGCTACAAATTTCCTTCCACCCAGCGTTCCCCCAGGTCTCCCGATAAAAATGATACCTCACTTGCGTGGGTAGGCCTAGCGCCGAAGACAGGAAACACCCCAAAGCGCGCAACGTGGACACATCCTAAATTTTTGGAGAAAACAGAGGAGTTTTTTGCGAAGTGCCTACCTGTAGATTTTGGCCTCTAGCTCAGCCGGGCACCTAGGGAAACCTACCAAACCTGTGCATTTCTGAAAACTAGAGACCTAGGGGAATCCAAGGAGGGGTGACTTGCGGGGCTCGGACCAGGTTCTGTTACCCAGAATCCTTTGCAAACCTCAAAATTTGGCTAAAAAAACACATGTTCCTCACATTTCTGTGGCAGAAAGTTCTGGAATCTGAGAGGAGCTACAAATTTCCTTCCACCCAGCGTTCCCCCAAGTCTCCCGATAAAAATGATACCTCACTTGCCGTGGGTAGGCCTAGCGCCGGCGACAGGAAACACCCCCAAAGCGCAACGTGAACACATCCTAAATTTTGGAAAAAAAACAGAGGTGTTTTTTGGGAAGTGCCTACCTGTAGACTTTGGCCTCTAGCTCAGCCGGCACCTAGGGGAACCTACCAAACCTGTGCATTTCTGAAAACTAGAGACCTAGGGGAATCCAAGGAGGGGTGACTTGCGGGGCTCGGACCAGGTTCTGTTACCCAGAATCCTTTGCAAACCTCAAAATTTGGCTAAAAACACACATGTTCCTTACATTTCTGTGGCAGAAAGTTCTGGAATCTGAGAGGGAGCTACAAATTTCCCTTCCACCCAGCGTTCCCCCAAGTCTCCCGATAAAAATGATACCTCACTTGCCTGGGTAGGCCTAGCGCCGGCGACAGGAAACACCCCAAAGCGCAACGTGGACACATCCTAAATTTTGGGAAAAAAACAGAGGTGTTTTTTGCGAAGTGCCTACCTGTAGATTTTGGCCTCTAGCTCAGCCGGCACCTAGGGAAACCTACCAAACCTGTGCATTTCTGAAAACTAGAGACCTAGGGGAATCCAAGGAGGGGTGACTTGCGGGGGCTCGGACCTGGTTCTGTTACCCAGAATCCTTTGCAAACCTCAAAATTTGGCTAAAAAAACACATGTTCCTCACATTTCTGTGGCAGAAAGTTCTGGAATCTGAGAGGAGCTACAAATTTCCTTCCACCCAGCGTTCCCCCAAGTCTCCCGATAAAAATGATACCTCACTTGCGTGGGTAGGCCTAGCGCCGGCGACAGGAAACACCCAAAGCGCAACGTGGACACATCCTAAATTTTGGGAGAAAAACAGAGGTGTTTTTTGCGAAGTGCCTACCTGTAGATTTTGGCCTCTAGCTCAGCCGGCACCTAGGGAAACCTACCAAACCTGTGCATTTCTGAAAACTAGAGACCTAGGGGAATCCAAGAAGGGGTGACTTGCGGGGCTCGGACCAGGTTCTGTTACCCAGAATCCTTTGCAAACCTCAAAATTTGGCTAAAAAAACACATGTTCCTCACATTTCTGTGGCAGAAAGTTCTGGAATCTGAGAGGAGCTACAAATTTCCTTCCACCCAGCGTTCCCCCAAGTCTCCCGATAAAAATGATACCTCACTTGCGTGGGTAGGCCTAGCGCCGGCGACAGGAAACACCCCAAAGCGCAACGTGGACACATCCTAAATTTTGGGAGAAAACAGAGGTGTTTTTTGCGAAGTGCCTACCTGTAGATTTTGGCCTCTAGCTCAGCCGGCACCTAGGGAAACCTACCAAACCTGTGCATTTCTGAAAACTAGAGACCTAGGGGAATCCAAGGAGGGGTGACTTGCGGGGCTCGGACCAGGTTCTGTTACCCAGAATCCTTTGCAAACCTCAAAATTTGGCTATAAAAAACACATGTTCCTCACATTTCTGTGGCAGAAAGTTCTGGAATCTGAGAGGAGCTACAAATTTCCTTCCACCCAGCGTTCCCCCAAGTCTCCCGATAAAAATAATACCTCACTTGCGTGGGTAGGCCTAGCGCTGGCGACAGGAAACACCCCAAAGCGCAACGTGGACACATCATAAATTTTGGGAGAAAACAGAGGTGTTTTTTGCGAAGTGCCTACCTGTAGATTTTGGCCTCTAGCTCAGCCGGCACCTAGGGAAACCTACCAAACCTGTGCATTTCTGAAAACTAGAGACCTAGGGGAATCCAAGAAGGGGTGACTTGCGGGGCTCGGACCAGGTTCTGTTACCCAGAATCCTTTGCAAACCTCAAAATTTGGCTAAAAAAACACATGTTCCTCACATTTCTGTGGCAGAAAGTTCTGGAATCTGAGAGGAGCTACAAATTTCCTTCCACCCAGCGTTCCCCCAAGTCTCCCGATAAAAATGATACCTCACTTGCGTGGGTAGGCCTAGCGCCGGCGACAGGAAACACCCCAAAGCGCAACGTGGACACATCCTAAATTTTGGGAGAAAACAGAGGTGTTTTTTGCGAAGTGCCTACCTGTAGATTTTGGCCTCTAGCTCAGCCGGCACCTAGGGAAACCTACCAAACCTGTGCATTTCTGAAAACTAGAGACCTAGGGGAATCCAAGGAGGGGTGACTTGCGGGGCTCGGACCAGGTTCTGTTACCCAGAATCCTTTGCAAACCTCAAGATTTGGCTAAAAAAACACATGTTCCTCACATTTCTGTGGCAGAAAGTTCTGGAATCTGAGAGGAGCTACAAATTTCCTTCCACCCAGCGTTCCCCCAAGTCTCCCGATAAAAATGATACCTCACTTGCGTGGGTAGGCATAGCGCCGGCGACAGGAAACACCCCAAAGCGCAACGTGGACACATCCTAAATTTTGGAAAAAAACAGAGGTGTTTTTTGCGAAGTGCCTACCTGTAGACTTTGGCCTCTAGCTCAGCCGGCACCTAGGGAAACCTACCAAACCTGTGCATTTCTGAAAACTAGAGACCTAGGGTAATCCAAGGAGGGGTGACTTGCGGGGCTCGGACCAGGTTCTGTTACCCAGAATCCTTTGCAAACCTCAAAATTTGGCTAAAAACACACATGTTCCTTACATTTCTGTGGCAGAAAGTTCTGGAATCTGAGAGGAGCTACAAATTTCCTTCCACCCAGCGTTCCCCCAAGTCTCCCAATAAAAATGATACCTCACTTGCGTGGGTAGGCCTAGCGCCGGCGACAGGAAACACCCCAAAGCGCAACGTGGACACATCCTAAATTTTGGAAAAAAACAGAGGTATTTTTTGCGAAGTGCCTACCTGTAGATTTTGGCCTCTAGCTTAGCCGGCACCTAGGGAAACCTACCAAACCTGTGCATTTCTGAAAACTAGAGACCTAGGGGAATCCAAGGAGGGGTGACTTGCGGGGCTCGGACCAGGTTCTGTTACCCAGAATCCTTTGCAAACCTCAAAATTTGGCTAAAAAAACACATGTTCCTCACATTTCTGTGGCAGAAAGTTCTGGAATCTGAGAGGAGCTACAAATTTCCTTCCACCCAGCGTTCCCCCAAGTCTCCCGATAAAAATGATACCTCACTTGCGTGGGTAGGCCTAGCGCCCGCAACAGCAAACGCCCCAAAACGCAACGTGGACACATCCCATTTTTTCAAAGAAAACAGTGCCTACCTGTGGATTTTGGCCTGTAGCTCACCCGGCACCTAGGGAAACCTACCAAACCTGTGCATTTCTGAAAACTAGAGACCCAGGGGAATCCAAGATGGGGTGACTTGCGGGGCTCGGACCAGGTTCTGTTACCCGGAATCCTTTGCAAACCTCAAAATGTGGCTAAAAAAACACATTTTCCTCACATTTCTGTGGCAGAAAGTTCTGGAATCTGAGAGGAGCCACAAATTTCCTTCCACCCAGCGTTCCCCTAAGCCTCTCAATAAAAATGGTACCTCACTTCTGTGGGTAGGCCTAGCGCCCACGAAAGGAAATGGCTCAAAACACAACGTGGACAGAACATATTTTTTCACAGAAAACAGAGGTGTTTTTTGCAAAGTGCCTACCTGTGGAGTTTGGCCTCTAGCTCAGCCGGCCCCGGGAGGGGGGGGGGCAGAAATGCCCTAAAATAAATTTGCCCCCCCCCCAGCCCCCACCCCCCCCCCCGGGAGCGACCCTTGCCTACGGGGTCGCTCCCCCTGCGTGACATTGGCGCCAAAAAACAAATCCCCGGTGCCTAGTGGTTTCTGCCCCCTTGGGGGCAGATTGACCTAAAATCGGCCAATCTGCCCCCAAGGGGGGCAGAAATGGCCTAAATACAATTTGCCCCCCAGGGGAGCGACCCTTGCCTGATGGGTCGCTCCCCATCTCGAAAAAAACAAACAAACAAAAAAAAAAAAAACACAACCAAAAAAATTTCCCTGGTGCCTAGAGGGTTCTGCCCCCCCTGGGGGCAGAAATGGCCTAAAATAAATTTGCCCCCCACAGCCCCCACCCCACCCCCCCCCCCGGAGCGACCCTTGCCTACGGGGTCGCTCCCCCTGCGTGACATTGGCGGCAAAAATCAAATCCCAGGTGCCTAGTGGTTTCTGCCCCCTTGGGGGCAGATTGACCTAAAATCTGCCATTCTGCCCCCAAGGGGGGCAGAAATGGCCTAAATACAATTTGCCCCCCAGGGGAGCGACCCTTGCCTGATGGGTCGCTCCCCATCTCGAAAAAAACGAACAAACAAAAAAAAAAAACACAACAAAAAAATTTGCCCTGGTGCCCTGAGGGTTCTGCCCCCAGGGGGGGCAGAAATGGCCTAAAATAAATTTGCCCCCCACCCCCCCCGGGAGCGACCCTTGCCTACGGGGTCGCTCCCCCTGCGTGACATTGGCGCCAAAAAACAAATCCCCGGTGCCTAGTGGTTTCTGCCCCCTTGGGGGCAGATTGACCGCCAATCTGCCCCCAAGGGGGGCAGAAATGGCCTAAATACAATTTGCCCCCCAGGGGAGCGACCCTTGCCTGATGGGTCGCTCCCCATCTCGAAAAAAACAAACAAACAAAAAAAAAAAACCAACAAAAAAAATTGCCCTGGTGCCCTGAGGGTTCTGCCCCCCCCCCCTGGGGGCAGTTCGGCCTAGTAATAGGCCGATCGGCCCCCAGGGGGGGCAGAAATGGCCTAAAATAAATTTGTCCCCCCCCCGGCCCCCACCTCCCCCCCGGGAGCGACCCTTGCCTACGGGGTCGCTCCCCCTGCGTGACATTGGCGCCAAAAAACAAATCCCCGGTGCCTAGTGGTTTCTGCCCCCTTGGGGGCAGATTGACCTAAAATCGGCCAATCTGCCGCCAGGGGGGCAGAAATGGCCTAAATACAATTTGCCCCCCAGGGGAGCGACCCTTGCCTGATGGGTCGCTCCCCATCTCTAAAAAAACAAACAAAAAAAAAATTGCCCTGGCGCCTAGAGGTTTCTGCCCCCCCCCCCCCCGGGGGCAGGTCAGCCTAATATTAGGCCGATCTGCCCCCGGAGGGGCAGAAATGGCCTAAAATAAATTTGCCCCCCCACCCCACCCGGGAGCGACCCTTGCCTACGGAGTCGCTCCCCCTGCGTGACATTGGCGCCACAAAACAAATCCCCGGTGCCTAGTGGTTTCTGCCCCCTTGGGGGCAGATAGACCTAAAATCGGCCAATCTGCTCCCAGGGGGGCAGAAATGGTCTAAATACAATTTGCCCCCCAGGGGAGCGACCCTTGCCTGATGGGTCGCTCCAAATCTCTAAAAAAAAAAACAACAAAAAAAAAAAACACAAAAAAAAATTTGCCCTGGCGCCTAGAGGTTTCTGCCCCCAGGGGGGGCAGAAATGGCCTAAAATAAATTGCCCTCCCCCCAGGGAGCGACCCTTGCCTAAGGGGTCGCTCCCTTTGCGTGAAATTCACGCAAAGAAAAAATTCCCTGGTGTCTAGTGGTTTCTACCCCCCTTGGGGGCAGATTGGCCTCATCAAAATAGGCCAATCTGCCCCCAAGGGGGGCAGAAATGGCCAAAATATAATTTTCCCCCAAGGGGAGCGACCCTTGCCTAAGGGGTCGCTCCCCACCAAAAAAAAAAGAAATGAAACATAAAAAAAAAAAAAAAAATGGTCCCTGGTGCCTAGAGGTTTCTGCCCCCCCTGGGGGCAGAAAAGGCCTTCTCAAAAAAATGCCCCCCCTGGGAGCGACCCTTGCCCAAGGGGTCGCTCCCTTTTGTGTGTTTCAATAAAAATAAAAAAATCCCTGGTGTCTAGTGGGGTTTCAAAAGCCGGATTGCAAGCAATCCGGCTTTTGAAACCCTCGGAGGAACTTCAAAGGGAAGGAAATACTTTTCCTTCCCTTTGAAGCCCCTCCGGGCCTCCCAAGTGATTGAAAAAGAAATGCTTTTGCATTTCTTTTTCAATCGCGCTGGAAGCAGAGCTTCCAGCGCGACTAGGAAGGCCCCTGTGACAAATCAGCACGCGCTCGCGCGCTGACGTCACAGGGGGGGGTGGGCGGGGGGGGTCGGGGTGGAAGGGGAAGGTCTTCCCCTTCCATCCCGACTTGGGGGGGGAAGGGGGGTGCACGGGGGGCGCGCTAGAGCGCCCCCAAGTTCCCCTGTGCCTAGGACGAGATGATCTCGTCCAAGGCACAGGGGAACTGTAGCCTTGGACGAGATCATCTCGTCCAAGGCACAGAAGGGGTTAACGTTATAAGGCACTTAAACTGTATTTTTTAGCAAAATATTCTAAATTTTGCGATATTTTCTAGAAATACTGGGGTACATAGTGATGACAAGTCATTATGTGATTAACTAATGACAGACTTTACAAAAGGTGAAGCCAGCATGTTTTTAGGAACAGTTTGGCTGTGCTCTGCAATTCACATTTAGATATAGATAAGTATTAGGTTTGATATTTTCCCCTACCTACTACCGCTTTATTAAAGTGGTAATAGGAAATGAAAAATATTTGTACGTTTCTATATATTTTTTTAAAATGTACAGAGTCCCACGCTGCTGCCTCATAAGTACTCTATGTAATTCCACTCTATGCAACTTCACTGTACACTTCTTCAGTGTACAACACTGGACTGCACACTATTCCAATGTATGCTACTGCATTCTCTGCCACTCCACTGTACGCCACACCACTTATGCCACTCCACTGTATGCCACTGTATGCTACTGGACTGTACATCTACTCTATGCTACTCTACTCCATTCCACTATATGCCCCTCCACTCTGTTTCACTGTTTTGTTTGCCAGTGGCAATCATTATTCTATTCTACACCACTCCACTGTATGCTACTCCACTGTATGCTACTCCACTGTATGTCACCCCACTATACGCCACTTCACTCTATGCCACTACACTCTATGGTATTCCACTATACGCCACTCCACTCTACAACTCTCCACTGTACGCCACTCCATAGTAAGCTGTTACAGTGCAGAGCCCCATTACACTTCACCTTACTCCGCTCCACTATACAACACTCCACTTTACAATATTCCATTCTACAACACTCCACTCTACATCACTACACTGTATGGTACTCCACTCTATGCCACTCTAGTCTACGCTATTCCACTGTATGCCACGACACTGTACCTCACTCCAGTATGTGCCACTCTACTGTACACTACACAACTTTACACCATTCCACTCTACACTGGTTAACTCTGTGCCACTCCACTCTACCCCATTTCAATGTACATTATTCTACTGTATGCCACTCCACCTTACAGATTTCCATTAAACACCCATATAGTGTACTTTAATCCACTGTACACCAATCCACTCTACAACACTCCACTGTACACCTCTCCACTCGAAGCCACAACACTGTACACCACTTCACTGTATGCTATTCCACTGTATGCTGCTCAAATGTATGACACTTCAGTCTACACCACTCCACTGTACACCACTAAACTGAACGACAATCAACTCTACACTATTCCACTGTATGTAACTCCACTGTGAGACAATCCACTGTTTGAAACTCCACTTTATGCTATTCCACTGTATGCCAGTCCACTCTATGCCACTACACTGTATGCCACTGTAGTATACACTATTCCACTGTTCGCCACTCCACTGTACACCACTGTACTCTATCGCACTCAACTCTACCCCATTCCACTCTACGTTACTCTACTCTATCCCACACCACTCTACTCCACTCTACTCTATGCCACTCAAGTCTGCGCCACTGCACTCTACGCTATTCTACACTACTCCACTCTGTTCCACTGTATGCAACTCCACTCTCGCCACTCAATTATACGTTATTCCACTCTACACCACTCCACTCTATGCCACTCCACTCTACGCCATTCCACTATATTCTATTACGCTCTACGCCACTCCACTCCACTGTATGCTGATGTAGTATATGGCACTACACTGTTCCCCCGTTCCACTTTACACCCACTCTACCCCGCTGCACTCTAGCTTATGTTACATTGATTTGTATAGCGCACTAATCACCCTAGAGTGTATCTAGGTACTTGAGCAGGTTTGTGATCTCCAAGATGCTTATACGAAGAACTCAAAAAGAGAGGCAGAAGCTCTGATGTGTTGAGAGAGTTCGTTCCATGTCTTGGGTGTGATGTTGGCCAATGAGCAACCTCTACTTTTGCGGACGTGGGGAATATGTGCAAGCAGGAGTGAGGGAAAGCGTAGGTGCCTGGTGGGCTGGTGAAAGTGTATGCACTTGTACAGGTATTCTGATCCTGTGTTGTGCAGGGTTTTGACTTGTGTGCGTGAGAAGTTTGAATTGGCTGAGCTTGTGAATGTGGAGCCTGTGAAGCTTCCTGAGATGTGGTGTGATGCGGTGTGGCGTGGGAGGTGGAGTATGAGTCTTGTAGCAGTGTTCTGAATGGTCTGGAGTCTGTGTAGGAGTTGTTTGGAGATTCCGACATAGAGAGTGCTGCCATAGTCCAGCCAGCTGGTGATGAGTGTTTGTGTGATGGTCCATCTGGTGTTCTGATGCATCTGTTTGAAAATGTTTTGCAGCATGCTTAGGATGTGGAAGCAGGAGGTGCACACTGCATTGACCTGAGCCATCATGTTTAGCTTCTCATCTAGGGTGATCCCCAGATTACTTGCATGGTCTGTGGGTGTTGGTCCAAGTTCCAATGGCCACCAGGTGGCGTCCAATGGGGAGGTCTTGTTTCCGAAGACAAGTGCTTCTGCCTTTTTGGAGCTGAGCCGCAGGCTATTGGTTCGCATCCAGTCTGCTGCCATGTTCATGCAATTGGTGAAGTTGGTTCTGGTGATGGTTGTATTGTCCGTCAGGGAGAGGATCAGTTGGGTATCATAGGCGTAGGAAATGACGGTGATGTCTTTTGATAAGATGATGTTGGCAAGCGGTGTCATGTATATGTTAAAAAGGGTGGAGCTGAGGAATGTTCCCTGTGGGACTCTATGTTTTAATTTCTTAGTCTGTAATGTGAAAGGTGGCAGCCTGACCCTTTGGGTTCTTCCCGTGAGAAAGGAATAGATTCATTTGAGAACAAATCTTTGTATGCTAATCTCGTGGAGTCTTCTGAGACAGTGTCAAAGACAGCAGAGAGGTCAAACAGGATGAGGGCTGCTGTTTCTACTCGGTCCAGGATGATTTTAATATAATCAGAGGCCGCAATGAGTGCTTTTTGTATTACTGTATTATTTTCTGAATCCTGATTGAGAGTTTTCTAGAAGATGGTGAAGTTCTAGGTTGGTTGTGAGTTGCTTGTTGATGGCCTTCTCAATCACTTTGGCTCAATAGGATAGCAGGGAGATGGGTCGGCAGTTGCTCGATTGATTTGCATTGGCTGTGGGCTTCTTCAGGAAGGCATTGTTTTCAGCAAGTTGCCATTCATCCGGGGAGGTGGCGAAAGTGATGGAGGTGTTGACAATGTGGTTCAGGGTGGTGCTGACTTGTGCTGTTCCCAAGTTGTAAAAGTGATGGTGGCATGGGTCCATTGGGGCCCCTTAGTGGATGATCTTCATAATTGCTGATATGTTGTTTCTAGTGAGGGTTGTCTGTTTGGTTAGGTGGCCATCTTGGTTTGTGGTGGGTAGATTAGCAACACATTCTATGGGCATGGGTCTACAACACTCCACTGTATGCTATTACACTCTATCACACTACACTCTACACTACTCCATTCATTGCCACTCAACTGCACTGTGATCTACTGTGTGTCACTTCAGTCTACTCCAATCATCTGTACAACATTCCACTGTACGCTATTCCATGCTACACCACTCCTCTGTACGCAACTCCACTGAACATCACTCCATTGCACCCCACTCCACTCTACGTCACTCCACCATACACTATTATCTTTTATGCTTCTACACTCTATGCCTCTCAACTCTACCACATTCCAATGTACACCAGTCCACTGTACGCTATTCCACTTTGTGCTACTCCGCTATACCCCACTTCACTCTATACTACTCCACAATACACTACTCCACTCAACGCCACTCCACTGTATTCTATTCCAGCCTATAACACTACACTCTAAGGCACTCCAGTTTATGCCACTCTACTGTACAATACTCCACTCTGTGCTACTCCACTGTACTCTATTTCAGTTTATGCTACTGTAATGTATGCTATTTTACTCTATGCTACTCCACTCTATGCAGCTCCCCTCTTCACCAATCCATTTCTTGCTATTCCATTGTATGCCACTCCACTGTGCCCCACCCCATTCTAAGCCACTCCACTCTATGCCACTTCACTCTATCCTATTCCACTCTATGCCACTCAACTCTATACCACTCCACTGTAGGCTATTCCACTATCCACTACTCCACTCTACACCACTGCAGTCAACCCCACTCTACTGTACACCACTACCCTCTATGATACTGTATTCTAGGTTATTCCAATGTGTGTAAATCCACCCTACCCCCTCCACTCTATGCTATTCCACTGCATGCCACTCTACTATATGCTACACCAATGTATGCCACTCTATGCTATTACACTTTATGCCACTCCACTCTATGCCATTCCACTAGGCAACACTCCACTGTACTATATTCCACTCTAGGCCACACCACTCTATGCCACTCCACTCCCTCATATGCTATTCCACTTTACACAACTAAATTCAATGCCACTCAACCCTACACTATTCGACTTTATCTCACTCCACTCTAAAATACTTCACTGTTTGCCACTCCATTCTGCGGTATTCCAGTGTTGGCCAGCCCACTGAATGCCACCCCACTCTATGCTACTCCACTCTATGCTATTTCGGTATATGCTACTATACTAATCATTGTTCCACTGTGTGACACGCCACTCTACACCACTCTACTGTATGCTACTCCACTGTACACCTCACCACTCTACACCACTCCACTCTATGCCAACCCACTCTATGCCATTCAACTCAACACCACCCTGTATGCTTCTGCACTTTAGGCTATTCCACTGCACGTCATTCCACTCTACACCACTCCATTGACTCTATTCCACTGTATGCCACTCCACTCTATGCCATTGCAGTTAACTCCACTCCACTGTATGCCACTGCACTTTATGACAATAAACCCTATGCTGTTCCACTGTACGTAACTCAACTCTACCTCACACCACTTTCTGCTGTTCTACTATATGTCACTCCACTCCACTGTACACTGCTGCACTCTTTGCCACTCCACTCCATGCCACTCTGCTCTTCTCTACTCTGTTCTATGCCACTCATTCTACCTAGTTCTACTGCATGCCACTCTTGTATGCTCAGCTCAGTACTATACTCCAGTCAACAACAAGCTATGCCTTTCCATTCTAACACAGTATAATTCACTGTATAGCACTGTACTGTACAATAATGTGCTCATCTCACTACCATTGTACAGCACTCTACTTTACAACAATCTTCTCCATTCTATAGCACTCTATGCACTCCTTCTATGCTGCTCCACTCCAGTTAATATATTATATTCTATGAGACACTACTCAACTATACTCCACTATTCTACGTCATTCCACTGTATTCTACTCTCTGCCACTAAACTCGATAATTCGATAATGGTCTGTCCCACTCCACTCTACTATACTGCACACTACTCCACTCTACTCCAAGTCACTCCACTTTAGAACACTTTAGTCCACTTTGTAACACTCTACTACACTATATATTAGATTTTCCAAAACTCTTCAACACATCAGTTCACTCCACTGCACCACACACCACTCCACTCTACAACACATTCTTCCACTGTATCCTATTCCATTCCATTCTAATCAACTCCAGACCACTGTACTGTAGAATATTCTATTCCACTCCATTATACGTCACTCTACTGGACTCCATTACCTTCTACTCCACTGCACAATATATTACCCTGCTGTGTAGCACTGTACAGCCCTCTACTGTACAATGCCCCACAGTCTACTCCACTCTATGCAACTCCGCTCTACATGACTCACCTACACTCTGTGCAACTATACAAAATATGTACCCAACTCTAAGCCTTTAGACTACACTGTACAACCCCCTACTACTGAATGCCCCTACTCCCCAGTGCACAACACTCTACTCCACTCTACAATACTTGTCAACCTCTATGACACACCACTCCACTATACTATACAAAACTCCACTCTAGTTTATAACAATTTACTTTACTCTACCCTACCCCATCCATTCTAGTGCATTCCACGCCACTGTACTACACAACATGCCACCACACTATATAAAAGTTTACTCCACTGTACGCTATGCCACTACAGTGTATTTCACTCGACTCTAAGATACTCCACTATATTCCACTCGAGTGTACACTACTCCATTGTACCCCACTCCATTGTACAGCACTCCACTCCATGCCACTCCAGTGCACACAACTTCACTGTAGGCTATTCCATCTTTAAGCCACTCCACTGTTCCACATTCCACTCCACTCCACTCTACAATACTGTACTCCATAACAGTACACTGTGCCCCACTCTCCTCCACTCTACTCTACCACACTCCACTTAATAACCCCCACACAACATCAGTAAACTGTACGATTTGAAACTACTTTTTTTTTAATAGTAAAAAAAACTATGGAAATTAATTTAAATACGGTTAAAACAGTTAGGAAAACGGTATTTATTCTTTCTATACAAATCAAACTTAAAATACACAAACCTTACAAATTCTTAGTAGTTTAGCTACAGAGTTGAATAAACTGTGTATGGAAAGCACAAGCTATAATAACTTCAAGGTGTTGTGTAACAAGTATAACTTTAGAAATGTAAATGTTTGTGTAGTTTAAGTTTGTTTTTTAGGTAAAGAATAAATAAAGGAATATTAATTTGGAGGTAACACATAAGTTACAAATGTAAGGTATAGCTCTAATTTAAGAACTTGGAATGTTTGTGAATTTAAAGTTTGGTTTGCATTAAAAGTAGAAATAAAGTTTCCCTAACTGTAACAAAGTTTTAACCTTTGTTTTGTGTACTATATTTTGTGAAATCAAAGGAAGCTAAGGAAGTTGATAGTAATGTGTTTTAATTTTAGTGTCAGTGCTTTTAGGTGGTTGTTGTTAGAGTTTGATTTGCCGTTAGATGTGTGGCAGAGATAATACATTTTGAGTATTTGTAAAATGATAGGCGTAGCATGAGTGTTAGTTTATATTATCCTGAAAAAGGTTGGACTATGCAAAGCATGTGCTTACTAAATCTTCTGTAAACTTAATCACATTGTTTATCAATTCCAGGATGTAGCAGTTGCAAAGGACTATTTCAGATTTCAAATGGAAGTGTTTGAGGACTTCTTCAATGTTTTCTGATTCAGCATAAAAATAAATTGGGTCCTTTTTGCAAAACCGCCCCCTCAGGGCATTTGTAAGATATATGTGTTCAGAGGATGAGGTAGGTTAGCTAGTGTGGGTTAGGGATAATGAGGGCCTGGTTACGACCTTGGCGGAATGGATTACTCTGTCACAAACGTGATGAATATCCCCCTGCCATATTGCAAGTTCCTTTACATCCTATGAACTTGTAATACGGCAGGAGGGATATCCATCATGTCTGTGATGGAGTAGTCCCCTCTGCCAAGGTCATAATCGGGCCCTAGGTATGGTATGTGAGGTATGAGATATAGGGGGTCATTACGACCCTGGCGGTCAGAGACCGCCACGGGTAATGTAGCGTCCGTACCGCCAACAGGCTGGCGGTACGGAGGCCCTTATTAGACCGCGGCGGTAGCGCCGCGGTCGCACTGCCGGGGCCAGCGGTTTCCTGCCGTTTTAGCCCCGGCGGTGATAATCCGGATCCGGATTATGACACCCCTACCGTCAGCCTGTTTCTGACGGTTTGCACCGCCAGGAAGAGGCTGGCGGTAAGGGGTGTCCTGGGGCCCCTGGGGGCCCCTGCACTGCCCATGCCACTGGCATGGGCAGTGCAGGGGCCCCCTAACAGGGCCCCGGCCAGCTTTTCAGTGTCTGCATAGCAGACAGTGAAAAGCGCGACGGGTGCAACTGCACCCGTCGCACGGCCGCAACACCGCCGGCTCCATTAGGAGCCGGCTCCTATGTTGCGGCCTCATCCCTGCTTGGCCGGCGGGCGCAAACTTGGTTTGCGCCCAAAGGCCCAGCGGGAATGTCGTAATGGGGGCCGCGGGAGTGCGGCCGCATTGGCGGCCGCACGGCGGTTACCGCTTGCCTGGCGGCGGTAGCCGCCTGCCAATGTCGTAATGACCCCCATATTGTATGTTAGGTGTGGAAAGTACAGTAGGTATGCAGTTAGCTTAGATATGAAGTGTTGGGTATGTTAGGTTAAGTTTTTAATGTATAGTAAGTATTGGTAGTTAGGTATGTGTTTTAGTTATTTTAAATTAGGTATGATTGATGGGTATTACTGCATTGTTATTAAAGAACGATCGGTATGGTATTCAGGATAGGTAGGTATGGGAAGAATGGTGAGCTGGTTATAACTAGTCGATTTGGTATGGTAGGTTAGGTATGCTAAGTATATCTGAAGGGTAGGTTACGTACGAATCATTGTAGGATATGATAGATTAGGTATGGTAGGCAAGAACGCTGGGTAGGATAGGTAAGGCATGGTAGGTTGGTAAAATAGGTGAGTGTGGTAGGTTAGGTGTTGTAGGTAGGTATGGTGGATTGGTATGGTCGGTAGGTTTCGTGGGTATAGTAAGTTAGGTATAGTAAATTAGGTTACATACATATTATTAGATTGTAAATCTAGCCTAGAAAATAACTGAATAGAAAGTAAAACATGCTTCGTTATTGAAATGGAAATTATAATAAAATGCTGCAATTTGTATGAAAGAAATTTGCTGTGAAAAATTTGCTGAGAAATTTGCTTTTTACGGTGCAGTTTTTTTGTTGGGAGGGAAGAGGCTAATGGTAAGAATATACAAAGAAAGCAGTAAAATTGCATCAGAGGCAGGTTCCCAGGCATACTGTTGGGATTATCATTTGACATGTTCGCTGGGGTTCTGTTTCCGGTGTGCTTAGTTCTACATAACCTAGAATTATGCAGAGGGGAAAGAACATGCTGTGCAAATGCACATTTTTCCCAGGAGAAAGCCCTCCTCCTAGAAGGTCCATCCCCTACATACCCCTCAGAGAGCTCACGTTCTCACGAAATTGTAACTCTCTCCGACTATTACCACGGCGGGAAACTTTTTGATCTGATTACTCACAAACACGTCTTGGTCCATCCACTTCCCACCACTTGTGTGGGATTTACTCCTGCCGATGTCATAGCATTTGTGGCAGAGAATTCCTGGCAGGTGTAGATTGAGGTACTTCTAGACATAATCATATGTTTACAGCTGAAAATACCTTTGTGGATTATCCCCATTGAATCATTATTGTCACAGGGACTGATAAGAGTGAGTGCTCAGAGTAAGAGGTACGAATGAAAGGATACAGGGAGGCAATGCATCATATGGTCAAAGCACTGGCGCAGGCAGAAGAGGATAAAGGGTGCATGGCCGTGATGGAGACAGATGGGAGCCAGTGGTGCAACATACACCGACAGAGAATGAAAAACAATAGCTCCCATGCACCGAGATCAGCGAGGGAGGCGCTTGAATGAATGACAGGGTGCATCACTGAACGTAACAGACCTTGCTCGAAGTCGTTCTCATGAACATCATTTCACCTTTTTGTCTTCACAAGGTTGAGCATTTTTTTCGCTTTTTCACGGTAAATTTGTTTACCGAGTCGTTGACGAAATTCTGGAGGCAGAGAAAATGCATTTGGTCCATAACCTTTGCGGATCTGACAAGTTGCATAAAATCTATTACAGGCCTTAATGAAATCCGGCTCGGAGCGGGCTCCCGTGAATAAATGTGAAATCAGAATTTAAATTAAAATGTTGTTTCTGTGAGCTGTGGGCAGGGATGAAAGGCGCATTTAGCCGTGGCTTCTTCGACGCTCCCGTTGTCAACAGGCGATCAGCAGAGCAGATAATATATAAAAACACACACACACACACACACACACATTGAACACTGATGTCCCTACCCCCCACCGCCACCTCACCACAGAAACTCTCAAATGGAAGATATACCTAACCACTGAAATACCCTTGATACAAATGATTTCACAGTTGCAGAAGACACTACGCATGGCAGCCCTGTCCTTTTATGAAGTGTGTCTAACATTTCAAAGCACGTTTTTAGATGCTGAAATACATTTTCATTCTAATACCTATATGTTCGGATTGTGTTACGGTTTAGAAATTAAAGCGAGGTGATTTTCTGGTTCTCTTGTGGAGGTACACCATCAGATACTTGAAAATGTGAATAAATAATAAATGTGACTCCCGACGCCCTTTTATTGCAGATTTCCACATTGCTTGATGCCTCAAAGGTTTCCCAGAGTTCTGCAGGAAAATTGAAACAGTTGCAGCTTCCTAGGACCTTATCTGCACATATTTTGATAATTTCTAATTAAATTCTTGCAAAAGAGTTCCATAGTCAATAAATGTACATGGTGGCTTTAAGGCGCCAAAGCACTGGGGGCTCTGTCGACAGGACAACCGGCTCCTTAGTTTAATGTTCTGGCAACCCAGAGAAGTTTGCCTACAGAAGTAACCCATGTCATGTGCTCAAGGTAAGTATTATATAGGATTGCTGCATATTGCTTCTCCACAGAGTGTTGGACTCTGAGCACTAAGGTCAACCCAAAATAATACTCTCTTCAAGGTGGTTGACTACTACCCCATATCCAAGCTAGGACAGTACTAATGTTTGATGGCAGCTGAATAAGGTGGTGGACAACAGAACATTTTGCCCGAACCTTTGTGTGGAGACTGCCTACTGTCTCTCCCTGGCAAAAACATGTAGTCATAGCTGAGCCCCCTCATTCCACTGAATGCATGTAGGAATATATGAAGGTGCTTCTGAAGCATGAGAGTTGGAGTACCATATTAGTCGTCTCTTCCTGTGTGTATGGAGCGCTCAGGTCATCTGGAGCGTCATTGAGTTGGTGCTAGGGAGACCATGCTGCATGCCCTCTCTGTACATGCCTCCCTCTGCACTTCTCCCAGTGTACCCTCCTCAATGTTTTGTAAAGCGAAAAGCTACTGTCTGACTATAATAACCCATCTTGAAGAAAGGAGAGACCTTTTATTGTTCATTAGACCTTGGAAATTAATTTCAAACTGGCCAGCCTGTGGCCTGGCTTCAGCAAAATCTATGCAAAGAAATGACCAAAAGGCAAGGCCACCATAGACACCTTTTGGAGAAAAAAAAGGCTGCCCGCCGCGTCCTGCATTCTGTGCTTTGCGCTACTGAAAAGAGATGTCTGAGTTGAATTAAAAAAAGGAGGAAAGTTTTACCTGAAGTTGGTTTCCGTGGGGATGTGGCACTGTGGCAATTGACGCCTATGCCCCAGTGCGTGCTTAGTTGGGGGTGCTGGACATTAAGTATACTGGAGCTGGTCAACCACTTTTATTTGGGAAAAACTTTGGACAAACCCACATGTGCCTCCCTATCAACGGAATTGGAAATAGTTTGTTAGCTGTGATGACACATTGATCTTAGAGAGAAAAGTGTACTACAGATAAATATGAATAATCATTTGAATTCAAAATCTTTACATCTTTCATTCCCCTGTCCTTCCAATGACCAGAGTTATGAGGGGTTTGGCAACAAACGAGACCTGTGTCTGAAACAAGTTTTGTTTCGATAATGAATAACGCACCATATGAAAATTTGGATCCAATTGTAAGTAAATTCAAGGGAGTCAGTCTCTGGTGGATCATAGCAACTCTGGTAGCTCGCTCCTTAGCAACCACACACTGTAAAGCAGCAAACGATGATTGTAAAAGAAAAGCTATATGACCAAAGTGCAGGGGAAATTCTTTTTTTAAGATATGGTGGCTTTTTGGGGGCATGGATAATTAATATAATTAAACTGATAGTTGATAATTGATTATGTATTGAACTGGACTAGGTATGAAATGGTAACCTGAATTTGCTTAATCAATACCTACATTGTTTGATAATGACTATTATACACGAATAAATAAATAATATATACTTTTTAATCTTGTTCTTTTCTTTTCGAATATCAATGTATGTTTTAAAAATATTTTAATATTCAAAACAATCATTATGAAATGAAAAGAAAGGGCACTGTGGGCTCATTGGCTCCTACCAAATATTTGCTCTTACTTTGAATCTGTCTGGTCAGTAGGTTTAGGTTGATAGCCCCCTAGACTCGATACAAGCTGTCCCCGGCTGAATATATAATGCTCACCTTCCCTTCTTGGAGTTCTGCAACCCACATAAAGGAAGGTGAGAATCAGAGGCAAAAACTCTGTCTGCCTCTTACAGGGGTAATTAAGCCCCAGGACTCAGGAAAAATATTAGTTGCTCATGCAGCTAAAAAATCAAGTAAGTTCCCAGCAATGCTTAACCTGTTAAAAAAAAGTGAGTTTGAAGGTATTTTTCAACAGACCACTGTAGCTTGCACCACCCATTGCCCCAGCCATCACTGCGAAATAACAGTATGAACACAAATTCTAATGGTCACGTCTAAAAGGGTAACTATTCCATGTCCCTCATAGCTGTAGAAATATCCTGGACACACTGGTATTGTTAATTTTGAAGCATTTTACCAATTTTTAATTGTGCTCACCTCAGAAATAGTCAAACAGTGCCATCATGTGGTGAGCTTTCATAAATGGTGGTGTTGAGAATTAAGTGCCGGTGGTGATCACTGGCTCAAATTAAGCACTGCTTTCCAGTACAGTCAGAGTTCAGGTTTGACCAGCAGCACTTTGCAGCTAGGAGATTGGAAACACCAAGGGCCTTATTTATACTTTTTGGTGCAAAACTGCACTAAGGCAGTTTTGCACCAAAAAGTTTTGCACCGGCTTGCACCATTTTTTAGCACCAGCCGGGCACCATATTTATGGAATGGTGCAAGCCGGTGCAAAGGGTAGGCTAGCTTAAAAAAAAATGACGTTAGGCAGGTTTGAGTCAAAATAAATGATTCTGACCAGATTAGCATCATTGTTTTACGCTAAGGGGCATATTTATACTCTCTTTGCACTGAATTAGCGTCATTTTTTTTACTCTAATTCAGTGCAAAACTAGCTCCATATTTATACTTTGGTGCTAGACCCGTCTAGCGCCAAATTTATGGAGTTAAAGTCATATTTTGGAAGTGGAAACCTACCTTGCCTTAATGAGATGCAAGGTAGGCGTTCCCGTGCAAAAAATGACTCTATGGCCTTAACGCCATATTTATACTCCCATGCAAAAATGGTGCAAGGGAGGGAGGAGGAGTCAAAAAATGGGGCAAAGCTTGCTTTGCCCCATTTTTTAAGACCTGGGTCAGGGCAGGCGTTAGGGGACCTGTGGGCCTATTTCCATGGTGGAACACCATGGAATAAGCCCACAGGTGCCCTCCCCAGGCCCCAGGGGCAGCCCCACCCACACTAGAGGGACTGCGAGGATGGGGGACCCCATCCCAGGTAAGCACAGGTAAGATTGCATTTTATTTTTGAAAGTGCCATAGGGGGCCCTGAAATGGGCCCCAAATACATGGCACAGGGTGCAATGGCCATGCCCAGGGAACCCCTGTCCTCTGTGCTGGCCACTGGGGTGGTGGGCATGACTCCTGCCTTTTCTAAGGCAGGAGTCATGTGCCATGGTAGTTTTAGCACCATAAAATGACGCTAATCTGGTTAGAGTCATTTTTTTTTTACTCTAACCTGCCTAAAGTCATTTTTTGGTGCTAAACCCTCTTCTTCTATATTGCCAGCCCCACCTGACTAAAGTCTTTTTTTTTGCTCTAGCCTACCCTTTGCACCGGCTTGCACCATTCCATAAATATGGTACCCGACTGGTGCACAGAAATGGTGCAAGCCGGTGCTAAACTTTTTGGTGCAAAACTGAGCTAGTGCAGTTTTGCAGCAAAAAGTATAAATAAGGGCCAATATTTTGTAAGTTTGCGCCACTTTTGTGTCAAAAAATGACGTTAATGCGGCGCTAAAAATGTATAAATCAGGGCCTTGGTGCTAGACGGGTCTAGCACCAAAGTATAAATATGGAGTTAGATTTGCACCGAATTAGAGTAAAAAAAATGACACTAATTCGGTGCAAACAGAGTATAAATATGCCGCAGAGTATAACTATGCCCCTAAATATGGCGTTAAGGCCATAGAGTCATATTTTGCACGGGAACGCCTACCTTGCATCTCATTAAGGCAAGGCAGGTCTCCACTTTCAAAAAATTACTTTAAGTCCATAAATTTGGCACTAGAGGGGTCTAGCACCAACGTATAAATATGGAGTTAGTTTTGCACCGAATTAGAGTAAAAAAAAATGACACTAATTCGGTGCAAACAGAGTATAACTATGCCCCCAAATCTGTCAATTACAAGAGGCTACAGCTGTTGCCCATCTAGACAGCAACTGTGACAGCACTACCCAAGTCAGCAGGTTTTCCAATGTTGCCATCTCGTCTAACCTAATTGCAATTGTGTGATACCTGATTGTTGTTCAGTTAGACCTTAGATGAGCTGCTTTGGTGACTCCTTGAGGCTTACCTGCTTGTCGATATGGCACAGAGGACTTTGTGAGACCTGTGTGGCTGTCCCCTCCATCATAATGCATTGTTTCCTTCAAGCGACAGCAATGATTCTCTGAGGACCATGCACCTAAAACCTGCATTGCTGTGCATCACTTACTTCAAGCTTTATTAAGAACTCTGTGATGACCCCCATTTCAATATCCTGAAATTTCATTGTAATTGAAATCAGGGATAAAACTGTGCAGCAAAAATGACTGCCAAGCAGAAACCTCTGCTTGTCTCTGAGATAGGGTTAGCCAGGCTTGTCATCATTTGTGCAGCAGGTGCACTAGCAGTAGGGCAAAGAGCTCCAAACGGCCAACTGAACTGTGATAGCTTTCTGAATTTACTACCCCAACAGTAGTCAAAAGGACAATTTTCCTTGCTTGCACTATGGTCCATTGCATCCTTGCCCTGCGCACTGCTAAATGTGACCTCAAAAACTATGCATGGTGAACAGAGGCAGAGATGTTATATAGTAACAGTAAAACATTTTAAATACTTTTTTTCAGAGGTATGATTAAAGCCAAAAGAACTCGAAAATACCTTAAAACATAAAAATAAGTTACTGAGTATATTTCCTTCATAACAATAAAACATATTATATCTTTTAGCAAATTTTAATGTTGTTTGTCCATGACCTTAAGTGTGGCATAACCCCACACAACCATAGAAGACTGAGGGCCTGATTTAGATACTGGCGGATGGGTTACTCTGTCACAGTGGTGACGGATATCCCGTCTGCTGAAATCTAAATCCCATTAAATCCTATGGGATTTAGATTTTGGCAGACATGATATCTGTCACTGTAACCCATCTGCCAATATCTAGATCAGGCCTTAGGTCCCTATTAAGAGCACAGCCCAATACAAGGTATACCTCGCCTGGTATTTCTCATGCACTGCCTCTGTAGGTGGGTGTCTTGACGAGAATACCAGCCTTGAGCTCTGTTTCAGGAGCTCTGAAGGTGAAGTTCGGAGGATTACAGAATCTGGGGCCATAACACTCAATAACCAGCCATAATGCTTCTGACCCCTAAAGGACAGCTGATATATTTGTTGTGAGAGGGGCCACCTTACGTTTCAGGCTGAATTGTAATGAGGGCGAGCTTTTAAAAGAAGATCAAGACCATGGTCACTGTATCAAATTAAGCAGCAGGGTTTACTAAATTATGCAGCAAGAAAAGGCAAAATTGTGTGGTTTAATACAGCACATTTTGTGATAGCATCCCCCCCCCCATTAATTTGTCATATTTACACAGATTAGTACTATCTGAGCAAAGGTTTCACCTCATTGGTACCAGTCTGACCCCCAAATAAACCAATAAGCAAAAGAAAGGTGACCAGAAAATATTTGTGAAGGACCTCTAATGTACATCAATATTTGTTGCCCCATATTTAGTAACTTTTGATCCGTTGCGGATTATGCAGCAGATGATGGATTACACTAAATTTTACCACAAGCAAAGTTTGGAAACTTTGCCTACCTTCATGAAGGACAATACCTCCCAACTTCGACAGCCTGTGCTGGTGAAGTATAAAGGTTCTCATTGCTACCACTGAGAGCGTGTCTGAAGGAATGGCCTTAGGAGTCTCATGTCTGTGTCCATTTAATACGGATATGGCTGGTAACACATGATACCGGTCCCGTTGGCATTACAAAATCGGTGGGAACACTGATGCTCTCCAATTTTTCACCCAAACATTCACCTGCTCCTTGAATGGCCATTTATTAGACAGTTCAGGTCTGCATCCCTCACCCTGTCAAAACTAGGCTCAGGCGAAATTTCTATTAGCCTAGTGTAATTGCATGTAATGTATGGCAGTTTGCATTACACAGAATGTCAGAGTTGCGATACAGAACGCTAGCAGTTGTTGTTCACATATGCATTTTTGTCGTCTTTTTTTAAATCAGAAAATGTCATGCTGAAAATGATGCAAAATGACAAATCGGCATAATTTGGCATTAACTTTTCAGGAATTGTATTTAATATCTGTAAGGGCAATTACGTGAATTTCGCACAATTCACATTTCGAGGCGTCTGTAATTGGGTAGCTACTATTTGGTTGGTATATGCAGGCTGTGGAATAGTCTCTTTCTCCAACACTCACATCCTTTCACAAGAAACTGGAGACTTGGATGTTGGACAAATAACAGTGTCATTTGGTCTGCTTGATTCGTTTTTTGTCCTTTGTTCTTTTTTTTAATCTCAGCATCCTGACACCTTTGGTATTTGTCGCGCTTCATAGGTTTCAAATCAAAGGATAAATTGAAAGTGATGAGAACAATATGTTCTGTTTACAACCACACCTGGATACAGAGAAAGCAGGTGGTAAAAGTGTGCTCCAAACAAAATAGAAATAATGCAGATGGTCAAATGGGAGTAAAAGATATTTTATGTGTGTTAGCGTTATGAAGAAAAGTACAAAGATGGAGTTTACCTTTGTGAAGAAGGTAATGGAAATGCATGAGGAGGC
This sequence comes from Pleurodeles waltl, assembly GCF_031143425.1. Taxonomy (NCBI): domain Eukaryota; kingdom Metazoa; phylum Chordata; class Amphibia; order Caudata; family Salamandridae; genus Pleurodeles; species Pleurodeles waltl. The sequence continues at coordinate 114,457,127 of NC_090446.1, read as the reverse complement.
AAATGATTTAGTTCTGAAGCCAAAATAATTGTACTGCAAAATATGGACCCCAAGAATATCATAGTACAAGAATATCGAGGACAGAATATCGAGGGACAAAATATCGAAAGGTATGTGCATATAGGGAAGATTAGATTTACTATTTCTAATTCCACATCCGTTTACCTTGAAGACATATGTAGAGCATAGCTAAATATATGTAGAGTTAGATAAAGAAAATTTAGACTTACTTACCTATCAATATTAATATTATTACTATTTCGTCCTCAATATTGTGTTCAATCGATAATCTGAGGGTCAATATTCAGGGTACCAAAAGTATCATGCGCCAGGCTGTGTCGCAGCACTTTGCTTGCTCAGTACCAGCAGTGAAACATGACAAATTATTTGTACGCCACCAAATGTATCAGTGGCGCTCAGGGTAAAGAGGTTGTCCACAACAAATACTGACACACCAACATTCATGAGCCTCCATCTATTAATCTTTAAGAACAGCTGTGAATGCATTATTAGAGGCCTGAAAGGGACTGTAGATATCCATCTCTGCGCTCACATTCACCCAGAGGCTGCAACATCCAAAACAATCATTGGCAAACAAATAGGTCTTGCCTATTTGAGATGTATTGGCTTTGTTGGAGTGGAGTGGAGTGGAGTGAAGATTAGAGTGGCGTCCAATGGAGTGGCATTGTGTGGTGTGGAGTGGAGTGGCATTGTCTAGAGTGGAGTAGAGTAGAGTGGAGTTGAAAAGAGTGGAGTAGCAACGTGAGGGGTGGAGTGGTATTGTTTGGCTTGGAGTGGTGTGGCGTGGAGTGACATTATATCACATGGAGTGGAGTACCATTGAGTGGCGTGGAGTGGAGTGAAATTGTGTGCCATTGAGTGGAGTAGCACTGAGTGGAGTAGCATTGAGTAGAGTTGCATTGTATGGAGTGGCATTGAGTGGAGTAGCATTATGTAGAGTGGAGTTGCATTGTGTGGCATGGAGTTGAGTTGCATTGTGTGGTGTGGTGTAGAGTGGAGTGGCATTGTTTGGTGTGGAATGGCATTGTGTGTCATGGAGTGCTAATTTTTATTGCGTGGAGTGGAGTGATATGGAATGGCATGGAGTGGAGGGGCATTGAGTGGAGTGGAGTGGCACTGGGTAGCATGCAGTGGTATGGCATCATATGGCATGGAGTTGCATTATGTGGAGTGGAGTGGCATTGTGTGGCATGGAGTGGAGTAAAGTTGCATGGAGTAGAGTGGAGTGGCATTGTGCAGCATGAAGTGGAAAGTAGTGGCATTGTGTGGAGTTGAGTGGCATTGTGTGGAGTGGCACTGTGTGGAGTGGAGTTGAGCAGAGTGGAGTTGAGTAGAGTGGCATTGTGTTGTATATGGTGGCATTGTGTGGCATGGAAGGTGTGGAATGGAGTGGCATTGTGTGGCTTGGGATGGCATTGTGCGGCATGAAGTGGATTGGCACTGTGTGGTGTGGGGTGGAGTGGCATTTTGTGGAGTGAGATGGCATTGTATGGCGTGGAGTGGAGTGAAGTTGCAATGTGTGGAGTGGAATGTGCATTGTGTGGTGTGAAGTTACACTGTGTTTCATGGAGTGGTACTAAGTGAAGTGTAGCCACATTGTTTGGATTGGAGTGAAGTGGAGTGGCACTACGATGAGTGGAGTGGCATTGTGTAGAGTGAAGTGGCCTTGTGTGTCATGGATTGGCATTGTGTGAAATGGAGTAGGGTGGAGTGGAGTGGCAGTGTGTGGCATGGAGTGTGCAGGCGTTGCATGGGATGGAGCTGAGAGGCACTGTGTGACGTGGAGCGGAGTGGCATTGTGTTGTGTGGAGTGTAGTAACATTGTGTGGGGCTGAGTGGAATGGAGCGCAGCGGCATTGTGTAGTGAGGAGTGGATTGATCATGAGTGGAACGGAGTGAAACTGTGCAGCATGGAGAGGAGTGAAGTGGCATTGCATGGAGTGGAGTGGCATTGTGTGAAATGGAGTGGCATTGTGTGGAGCGGAGTGGCATTGTGTGTTGTGAAGTGGAGTGGAGTGGAATAGTGTGACATAGTGTAGTGGCATGGAACAGACTGACATTGTGTAGCATGGGGTAAAGTGGCAGGCATAGAGTGGCTGTGTGTGAAGTGGCATAGTGTGGCATGGAGTTGTGTGGCTTTGTGTGAGGCGGAGTGGCACTGGGTGGTGTGGATTGGAGTTGCCTTCTGTGGCCTGTACTGGAGTGGAGTGGCATTGCAGTGAGTGGAATGGTATTGTGTGGTGTGGCATTGTTTGGCATGGAGTGGAGCTGCATTCTAGGGTATGGAGTGGAGTGACATTATATGGTGTGGAGTGGAATGGAGTGGTATTGTGTGGAGTGGTGTGACTTTGTTTAGAGTGAGTTGATTTATGTGGAGTGGCATTGTGTGGCATAGATTTAAGTGGCATTGTGTGGCATGGAGCAGAGTGGCGTGGAGTGGAGGGCATTGTGGCTCAAGGTGTGGAGTGGAGTGGAGGGGATTGACTTTGTGTGGTATGGAATGTTTGCCGAATCGGCACTGATGTGCATTGTAGCACTTTAGAACTCATCAAGGCAAGTGAGTGCAATTTAAATGCAAACGTATCTCATTACAATGTGTTACCAATTATCTTGACATGCGATTTAAGTAAACATCTGACTTGGAGAAGAACCACAGAATAGTAGGAGAAGGCTATTTAAAGGCAATTATAATACAATACATTATGTTACTAATTATCTCCACCAAAGATTTGTGTAAATGTCTGATCATCTGATGTGGAGAAGAAGCAAAGCAAGATGGAAGGAGAGAGGCAACATGGGCAGAGGAATAAAGAAAATAATATCTGAATCACAGTGAGCAGTGGATGGTCAGGGGAGGACACTAATCAAACTAAATTAATTGGTACTTGGTCCACGCTCCGAATAAAGGAACAGAAAGCATCATCAGCAAGCACTGGCCTACTAGGAGGCAGCAAATAAGAGTGACAATGAAGGTAATGAATGGTAACCAATAGGCAGGTTCCAGGTCACTTATAGTGCACAACACCCCTCAGATTGCGGCATGCAAGGCATAAAAAGTGCCATGTTATAAAAGAGACATTGTGCAGCTCCTGGGACTACTTACCCGAAGTTCCACTGCTGTCAATTGCAGAATAAAAGCTGTTGCTCCAAGATAACTTCCACTGTGCAAATGGTTACTTACTGTCAATACTTTACAACCACATCAGCAGTCACAATCCTAATAAAAGTAATAGTGTGACCTTTGGTGAAACTATTAGACATCTTCATGGGTGACTCAGGTGAACTCACTCAGATTTATCACAGAGAATTGGGTGGAGGTGTGGCCTAGTGGCAATAGCTGCTAATTGTAGATTTCGGAACCAGGTTTGAATCCCAGCTTCAGCTCAACATCCCTTGGTTCTGGGCAGATCACTTCAATTGTTCTGTGCCTGAACAAGTTTAATATCTGGTTCTCATGTAAGGTGCTTTAATGCCCTTAGACCACATTTATGCTGTATAAAAGCACAAAAAGTGTTTTTTGAGTTGGATGAGTAGACCACCTCAGTGAGGACGATCTGCTGTGAAGCAGCATGTGAGAGTGAGGATCTATGTGGCATACAGTGCAAGATGCCTTCCTCCTTAAGCATAATAAAAAGACCTATCAGATGGATGCTTCCAGTTGATGCGGGGCAGCATGGATGGATGCACTACAGGGTAAAGTGGTGCACGACGTGGAAGAACAGGCAGCCTCTCCCACCGACCACGCAAATTTAGCACATATGGGCAGGTCATTTTATACATATGTGAATTGAGCATAAACCAGTGCTTTAAATGGGAAGGTACTGCCCAGTACTGAGTGTCCTCACTTCTTTAATATTAAAGGAAGAGTACCTGCACTTCTCAGCACCTTGTCAATACATATAATGGGAGAGTATTGGCACTTCTCAGGAGTAAACAACTACTGTGAGTAGTGAGCACCAGCACTTATATATTTCCATTTTAATACAAAGACCTCCCGGGTCGCAGCTTTCATTGGTGCAGCAGGTGGAGAGGCCTGAGGGGCTCACTGAACCCAATTACTGCATTTTATAATCAAACAGCATCCAGGTGTGCCATTTCCTTTCCTGTACTAGGAACCATAACACACTGGCTACTCTATTGAGACCAGAATCACCAACGCACACAGGGGTGTGAGGAGCTGCTTTCTAGCAGCCTCACCAGCTCCAGAGAGAACTGTTTTTGTAGAGCTGTGACTTCTTCATTGGCGGGTGATACCTCCATTACCCAAGTCCACCTCACACCTTTTTTTAACTACCCAACCCCACACACACACATCAACCCCTGCGCCTGGTAATCTCTGAAAAGGCTATTTCAAGTTAGGGGCATGTGCACACATTGGTCGGCTTTCCTAGCATTAATATTTTGCAATGACCCTCCTTGTTTTGAATAGTGCAGTAAGCAGTATTTGCAGTGTGGGTCTGGGGAGAATTTAATAATACCTGAAGATTACTTTGTGTCATTATCACTGGACTGTGAGACATCTCTTGATCAGGCCAATAACTCAACATCACTCAGTTAGCTGGTCAAATTCTGCCTGTCCCCAGAATGATAACAGCTAAACGTATATACTAAATGTTACTGTTTTTATTTACATAGTTTACAAAACCTCTAACACAGCTGAGAAACAAATATGTGAAGGTAAATATATATAGACAATAAGGCATTATCAATATTTTAATATTTAGCCATGCACTCTCTTTTAAGTTATATTTCCTTCTGCTTTTATAATTGGAAAAATAAAACTACAGGTACCAGAATGCAAAGCTAAAACAGAACATACCAAGGACCTGATTTAGATACTGGCAGATGAGTTACTCCGTCACAGCGGTGACGGAAATCCCCTTCACCGAAATCTAAATCCCATTATAACCTATGGGATTTAGATCTTGGCAGATGGGATAAAAAGCAAAAAAAAAGATAAGAAAAGAAAAGAACAAGAAAAAGAAAAGAACTAAGCTGGATGTGATGAACTACTTATGCCTTTACACGGAATTACACTTACTCTGCTGAGGAATGTATTGTACATACTGTATCTGGATGAGGCATTGCTGCTTCCTGTAAGATAATGGCCATGTGTGTCAGAGAAGCTTCCACCGTTTAGTTCGTGCTGCGTATTTGTGAAAGATGGTTGTGCTGTTGCTAGCCCTGCTGTTTGTCATGCTTCCATTATCCACCAGACAAGCTCAAGAGTGTATAACAGGAGTCCATGTTCCATGCCCTTTCAGAATGTTGGTCTCTGCGAGTAGGGAACCAGTAACGTTAGAAAGCCCTGGTGAGAAGTGTTGCTACTGCCAATGAGAAGTTCTGGTACAATCACCTGACAACTGTAACAGCCGTGCATGTGAGTTGTGGTACTGTCCTTAATGAAAAGTGTCAGTAGTTTCTGAGTGCACTGCCTGTGCTGTGTCAGAGAAGCTTCCACGGTGGTGCGCTTAGTGTGCCTTTTTGGCAGATGTTTCCATTCCTGCTGCCTTTTGCTGTGCCTGTTCTGTTTCTGAATGGAGCTTGCACTGTTTCTAGCAATGCTGTACTTTTTCTGGGAATGAGACAAGTTTGCACTGATGCTGTCCTGTGAGCACCATACCATTATCCATCAAACCTGCTAATGACTGTACTAGAGAAGTCCACACTCCATGCTCATTCCAATATTGTTCTCAATGCCTAGGCCCCTGGAGGTAACAGTGTTGGCTTTGTAAACATTACTAGTCAATGAGAGGTTCCCATACTTCTGAATTAAACATTGAGCAGTCCCGAAATTATATTCTGGTACTGTCTCATTGAGACTATGGGCCTGATTACGACTTTGGCAAACGGGATATCCCTCCCGCCGTTTTACAAGTTCCATAGGATATAATGGAATGTGTAATACGACAGATGGGATATCTGTCATGTTTGTGACAAAGTATCCCATCCGCCAAAGACGTAATCAGGCCATATATCCTCTCTGCTGAAAAGCTATGTTAGCCATCTTAGTTGGCATGTTGAGAAAGGGTGGTACGGTGGCATTACGTGCACATCATCCCCTTTTAAAAATGCCAGTGCTGTCACATTTTAATTACAGCAGCATTGCTGTGATGCGCTGGTAATATCTTCCTAAAGGTGTGGCAGTCAAGCATAGATCTTCTGAAACTGCCCCATTAAAACATGATATTGCTGCTGGGAGAGCTGAAAGTATTCCACTGGAAGTGTTGCAGCACTGCTGTGAAGTGCCAGATCTGCCCTATTAAAGCCATACCAACCCTACTGAAAAGTGACCACATGGCAGCAATTAAAATACAACAGTCTTGCGAAAAAGTACATCAAGTGGCTCAAAAAACCTTGGGTAGCACTGCAAAAACGATTTGGTACTGTTCAATTTAAAGTACTCTATCAATGCTTAACAAGCATTGCCAAAGCCAATATGTTTCACCTGTGGAAAATCTATTGGCTTTGTCAATGTTTATAAATGTTGCACAGAAGTTGAGCTGCTGTGCAACATGGCTTAAAGTAAAGAAAAAATCACTGTGACGCGGCCAGCATTGGTCGCGTCATATCGCTTTTTTTAGTTTAAGCCATGTTGCACTGCAGATTAACTGCTGTGCAACATGTAAAAATAAATTGACAGAGCCAGTAGATTTTGCATAGGAGAAACCTTTTGGCTTTGCAAATACTTTGTTTTTGTTTTACTACTAAACTCCAAAAACACACAGTTTTTTACTTACTGCACCTGGAGCTGCCCTCCTGAAAACATGTAAACAAAGAGAGGATGTGACGTAATGGCTACAATTGCCAACTTTGTAGCTGGGGAGCCAGGTTTGAGTCTTGGCATCAGCTCAACATCCTGTGATTCTGGGTAAATCATGTAATCCCCCTGTGCGTACAAAAAATAAATGTGTCTTTGTATAATATAGCTGCTGCTCATGGAAAGCCCTTCTGGTCAAGTTTGCGTTATATATAAAAACTGCCAAAAAAGTTTTGCCTAGGCTGTATTTTTAGTCAGCTGCTGCTTTTATGGCTTCTTAAGACTAAGTAGGATACCTGAACTGATCCTCTTCCCCCAAAATATTCCAAATATGTTTTAAACAACTGGTCCATTGTGAGCATACCACGCATTCATCTACTAAAAACATTATGATGTTCACATGAATTACATGGCACACTAATCATTGTTCAGTTCTGTAGCAATTATAGAGGCTTTCCTTTCGAAGATAGTAAAGAAAACAACAGGTTATTGGGCCTAGCAAGAAGGCATTTAGCGACGGGATGGGGAAGGGCCATGCAGCGACGGGAGTGAGGTTTTGGGAGCGACAGGAAAGCAACGAACAGGGAGTGGCATGCAGTGATGGGAGTGAGGTGGTGGGAGAGACGGGCAAGCAACAAATGGAATGCAGACACTAGAGATGGCCTGCAAAATGATGCACTTTCAAGGAGTGCTACCCTGGCAAGTAAAAAGCATAAAGTACCTTTACAAGTACAAGGCAGTGGAAGGACACTGGCCATAGGAAGCAAGAGTTGGTCCCAGCTCCACAGCAAGGATGAAGACGTGAAGCGGAGTAGGAAGCTGGAGGCAGGCGGAGGGACTGATCAACAGAAAGAATTGAAAGGAGAGTGATGTGGGAGCCAACCAATGGTAAGTAAAGGTAAGTAATGGGCAGGCTCTAAGCCTATTTTAAGATATTTTTTTCATTACAAAATGCTGGCTGTCTTCCATTCAACATATGACAGCTTTGATGAGTTGTGTTGTTAATGTCACATTGGAAGGGCATTGGAAGAACAACAACACTCCTGAGAACTGGAGGTAGCTTCTCAGGCTTCCTAACAGTATACACCATCCTAGGGGTGGACGAAGATTTTAACTGTGACCTAATGTTCGTTGTATTCCAGAAACTTTGCTTCACTTCAGGGACTCATGATTTTATCTGTTTTCCCGGAGTTCGGTTAAAATCCTCTCCAACAGTTTCCACCCATGATTTCCCAGGAAAACCACAGGATATTAGAACAGAAACTGGAAACCGAGGACCTATCTCCTGTCCAGGTCATAGATTTAGGAATTGGGACGCAGGCAGGGCAAAAGTGGGAGAAAGGGTAGGGGTGGTAGCAAAGTTGGGAGCATGAGTTATGTGATGGTGGCAGGGCACTAACATAGGAGGGACAACAAATGTGAGGGGGTAATCTGTCTGCAGGTAGGGACCATGAACAGGGGATGGGGAGCTGCCCCTGTGCAGCTGTAGTACACCAGCTGCCTTAAAATGGCCTTTGAGGTAGCAGGAATAGTCCTGCTACTGTTAAGAACCAATTACAATCTTACTTTTTTTTAAACGTGGGCTGCTTCAGAAGAAAAGCTTGTGAAGTAGCAGGTCGGAGGACTTCACAGTGTCACCCATCCTGCACAGTGTACTCCAAACCATACCTACTTGGCAGGGTAAATTATTATTCACAACCTGTACTGACTCTATCGCACATCTTTGTCATTGAGGCTGCAAACAAGCAAAAGTGTCTTCATTAAATACATAACCCCACAGCTTGACACACAACATTTCCTCATACTCATAATTTTATGAGACATCCATTGATGATGGAGATGTAATGGTTGGCATGGTGTTGTATTTTCTTCTCTATAAGTATGACTCTGGAACTTTGATGCAATGTTAATAGTTTGTTGATGGAATAATTGGGAGAACTAAGGTCCATAGTTATACTTTTTTTGCGCTGCATTTGCGTCATTTTTTGATGCAAAAATGGCGCTAACTTAGAAAATACAATTATATTTTGTACGTTTGTGCCGCTTTTGCACCACAAAATGACGCAAATGTGGTGCAAAAAAAAGTATAAATATGGGCCTAAATGTTGTAAGGTTTACGTTAGGTTTTATGGAATCTACCATGTCATTAAACAGATCACCATAAAGTTTCTAAAGCCTTTGACAAGGCTTTGACTGGAATTGGCAAAATGTTGGGATGGCCCAAAAGAGTTTGAATGGAACGGAGAAAGTTAGTTTTAGATCTACCAGATGACTCAAACTGTCTGTTTGTGAAAGATATTTTGTAGGTTTAACAAAAACCTACTGTGGGGTTACAGCTCACCCACTGCGTACCATTGTTCGGCTTTCTTGTCACTTGTTTATCTGCTTCTTATTCAATGGCTTGCCTTCCTCATCCTATGTTTGCCGCTCCCCTGGAGCATAGCCTGATTACCATCCTTTTGATTGGCTGCCTCGATCCTTTCCACTGCTCACTTTTTTTCTTTTTGTTAAGCACTCTATAACAGTGCATGCTTTTTCAAATTCCCTGTCTCATATATAAGATCCTGACGCACTGTATTGCTCTTTTCTATCCTGCACTTCTTTGCCACACCCTGTGCTGCTCTACTCCTATATTGCTTTTCTCCCCCTCCCACTCCAGACCACTATTGATTCCCACTATCCAACCTCATGCTTTTTTAAAAGAGTAGGCGGAAAATTGCTACTGTCCCCGCTGACTGAAAAAACATACTTTCACACTAATGGATTTTTTTTAATTTAAGGCCCATCCTAAATCTATAAATAAACAAGCATTTGCAATGCAAAAGGTGTAGCATTTTCTTGAGTTAGAGCTATTGGCATTGTAAATTCATAACTGGACTTTTCTTGCCACATAAATTGATCAACCCTGCCTTATAATTTCATCTTTTCCTGCCATATAATTCCAGTGACCCTGCAAATAGTTAATGCACTCGCATGCACCTTCTTCCTCTGTCTGCAGCAAAAAACAATAATGTTGCCATTTAGCATTCTAAATAAACCACTATCACATGGTTAAAGACCACAGAATAGATCACAACAGGGTGGAAGCTTGCACGCTCGACCTAAAAAGGAGGGATGAAGAGGCATGGCTGACCACTAGCAAGCGAGGATTTTTAACTGACACTGAAATGAACAAATGAAATGGCTTTAAGACCACAGAAATATACAAGAGGCCATACGCTTACGCTCAACCTAATAATTCTAAAGTTCTGCTTCTAGGATGGAAGTGGTCATGCCATGACTTAGAAGTGCAAGACAACAGCAATTTTAAAGTAAAAAAACAAAGACCAACAGCAGAAGCATAGCAATGTGTCATTTCCAATATCTAATGATGTCAACATGCATAATAATATAACATGGGGAAACTTAAGGCAAAGCGCATCTTGGTGCCATTTGTATCTAGTACAGTTCTCAAGAAAACATTTCTTTAATTTTAGGGGTACTTCTTTGAAGCAATAGCAGCTGCCAGTCTGCAATGTAATACATTGAGTGGTATGCTAAACTTAATATTATGAACATTCTTTTACAGAGGGGCAGACATTAGCCTCTGACTAAATTTGAAAATGTCTTTATGCCACAGATATTTTGACACAAATATGTCCTGCAGACACAAAAACTGGAGAACCACTCAACCCCAGACTTATTACTTGCTAATCCCCTGTGAAAACTTTCACGTCTGCATTTTGAAATCCCAATCATGTTTAGGATACACATATTTAAAAGTAAAAGGAATTTTAAGGCATACAATCACAATGCAAAGCCATGCAGCTTCTGCAATCTGGTAAACCAATCAATGCTATATTTTAGTAGCTTATTTTATAAACCACAATCGAACTGATTACAGTGCATTTACGTGTGACACAGCCATTATTTGTGCCACTGACAACTGTCAATCGAGCCCATGTCATGTTTGGCACCTTCAGCCAGTACTGGCTTTATTGCCAAGCAGACATTGAATTCTGGGACTTTTAGTTTAACGTTTCAAATTGACAGCAGGAAAATCCCAACATACAAAATGTTGTATTCCAAAAAGCCAGGACTAGCTGAAGGGGTCGCAAATGGCAACTGGCCACTGAAACAATAACATTTAAACCTAGCACCAGTGTACACCAAGACATTTTCCATTTCAGACAAGGTGCCTTAAAAACAATCTGCCCCAAACATCAGGCAATCCAACGGTCCTAGCACTAACACAAAATATCACAATCCTTCCATTGTTGTATAGGTACACTGTCAGCCCACTCTGAATATGCTGATTCGATGTTCAAACACCGATAAGCGTCTGCAGAAACCAGAATCAAATGCACAAGAAGCCATGAAACACAAACCCAGACCATTCAGTGCAGCATTTTGCTTTCAAAGCTACCTGCCGCTATGTTCTTGGTTTCATATGTGACTTCCTGGGCGTGTAAGAACCGGATAACATAGCAAAATAACCAAACATGGACTGGTAGCACAAACAGCGTTCCTGATGTTTCAATGCCTTGAAAAAGAACTTGCCGTTGTCTTCAAATCACACCGGAAAAGGCGCCCAAGCTGTAAAGCCGTAGAGAACCGAACAACAAGTTAGAACTATTAGCATTGTAAATTCCTAACTGAACTTTTCTTGCCACATAAATTGAAAATGAAAAGTAAAACAGTTGACATAAGTAAGTCGATTCAAAGCGCCACAGCCGTCATGAGCATGAGTGCGAAGGAGAGACACAAAACGAAAACAAGGCCCAACAGATAAAAAAAATACCATCAAACAAGAAGCATGGCACCAAGCCCCGAGGAGAAAGGACCCCGGCTCGGATTAAAGGGAATACTGAAACCAGACTGGAGGAGGGAGGCGGGACCCTCACATGATGGAGGAAGCGTGAGGTAGTGTGAAGGCCAAGAAAAATTTTCTCTTAGTGAATGCTCCCTAGCCGGAACTTAGCGCACAAAGGATGGACATTTAGCACAATGCACCAATAAAAGTGAAGTGTTTAAGACAAGCACACAAAGAACGAATTGCAAGAGTGGCCGTGGCTTAAGCCCCTATACTGAACACAGCATGTCTCGCGGAGACAGCGCATGCGCTGCCCAGGCTCGACCTAAAAAAATGACACCTGCATCATTTCTTAGGTGGGAGCATGCCTAGTAATGCAGTCCTGATTGCTTGATTATACAAGTGAGCACATAGATGATCACGTAAGTGCACCTATGAAACAACGTAGCCAGCTGAAACATAATCACACCTTCTTTCCTAATTTTGGCTGATGCTGCACAGCATCAACAAACAACAACACAAAATGGTTTCTAATTCCAATCTTACTAAAAACCAAGGGTGGCTGCTTCCTTATGGTTTCGGGACCATGCCCTTTCTACTTCTGCATCATTCTTCTTGTCATTGTATTGCTTTCCTTATAACTAATTTTATACAGGAGCACTTTTCAAATTAGCGTTAAAGATGGCAGTACAATGTCAGTTACTGGCTAGTTGTCACTCTGCCCTTGCTTTAGCGAGAGCCAGGCAACCACGAGCTATTTACAAGCAAATGCGCTGGTGCGAATGTGTTTGGTCTCATGTGCGTAATTCAAGCAAGATAAGGGTTTACCTGCATCCGGGCCTGCCTTTTTAAAAGTCTTTGGGGACTATTCCTTGCTGATGGGCAGGAGCATCACATTATTATATAACCACCGGGCGCTTTGGGCTTAAGCCCTAAGCAGCTCAGGTGGTATGCCAATCATGCTGCTTCTGTGACGTAAACAGTCTCACTGCGCATGATCAAGTTGTGCTGGTGTTTTTTTTTTATTGCTGATGCGACTGCAACTCTAAATCATTTACTACCCTGTTGACTTATCTGACACCCTCAAATATTCGTTCTCGGACTCTGTTCTACAATTCCTTACTTCCTAAACTAATCTCACCATCCTTGGTGACTTTATTACTTAAGTACGCATGTGTTTTCCTGTTTATGTTTCTCCATATACAACATGGAAACTCTAGGTCTCTGAAGCAGACCAGCTGCAAGTGAGGAACCATAACCTGACCTGGTCCGAGCACCTAGCCCTTAGCCATACGTCCTGTGTCCTGGCCACAGGTAAGAACTTTTGCTGGGCTGTTGCACCCAAGAATCCTCCTGGAATCGCTCATGGACAGATTGCTCAAAGAGGTGCACACCCAGCCTGCAGGTTCCAGTTTGATGCCATATTCTGGCAGGTACTTTGTGGGAGATTGGAGCCAGTAGCTTAAGGGGTCCGAGGCAGGTGTGCTGTAGGTTGTCTTATAATCATAAAGCACAGGTACTGTTCGAGGTGATGACCCCCCCACAGCTTGTAATATGTCAGCGATTGATGTATGTCCTTGAGAGGTGCAAGTTTTAAATGGCAAAGTAGTATTTAAAGGGGCGCTGATATCCAATGATGAAATGTAGTACTTTTTAACATGCCAAAGCGTTTTATTTAAGTGCATTAAATCATTACACTGCTACTACTCGCAGTGTAACAATTTATGTGTTAAAACGAAATACTTCCACATGTTAAAGAAATACTGTATTTATCATGCAAAAGCTTTTCATTTAAGTGATTAGAGTTGTATAGTACAAAGAGAAGTCATATCTTCTAAACATGAGTCACTTTTGCTCATGGCAGGATGACATGCCAGGGAAGAACATGAGACACGGGAATTATTATATTCACCTTATATGTGACCTGGGTTGCGATCAGACATAGGGCAACATTGAGGTTTATTAGGAACTGCTAGAGAGGTTTTAGGACAGCTAGAGAGGTTTATTTTAATTTCAAGGTGCTCTATCAATCACGTCTTCACCGTTTGATCCTAAGCAACTGCTGTATTTCACTTTGCCCTTTTACCATCACATTTGATTTGACGTGATGATAAAGGATATGAGGGACAGTGAAATAAGGCAATTGCATAGGATCTCACAATGTAATGATAAGAGGGGAATATGGCATTTGCCTGGGATGACACAATGTGGTCAAGCGAGGAAGCAGGGATTGATGCCTGGTTTCACGTTGTGCAATTCAGCCACTAGATGGATATTTTTAAAAATAAAATATTCATGACCCACGCCCGCCTCATGATGCCAGTAATTCATGGAGAGACAAGTCAGTATTATCTGCACCTAATGTCTTCTAGGTTATCGCACATGAAGCAACATTACAGTCTAGTAAAATATCTACAAGAGAGATTTTTGAATAGTGCACATCTTGAACTTAAGTATGTCAAAGTATTAAAAAATGTGATGATAAAGGGTAAGGAGACACAGTAACAGAAGTCAGTTTTCTAGGATCACACAATTTGGACAAGCAGGAAAGTTAACACTGGCCCCAGTTTCCTGATTTCAAATTGTGCAATTCTACCATTAGGTGAGTTTCTCTGTCTTGTTCACATTTTACTCTAAAAGGGATGATCCCACACCCTCTTGCCTGATGTCCATACATTTGGCTAGCTCAAATTATATTGACAAACTAGAAATTGTATGTAATATTTTATGAATTTTCCTTTAAGAATGCCTGTAAAATGTATTGTCAATTTGTTAAAGAAATGGTGCTGGAAAATACATCATTTTACACCAAGTTTTTTGGGATCTGCACACTACCGAACACCCCTAGAAAAAAACTGCAGCTCGCTCGCTAAGTTCACATGCCAAATTGTATTAATTGAGCTTATGCCCCACCACTATCAAACTACACCAGCCGCCACTGCTAAAATCCAGTCATACGTGTTGTTGTACAGTGGAAGGCCTTTTGCAAAGCTTGGCTGGTCCTATTTCTGTTTTTCTTTGCTGTTTTTTTGGATGATATACTGATACTAAAAAAGTTAAACCTTTTCCAAGACAGTGTTAATCTGTGGAAAATAAGGAAGAAATACTAACAAATGATGCACAAAGCCCCATAATTTGCGTTTTCTTTCAGCATAATTTAGTCAACCCTGCCTCATAATGTGGTGATTTCCTGCCGCATAATTCCAGTGGCTAACGCTACACGTGACTAGGCCACTTCGAGGCTCTACAACAAGAAGGGGTCTTTCTCTGTTTGAAGCTTCTGGGGTAGTTTAAGTTCATCCGGGTGTGAAGGAAGCGTCAGAATCGTCATCCTTGGCCACTCCCTTGAGGCATATATAGTGAGAGTAGTGGTGTAACAAAGGCCCCCGCAGCCCCTACGGTGGGAGGCGGGGAGTCGAGCTCCGGGGGGTGGGGGGTCTTCTGACCTCTGCACGGGTGGCAGTCCTGTGGATGAGTACGGGGGACAGGAGGGCCTCTATGGGTACTTAAAAGGGGCCCCTTAAGTTTCGTTACTACACTGAGTAAGAGTAAAGTTATCACATGGAACTAAAAAACGAGATTAAAAAAGACCCCAAACCACATTCATTGAACTTCGACCTCTTAGTTTGAAGCCAAGGGCTGAAGCCAGGTCACGGTCTTGGGACCGGGACACCCAAACCACCCCAACCACAATGCACTCTCGTAAGTGACGCCCCGCCCGTCACATTCCCCCTTCACTTCTTATAGAATATTTCGCCCCATAGTGCGAAATATTCACAACAGAAAAAACAAGTATCGACAACTACACTGTTAATACTATGCATTAGGCAATCGCAGATTTTAAAAGATGAAAGGACGGCAGAAAAGAACAGCGGGTAGTGGTCGAAGGGCGGGCGGGTGAGCTGTGGCGAAAGTGCCAAATGGACCACTTTGGCTTCTATGCTCATGAATGACTGGAAGTCCTACGGTGGCCAATTCAATGCAAAGTGGCTGAATACTGAGCTTTTTGGAGGTCGTTTAGCGCTTGCAGCTGTCGGTGAGTTTTTGGCACGGTTCATCCATGAGTAGGAGGGGGTGGGGAGAGGAGCAGGTGCCAGAAGGGAGAAAGCCATATCCGCTCTGCAGCCAATCAGGGAGTGAAGAGGGCTTCCAACAAGCATCGAGATTTCCTAAAAATTGGGATGGACGAGGGGGCAGGTGGCACCTGAAATGGGAAGGGGGGGCTGGAAAGAGAAGGCGGGGAAACGTTTCGGCAGGATTCTCCATAAGGTGGCGTAAGTTTATGTCACCAGCTGTGATGCCCTGAGATGCCATAAGTGGTTGGTACACATTGCACAGCACCCACAAACCCAATTTGGCCACCCATTCTTTCATGCCTTGATGAACCGAGCACTTGGGGTATTTTGGATCACGTGGCAGGGCTCTGATGTTTAAACTATTAAAAATGGACATAGGAGAACAGTGGCTTTGCAGAAGGACGAACTGGTGGGGCTGGTGCCCTATCTCTGAATTTGCTGCCCCACCATCTCCAGGTGCCCAAACACTGGTGCCAGCTGCAGCCAGAAGGAAAAAAAACGTACATATCAGGCTGGGGAAAACGATGTTGATCCTGTTTACATTTTACGCCTTTCACGCAATTGCATTCTATAAGAGTATTTGCTTTTTCCAGTGTGGGGTATTTCTGTAGCTTTTTCATGCAACGCATTAGTCATGTATATTCAGGACCCCTGGAATTATGCTTTAGTGCGGTCGTGGCCATTTTCGCATAATTTGCAGCAATTTTTGTTTCTAGCTCGAATGGTTCAAAAGTTACAAAAAATGCAGCGACACATATTGCGGCGTGGTGGAAGGCCCTTTGCAAAACTGGACTGGTCACCTTTCTGTCGCCTATTGCTATATTTGGATGTTAAACTGGTATTAATGAGGTGCAAACAATGCCCAGACAGTGTTACCAAGTGAAAATGACCAAATAATGCTATTACAAAATGTGCTGCATTGTGTCGCACAATTTGACCTTTCTTGCCACATAAGCTACTCAACCCTACCACATAATTTTGTCCTCTCCTTTCGCATAATTCCAGTGACCCTGTGTATATTGCATAGTGTGTGTGAATAGAGCTGCTGCTATGTGACAGTGTGAGTTCAGACTCCGGGAAGGCTGCGGTTGAGACCTCTTTAGTGAAGACTGAGGGCAGTGTAAGTTTCTCACAGTGCCTGTCATGGTCATCTCATCCTCGGGCACTCTGCAGTGCTCACAGAGCAATGGCCAGGTGTGCCAATAGTAATAGGGATTATACGGGAAAGTGTGTGATGGAGGTGCACAGCAGTCAAAATATTGATAAAGTTAAATAAAATGCAGTGAGTACAGGTGAGGGTGTGGGTTGTGTGTTGAAGGGGGGTGGAAGGAGATGCAGGAAAGGAGGTACATGCAGGAGTGAAAAGAGGGTGCAGAGAAGGAAAGAGATGATGTGTGAGATATGAAGAGTGGGTGTTTCAGAAAGATATGAGGAAACAATATTCTAAATGCCTAACAAAGGGACTGGAGAAGAGAGTGGTGTGAAGAGGAGAATGGTGGCGATTGAGACACTCTGGTGTCCTTGCCCATTCCATAGACCGTAGTATTGTTTACTTCAGTCTGCTTTCAAATTTTAAATTACTTTGTGTGTATATATGAATATATATATATATATATATATTCTATGAAAAAACAAAGGTTAAAGTGGAGTTATATGTAGGTCTTCTACTGATAATAAGCATTGGCAAAGCCAATAGGTCTCACTTATGCAAGAGCGACTGGAGTTACCCATGTGTTTTAGCCATGTTGTATACAAGCATGGCTGCTGTTGTGCATGGCAAAAAGTTAGTGGCATAGAGGAGAGTGGCGGGAAGTGTTGTAGAACGGAATGGCAAAGAGTGGAGTGGAGTAGAGTGGAGCGGCATAAAGTGTTGTGTATTGGAGTGGCGTAGAGTGGAGTTGCATACAGTGGTGTACAGTGGGGTGGTGTAGAGTGGACTGGTTTAGGGTGCATTGACATAGAGTGTTGCAAAGCATAGTGGTGTAGAGTGCAGTGGCGTAGAGTGCAGCGGCATATAATTCAGCGGTGTACAATGCAGCCTATAGAATGCAGTGGCATAAAGTGTTGTATAGCAGCGTGCAGTGGTGCAGAGTACAGGAGAATGACCTAGAGTACAGTGATGTAGAGTGCAGTGGTGTAGAGTGGCATAGAGTGCAGTGTCATAAATTGGCGCGGACTAGAGTGGCACAGAGAGGTGTAGAATATAGTGCCGTAGATTGCAGTAGCATAGATTGCAGTGGCATAGAATAGAGTGCTGAGGTGGCATAGAGTAGAGTGATTCAGAGTAGAGTGGCATAGAATGCAGTGCTGCAGAGTAGAATGTAGGAAGTGCAGTGGTGTTGAGTGGCGTAGAGTGCATTAGTGTAGATTGCAATGGCATAGAATAGAGTGGTGTTAAGTAGAATGGTGTAGAGTGTAGTGGCCAGCAGAACAGTGGTGCAGAGTAGAGTGTAGTTTTGCAGAGTAGAGTGCAGTGGCCTAGTGTGGAGTGGCGAAGAGTAGGGTGGACTACTGGAGAGTGCATTGGATTAGAGTGCTGCAGAGTAGAGTGGTGTAGAGTGCAGTGGCATAGAGTGCAGCAGCACAGAATTCAGCGGCGTACAATGCACCATCATAGAATGCAGTGGCATAGATTAAAGTGGTGCATACTAAAGTGCAGTGGTGCAGAGTAGAGGACAGTGGTGCAGAGCGGGTGGCCTACAGTAGAGTGATGCAGAGTGCAGTGGCATAGATTGCAGTGATGCAGAGTAGAGTGGTGTGGAGTGCATTGGCATTGAGTGAAGCAGTGCAGAGTAGAGTAAAGTAGATGTCAGTGGCAGAAAGTGCAGTGTTGCAGAGTAGAGTGACATTGAGTGCAATGATGTAGCTTGGAGTAGAGTGCAATGGCATATGCTGCTTGGTGTAGAGTACAGCAGTGCAGAATAGAGTGCATTTGCGTACAGTACAGGGATGTAGAGTGCAGTGGTTTAGAGTAGAGTGGCATAGAGTGCAGTGCCATAGAGTGGAATGGCGCAAAGTGGAGTAGAGTGGCGTTGAGTGCTGTGGCGTAGAGTGCAGTGGCATAGAGTAGATTGTTTCAGAGAAGGGTGAAGTGGCATAGAGCAGAGTGGCATAGAGTGTAGTTGTGTGGAGTAGAGAGATATGGCCTAGACTGGAGTGGTGTGATGAAGAGTGCAGTGGTATAGAGGAGATTGGCATAGAGTGCATTGGCATAGAGTAGAGTGGTGAACAGTAGAGAAGAGAGGCGTAGAGTGAAGTGGCATAGAGTGGAGTGGGACAGAGTGGAGTAGCGTGCAGTGGCGCAAAATGCAGTGGCATGGAGTGGCGTGAAGTGGAGTGGTACAGAGTAGAGTACAGTGGCATGAAGTGGTCCACAACAGAGTGGACTGACGTAGAGTGGAGTATGCATTGCGTGGTGCGCACTGCCATTACAGATAACACATTCTTCATTTAGATGACCATTACACATGCACAGACATACAGTTTTAATAATAATATACAGCACACAAACAATAATGTTTGGACATTGCATCACCTAGTGTATTGATTTGTTCTGATCCTACTGAAATATCAGATTCCAACATACTTCAGAATTAACAAAAAATGTGCTTGATTTGTGCTTTCCCAATTCTGATATATTCTGTAGTACTTGCACAGTTCTGTTAAATGTTGTGGTGTGCTAGAAAAAAACCTTTAATGGCCACAGTATCCAGCAAGATTGTCATATACATTCTCTCACTTTGAAATCAGAGAAAGAAAAGTAAACAACAAGCTCCTGCAGAGGACAGAGCCAGACAGTTGGCCTCTGTCTTTGAATGCACAGCAAAGGTGACAAGATAAGAACAAGATTTAATGGCCTGTTTACTGAATTAGAGCACCTGTTGAAGAATACAAGGAGAGGTAGTGTGAAAAGGCTTTTTTCCATTGGAGGGACAAACTCACACTGGGAAGCCCAAAACAAATAAAGCCAGCAAACAGAAAGCTAGAAAATGTAAGTTACAAACCACAAAAACAATGGTCAGAAACAGATTGAATGCATTCTCAGGTGAACTTTCTGGAAGACCCCAGGATGTATTTAGTAAAACAGACAGCTGCTCTGTGTGGTAGATTTCAATCTGAAAAAAATATGTTTTAAAACAAATTAACACTGAAAAACACTGAAATTCACCAGTTATATGTAATTGACATAAGTATAACTTGCACAACCTTAGATTTCAGATATCATCCGTGATGTAATAAGCAGTGCATCATAGCTGTGCAAGTTACACTTATGTCAGTTATGTTTAACTGGTGAATTTCAATTCTATTTGTTTTAAAATGGTAGGTTTATCATTATTAGAAGACCTCTTATAACGTAACTTTATTCTTTGTTTTTTCAGTGAATTTCTAAGTTTTTTTTTAACTTAAGTTATAGAGCTTGAGAGTTACCCATCCCCCACAAACTCTGCACCTGCCTGACTATTTCCCATCCATCAATGACCAGGCCTGAGACCAGCTCTTTGGGTTAGAGGTTGTAAGACGAATACTTGTATTTACTTCACACTCACAAAACAATTTTAGACATCAAAATTTGCATAGTAACCATATTATTTATATATGCTCCTGGAGGGCAGAGGGGAGAGGTCATTGGCAGCTCTGAGGTGCTGGGGTAGGCATCCTGATGTTGTGACTGAGGAGGAGCTCTGTGTTCTCAGTGACAAGCGAGAAACAAAGAGACCTGCTCGTCACCTCGCTGCTCCTTTTAAGGGGCGGGGCCACCTGTGCTCACTGACCCCAGAAGCAGATTAGTGCTTCCAATCTGGACGTGGCTGATCCTTGCCCCCAGCTGACCTCCCAGGGTGACTGCCACAAACCCATGATGGCCACCGGCTCCCCCACCATATCTGCTAGCTCTCCCAAGTTGGGAGAGGCTCTTCAAAAATCTTACTGCCTTACTCACATATAACTCCAATTAAATCTTTGTTTTTTTAAGTGACTTTCTATGCTTTTTTTAACATAAAGTAATACCCCCCCCCCGCCCCCAAGAGCGGCGCTATTGTGTAATATATATATATATATATATATATATTTGTATATGCACACACAGTCTTCATGTTCACCTCCTGCAGGTGTCTCCACTAATTTTATCTGTGGCTCCTTATGTGACCTCCCTAAAAATAAGGTCAAGAAAGGCCACTGCAACAGAAAAGCATTGTAGAAAAAGTATCCCTAATTCGACGTAAGGTGTGATCCTGTGCAAACATGGTTTATCACACTTTTTCGCCCTGTCCATTTCTCACCCATTGAATAGCAGCCTCCTGAAAATGTAGAAACGCTTGTTTCTTAGCTAATTACCTCTTGAAGAAGCTCACCAGCATAGTTAAAAAAAACACTCGGGCTGCTGTCTGGACACTAGAGGCGGACGGTCCACAAGTGAGGACTGTGACTTTCCCACAGTGATGCTCCGCTGGTCCTGATTCTTTTCACTCACTCCGACTCAAGCTTTTATTTCTCCAATCCCTCCCCACTTCGCCAGCCCTCGACGTCCATCTCCTTTTAGTGTCCCCCTTCCCAGCATCGTCTCCCCAGCCTTCCTTCACTTCTCGCTACCCTCGCTTCACGCTCTTACCCTCGCTACATTCTCCCCCAGTCTCAGCATCCCTCTTCCCTTTATTTTCAACCCCTTCTCTTCCTTTAAAAAAAACCCATTCCACTTCCTCCACTCAATTCCCCAGCTGCCCCCGCTGCCCCTCTCCATCCTGTCTGGTGTACATGTTAATGACATTAAACAACCCCTCCCCCAGCTCGTCCCTCACCGGCCCCTGCAGCCCAGGATGCTCGGACGGTGGGGGAGGGGCTTCCCTGCAGATGGCCCGGGTTGCTATTGCCACCGACGGGCAATCCTCCCGATTCCACAAAAACAAAGTTTTGGAGGCAACCCAACCCTCGGAGGGCCAAATGGGCTGTAGTTATTCATGGCTTTCTCCTACTGAGGGAATACAAGGGGATTAGCCGGCCCTCCTCGTGATAAGCCAGTGTGAGACAGCAGCCCTCTTGCCCCCCCCCCCCCCCCGCGCCTGGGCCATATGGCATCCTGCTAATCTGCTCGGCTACTGTCCGAGATTGGTTCTCCCTTTAATGGGATCAGTCCAGGAAGAGCTGTGGATGCCCTGCCGTCTGGGGCCTGCTGTAGTTAAGGGCGGCCCGGTAGCCAGAGGGGCCTCCCCCGGTCCCTGGCCTCGGAGATGCACAGAGATGTAGCCGCTTCATTTGTCCAGGAGCGAGACTCACTCCTTTGAGTCAACACTCAATATGACAAACTTTTTTTGTTATCGTCTCCCTTCATAAATGTGTGCACTTCAAAAAGGCGTGAGCAAATGCGATTCCCTCTCTTTCAAAGCAAAAATCTCTTCTTGTTAATAGCTTGTTTTCATATGGCCTCGCTGTTGTTTCCAAGCGCTGTAAATAGAGAACGTTAACTATTGCACGCATTTGTGATATCCTATTTCATGACAGGAGCCTGGAAGGATGACGATGCTTTCTGAGGACCGAAATCGTGACCTGCAAATCGCACAGATGTCAGCGGTGAGCCTTCACAAAGGCTGACTGGCTTTCCTATTGGTGTATTTGGGTGTTAAAATGATACTGAGGTGAAACCTTTACAGACAGTATTAACCTGTGTAAAAGTGACAAAATAATGAAGTAATACTATCACAAAATGTGCTGCATTACACCGCATAAATTGCCTTTCCTTGCCACTTATTTTAGTCAGCATTGCTGCATATTTTGGTCCTCCCCTGCCGCATAATTACAGTGGCCCAGAATACAAGTCACTAATACACATAAAAGAAGCCAGACCTAATGGCTTAGACAGTGTATGACATCACTGATTTGTATTCTGTGTAGCACGAGTAACAAAGATATTGTACAAATCAGAATTATAAATGTTTCAAATCTGAAATTTATACATAAAGGCCCTCATTTCAACATTGGCAGTATTGACTGCCTACCGCCACGGCGACGGCCACCAACATACCGCCGCCCGTGGCTACCAGCCATCTACCAGTATCATGACCGCCGACGGTATTCTGCCAGAATGCTGGTGGAACACCGCCCACGATCATGGCGGCGGACGGCGGTATGTCGGCGCTGCTGACGGCAGCACCGCCACGCCAGCAAAACACCGCAGACCGAATCATGACCAATGATACGGCCTGGCGGTGTTGTGGCGGACGCTTCTGCTGACAGCAGCGCTGCGGACCGTCTCCAGCCGGAGGACCCCCTGCAAGCAGGTAAGTCAGGAACTCCGACCGGAGAGGGGGCTGGGGGTGTTGTGTGTATGTGGGGGGTGTTGTGTGTATGTATTGGTATGCGTGTATGCGGGTGTGAGTCGCGTAGGATGCATGCATGAATGAGTGATTGTGTGTTGTGACGCATGTGTGTAACAAGGTATGTTGGCGTGTGTTGCAGTGTGTGGGTATGTATGTGTGCATGCATGGGTGGTGGTGGGTATGCATGTGTGCATGTGTGTAAATGGGTGTGCGTGTGGATGTGTATATGTGCAGGGGGGCAGGAGAGGGAGGGGGAGGGAGGGGAGGACTCTGGGGAGGGGGAGGAGGAGACCCCTATCAGTGCCAGGGAATGAATTCCCTGGCACTGATAGTGCCTACTGCCATGGTTTTCGTGGCAGTAAATTTGGCACGAAAACCATGGCGGTAGACCGGGTCGTAATCCTGAGGGTGGGATTGTGGCAGCCGCCGGGCTGGAGACCGAAGTCTCCAGCCCAGCGGCCGTTACCACCCTGGCGGTCGGTATGTTAAAGTGGCGGATTTGGATGGCAGTTACTGCCATGGTCCATATCCCAATTTTTTCACAACGGCCTTTTGGCGGTATTACAGTCGCTTTAACACTGATCACCAGGGTTGTAATGAGGGCCAAATTCTCACCTAGTTTCACTCCTGCCCAAGTCCCTTTTGTCCTCTTTCTCCACGGGCTGTGGAGGCTACTTTAAGTTGCCCTCTCCAATTCCTCCTTCTGACTAAAGAAGATGGGTAGTAGATCTCAGGACACATGCATCAAGTCTTTATTTATATGATTGTATGTATGCATGTATTTATTTATTCATGTATTGTTATGGAGCACAAACTCCACTCAACGGTGTTCCAGAGTGCTTTGCAATGCATATTTAAAAATATAAAGCCAATAGTACATTCACAGTAGTAGCATGTAAAGAGCATATGCTGTAGCCTATATCTCGAATTTCTCACCTTTCACAGAACTAATGATTTTACAGTTCAACTGGTATGTACATATAATACAAATAACAGAGTTTTTCCACAATAGGTAATAAGGTTGAGATGGAACAATAATAAAATAGATGGATATTAAATATAAAGAGAAATCAAGTGGTGTCATGAACAAAGTGTGCCAAAAAACCTCACCTCAACAGAACACTTCAACATTAAAACATAAGTATTGGCAAAGCCAACAGGTCTCACCAAATATCTCTATTGTTTGGCTTTTTTTTTTTTTACAAAAAAATTATTAGATTTCTATTTTTTTCATTTTCCTGCACAAGGTTATCACAAGTTGTCACAAAAGTTTAGGACTGGGCAAGGGACCGCCAGGGTTGTCCGCTATCCCCTCTTCTTTTTATTCTGTACATTGAGCCGTTGGCATTAATGATTAGAGGGAATAGTAACATTCTTTCTTTTCAAAGTAATGTTTGGGAAAATAAAGTGTCGTTATACGCCGATGAGCTAATGATATACACCCGAGATGTGGTTTGCTCTCTTCCCAGTATTACATCTCCATTAGAGGAATTTGGTAGGATGTCGGGTTACTCTGTAAGTCAGGAGAAAACAAAAAGTATGTATTGGAATGTTGCCTATAATAGCCCACTAGTTAAGCAAGAGATAAGATACCTGGGGATACAGATAACGGCCAATTTAGAGGAAGTTGCAAAGGTTAACTTTGTTAGAGCTTGGACTGGAACAAAAAAACTCCTCAAGATATGGGCCAGTCTTCCCCTATACCTAATAGGAAGGTCCAACATTTTAAAGATGATTACTCTCCCAAAGTTTACCTTTATGTTTAATGCAATTCCATTAGAGTTTAAGGTGTGTTTGTTTAAAAAACTTGAGGGAGATCTGACTTCGTTTGTATGGGCATCCAAGGGAGTGTGTATTGTGTGGAAGAAGTTATGCAGAAAGAAACAGCATGGGGGGATTGTAACACCAAATTTCTACAAATATTACCTTGCCTTCCAGTTAAAAAACGTGAGAATTCTTCTAAACAATAGACTTAATTACACCTCTCTTTTGAAGGCAATGACCCAGCATCTTTTGGAGGCGGGTGACTACTTTTTATATAAATTTGGCCACCCGAAATACTTTAAGAAGGTTTGCTTGAAGACCCTCAAAAACTGCATGTAGGATTTGGCTCCAGGTCCGGGGTGCCTTAGGGATATCTTATTATAGCTGTTTGGCCCCTATTTGGGATTCACCCGGCACACCGAATGTCTTTCAGATAAGTTATCAATCCCTTTAAAGGCAAATGGGGTGGTAAAATAGGGGCAGATTCTAGAGGATTTCAATCTGGTACCTTGGCCCACCTTTATGGAACAAGCAGGAAATATGATCTCCAAGTTTAAGTATTATCAGTTGGCGAGTTGGGTTAATACCCTCCAGGAAGAAGGAACTGGGAAGAGTATCTGGGATGAGAAACCATTACAGAAATCCGTCCATAAAGAGGTTGCTTTATGGTACTCGGTGTTATTAGAGGCAGCAGAAGAAACCCCATCTCTTCCGGAGAAGAAGTGGGGGAAGGACTTGCCAGCCATAGATATTGTTAGTCTTAGGCAAGCATCATTGTCTACACTTTGGTTCACAGTTAAATCTGCTTTTATGAGGAAAAATCACTTGTTTACGTTACATAGGGTATACTGATCACCAGCGAAGTTGACAGCTTTGGGAAGATAAAAAAAACTGTCCTCACTGTGGAGATGAGCAGGCGAATTATCTTCATATATTTTGGCAGTGTCCACAGCTTAGGGATTTTTGGAAAGCTGTTGAAAAAGTACTCAAGTAGGTAATAAGTCCATAAGTGGGGGTAAGCCTTTCGATGATAATCTTCAGCATATTTAATGGAGAGATCCAGGGCTAGAAGCTTTCCAGGCATCACAGGTATTTGTTGTTTGTGTTGATACTTTTGGCCAGGCAAGAAATTTGCCTAAATGGGTACTTAAATAAAAAATCAGGGTCATCATTAGTTGCAAATACATCACAAAGGATCCGCGTCCCTAGGTATACTAATTTATTTTTCTTTTAATATCTCTACAACTACTGAAAGGATTTACACTAAATAAGCAAAAGCACAATCTGCATACCGAAAGCTAGCTTTCTTCCAAATTTTGTGTAATTCATTCCAGAGGTTCAGGCAGTAGATGTGTCTAAAGGTCCTATGGAAATTAACATGAGAGATGCAATATTTTTGACACCCCCTTTTTCTCAGCCCCCTCTTTACGGATCACCCCAAAACTTTTCGTGCACCAAGAATCACCGTTACACTTTTTATGGAACATTTCTTGAAGATTCGGCAAACGGCGCCAAAGATATAGGCAAGTCAAATAACACTTTTTCTATGGAATCATGGTCCTAACTATACCTAGTGGCGATATATTATCACTGAAAAAAACAAAGGTTACAGGGACATTATAGTTAGTCTCACATTTTAATCGTACAAAACCACAGAAATTCACCTGTTATAATTAGCGTTATCTCAAGTAACTATAACTTGTGTCCTAAGGTAACTATAACTCGCACCCACACCATGCAGTTTTTCGTCAAAAATGTTACTGCAAATATTACATTATTAATATTATCAATGATGTTATCAAAGATGTCATGAATGCCATAATTTGTGGGGTAATTAGCAGTGCATGGCGAGGGTGTGATTTTTAATTACCTTACGACATGAGTTATAGTTACTTAAGATAACTCTAACTATAACAGGTGAATTTCTATGGTTTTGTACGTTACAAATGTGAGCAGAACTAAAACGCCCCTGTAACCTTTGTTTTTTTCAGTGAATTTCTATGTTTTTTTAAGGTTTAGTTATTTTTTTGTACTATACGTTAATCCAACCACTGTCTAGCGCAGCCTTCGGCCAAGCACAGTGGTGGCTGGCCACAGAGCCTGAACCGTAGCCAGTCCATGTGGCCAACCCTGCTAAACACACAGCCCTACTCTGCACACAGCCCTTTGGCCAAGCGCAGTGGAGTTGGCAGCAGCCTATCTCTCTGGGTGTGAGAATAGGTGTAAGAGGGTGTTTCTGGGGGTAAGAGTAGCTATGAGAGTCTCTGTGTGTGTGAGAGTGCGTGCATCAGTGTCTTAGTGGGCCCTGGGGGGTGGCGGTCCCCTGGGCCATCAGTGGCTTCTCAAGAGGGGCCACACGACCCCACTCCAATGTAGACATAGCCCCAGGAAGGTGGTGGTTCTGTGGGCTTGGGGTCTGAAGTGGACCCCCTTTACATATTTTACTATATGCCTCAGGAAGGTGGTGATCCCTAGGGCTGCAAGGTGGCCACACAGTCCCACTGGCACCCACTTCCTACAATGCCCTGGGGAGGTCCTTTAAATGGGGCCAAGAAAAAGAGTGGGGTCAAAAAATGTGTGTCCCATGTTATTGGCCATAGACTCTTTACATACACCTGCATCCCAAACCACTGGATGGAATCACATCAAATTTGGCAAAAAGGTAGCTTTTATTCTGCATATCACCTTTGTTTTACTTTGGTGTAAATCTGTTCAGTAGGTTTTAAGATATTAAAGGGAAAGGACATTTGTATATCTAGGGCCATGGATCAAGAGAGATCTCCTGCTAAGATCTGATTGGCTGCCAGCACTTCAAACAAGAAGTGTTGGCAGCTTCAGCTGAGTCCACAAAAAACATAAAGAAAATGGGGCAGGGTGTATATACCCTAACCCCCTAGCCTGGGTCCAGCGGTCCCCCTGGCACCTCCAAAGTTTAAAATCATTTTGTTTTTAAATCAAAGAGAAAACTGCAGCTGGATCCACAGAGTTCGCCACGATTGTTTTTTAAAATGAGGCGTACCGCATTCTATATACTTTGGCCCCTGGGTAAGCCAGGTCCCGGGGACATTGTGGGAATGAATAGGAAGGGGGGCACATGGGGCCCCCTCCTAGGGCTTATAGAATCTCGGGGGACCACCACCACGCCAGGGCTATGCCCAATGCAGGGGAGCTGGGCAGCCCCTCTATGCCTCAGGGACCACCATGTCCCTGGGCCTAACTTCATAATAAATAAGGGGAGAGATCTTGTGGACCACCGGCGGTTTGGGGACCACCAGCTCCCTGGGCCAAAATATAAATTTAATA
This sequence comes from Pleurodeles waltl, assembly GCF_031143425.1. Lineage (NCBI taxonomy): Eukaryota > Metazoa > Chordata > Amphibia > Caudata > Salamandridae > Pleurodeles > Pleurodeles waltl. The sequence goes on along the minus strand of NC_090446.1, from coordinate 114,429,101 downwards.
GGGGATGTCCTGCGGACACTCCCTGAGGACCCCCACTTCCCTGAGTCTATGGTAACAAAGTATGTGGGGCCGCACGGCCCGCCTGTGACCCAGGTATGACCACCTCCCTGGGGCTAGATTAAAATTATGTAATGGGGGTCATGCGGACCTCCCTGTGCCCTGGGGACCACCATCTCCCCAGGGCAACACATGAAAATAAATAATGGGTGGGTCCTGTGGACCCAACAGGGCCCCGGTGACCACCTTCTCCCTGGGGCTACAAATACGTTTAATAAGGGGGTCTGTTGCAGACACCCGGCCCCAGGAATCACCACCCTCCTCGGGCCAAATAAAAAGATGGAGCGGTCCATACGTCCCCCTTGTGAAGTCATATATGGCCCTGGAGATCGCCATCCCCCGGGCCGGCTCTTGCTACCTCCTGAGATGCCCACCCTTGGGAGGTATCTGTTTGCTTTTGCCAAGCAAAAGCAAAGTCTCTGCTTTCAGCAAGTGGGAGCTTTAAAAATGTTCCCACTTGCTGAAAGCGAAGTTTTCATCTCTTTCCCTGGGAAAGAGATCAAATGACTACTCTCAGGCAGGGAGCCGCTATTTGCAGTAGCTCCTTGCATGCGGGAGCAGTGCTGGCTCCCGGAAGCAGACTAGAGCCAGTTGGACCATGGGGGCCTTGAGGCTTCCCGTGCGGTCCCTATAAGTCTTAGCTTGGTGCCCTGGGTGGGGACATGGCACCCATGAGCATGCGGCCAGCCCTGGGGGATGGGTCCCCTGTGCTGAAATTGGCCTAGGGAGGGGGGCCACGTGGCCCTCCTATTTTACAGTATTTATTTGGCTCTGGGAGGTAGTGGTCTCCGGGGCTCCTTTGGGAGGGGGCCACGTGCTCCCTTATATTAGTGTAATGTAGCCCTGGGGAGGTGGAGGTCCTCAGGGTCCAGGGGGTCCGAACTCCCCCCCCACTTTATTTTATTGTTGTAGCCCCAGGAAGGTGGTGCCCCCACATTTTCTACAAACATAGCCCTGGGGAAGTTGTGGCCCATGGGGCCTGGGTGCCCGACCCCTCCGTATAGTCATAATATAGCCCCAGGGACATGGTGGTCCTTTAGGCCTGGGGAGGGAGGTAGGGCCTGCGCAGCCACATGTATTTTTTTAATTATGTAGCCCCGGGAGTTGGTGATCCCTGAGGCTCTTGGGGGTCGGCACGTCCCCACGCATGTTTTTAAAATATAGCTCTGAAGAGGTGGTGGTCCCCAGGCCTTTTAAAAGGCCCAGGATAGAGACTCCCTCCTCCCCTTTCATTGTTAATTAAATTGGCCACGCCCTCTGGACTTGGCCCACCCAGGGGCACGATTAATAAGAAGTGCAGGAGATCTCTCTTTTACCTTTTTAAGTTTTTAGCAAAATCCATGTATCCATATGTGGATTTTGGAGAAAAAAAAAAACTTTAGCACTGGTGGGGTCCAAGGGGGACCCCAGGACCAAGGCAAAGTTGTCAGGGTAGATGTGCCCAGCCCCACTTTTTTATGGTGAGTCTCAAAAGCAATGCGTGGCATGGGGTTGGGTGGTTAAAAGGGGTCGGCCGCAGGTCCTAGCCACAGACTAGGCCATGAGTCCTTTCCCGCCACACATGGCCCAAGGCCATGCATGGCTCGGGTGGCTATAGGGTGTTGGCGGCAGGCCAGGCCCTACGGCCAACACCTGCTGCACATGTCCAAAGGCCATGCACGGCAGTGGCTGGTTTAACGTCTACTAATTACAATTATTTTACATTAAAATAGACATAGAAATTCACTGAAAAAAACAAAGGTTACATGGACGTTATAGTTAGGAAACAAAATTTTTAAAAAAACAGAGATTCACTTAAAAAACCTAAGGATAAAGGACGTTAAAGTTAGATTCTGAATTTACTCACACAAAACCATAGAAATTCAGCAGTCATAGTTAAGTTAGCTGAAGTAACTAAAACTCATGCCCCAAGTTAACTATAACTTGCGCCTTTACTATCACTGCTAATTACCTTAAATATTACATCTCTCATGACATCTTTGATAACCTCATTGAAAATATCACTGCAACATTTGTAAAAAAATTATTGATGAAAAAATGTGCATGGCGGGGGAGCGAGCTATAGTTACCTTAGGGCGCGAGTTATAGTTACTTGAGCTAACCATATCTATAACTGCTGATTGGTTCTGTGTGAGTACACTAATACTAATCTCTCTTCTTTTTTCTTATATTAAAGAATATTTATGTCAGGGAGACCAGATCCTCGGGGCCTGCGTACGCTCCCAACATGTCCACCACCAGACAGCTCCAAAACTCTGATAGAAATATCACAGAGCCTGAGAGAGTCCAAGCGGGGGAAAAGGGGATTAGGATGGGAGCAGCTGGGAAGGAGACCTGTAGGAAGCAAAAGGTTAAACAACACAATATCAATAATTTATCACATTGATTTTCACTAGACTATGATTCTAAGCATTGTCATACTGTAACCATGGATAACTTAAGAAAGGACTATAACTAGACCTCAAGACGTATGGGTACCTGGGAAGGAATCAAAAATGGTTAATACAACTTTTCATATGAACTTTTCATGAAATGTCACATATTGTCTAGGAATATAAGAACCTTCTCGAATTATGTTTTCAGAAGAAACATTGCCTTTTTACATGAGGACAAAAGGTAATCTGAACATTCCCTGGAAAACTATAGGAATTGTACTAAGGACTTAATATGCACATAGAATGTAACATCTTGAATTGAACACCTTTGCAGAAAATTCAAAATCCCTGGATAATTTTGTGCACTTCAGGAAACACTACACATCAAAGTTTTATTTTCCATGAAATGATCGCACACACTGTAAGCGATCTGAACACCTAGGTTTAAATGCGGGAAATGAATCGGTTTAAATGCGGGAAATGAATCGCACACACTGCCGATTCCAACAAGTATATGCAAATGCCATGAAATGATCGCGCACTCTGTAAGCGAGCTGAACATCAAGGTTTAAATGCGGGAATGAATCGTGCACACTGCCGATCCCAACAAGAATATGCAAATGCCATGAAATGATCGCACACTCTGTAAGCGATCTGAACATCAAGGTTTAAATGCGGGAATGAATTGCGCACACTGCCGATTCCAACAGGAATATGCAAATGCCATGAAATGATCGCGCACTCTATAAGAGATCTGAACATCAAGGTTTAAATGCGGGAATGCATTGCGCGTCTTGCCAATTCAAATGCCACCATGCAAATGCCAAGAAATTGTCACGCACAATGAGTATCAAGAGTTAAATGCAAGGAATGAATTGCGCATCTTGCCGATTCGAATGCCACCATGCAAATGCCAAGAAATGGTAGCGCACACTAAATAACAAGAGTTTAATGCCAGGAATGAATTGCGCGTCTTGCCGATTCGAATGCCACCATGCAAATGCCAAGAAATGGTACCCCACACTGAATAACAAGAGTTTAATGTCAGGAATGAATCGTGCATCTTGCCGATTCGAATGCCACATACAAATGCCAAGAAATGGTAGCGCACACTGAATAACAAGAGTTTAATGCCAGGAATGAATCGCGCGTCTTGCCGAGTCGAAAGCCAATATGCAAATGTAAAGAAATGGTCGCGCACACTGTTGCCGACCCGAATCTCAAAAGTCAAATGCCAAGAATGAATTGCGCGTCTTGCCGATTCGAATACCAACATGTAAATGCCAGAATCCACAAGCACATTCACACGCACAAGGAAAATCCTTCAACATGAAAGCTAGGCCTAAAAACTTGAATGCCTTTGAAAACAGGGTCGGGGGCCCAGCCCGACATCTGTCTTACCGCCCTGTTCAAGGATCACCAATACAATGAAGGGCAAGGCCTGGAAGGTCAAAGTATGCATCTGGAACAGGAGCTCAGGAAGTTGCTGCTGCTCTGCACCGGGACCTCTGAATAGTGAGCACGTGGAGCTGGGCTAGCTCCCTTATATAGAGTCTGGCCCAGCCCACAACCACACCCAGTCATGCTGCAGAGAAAGGTTCTGGAAGGCCCTAGAAAGGGACCACACCCTAACACACTCAGTAAGTCTGCAGCAATACCTTGCAAAAGAACAGTTATTGCAAACATCATTAATAGTGTTTTTCAAGGTTAAAGTCTGCAATGCAAAAGGTTAACATACTGCATATAAACACAATGCATGAATTATGCTCTTGCATAAAGGCTGGGTTTTTGCATTTTAGTCGCCCGTAGAGCGCGTACAGCCCTGATGTTGATATTTAAGAGAATTGCTTATTCACAAGTTTACTAATTAGCAGTGAATTCACAGCAACTCTGGTAAAGTACTTAATTGTTCATTCACCAAAGATTTTCCTTTTCATTTCCACTAAAATGCAATATGTTCATATTTTATGCATCTTATCATCTTTTTCTGTTCCCTCTCTTTGAGGATCAGTTTGATCGATCTAGTATCACTGAAATGCTAATTAGCACTAAATTCATAATATTACCTGTAAAGTACTTAACCAATCATTATCAGGATTTCATGATATTTTTAAGTGAATGCTTCATGAACCATTCTTAAGGTGTGTTTTGTAAGATCATCCATGAAGCCAGAGTAGGACTCTGTAATTTTCTTCTATTGTTATCTTGTTTTGTATCATGACTAATGGCGTCAATTAGTTCTTGCTCATTAAATACATTATTTCTATTCTGACTTTTGTCATATTATAATAGAATCAGATATTTTTTAAGTAATTTATGATATTTCTCCAATAACTGCCCAACAAGTGGTGTCTTGCTATTATGGCCCCTACGTTCCTTTGTGTTCCTTTTTTAGTTTTTTTGACTAAGGGGTCTCTGAATCATTTGGAATGTTTCCTCCTATAAATGTACAAATAATTCTGCATCCTTATTGTTGCCTCTAGGTTCCACGGTGCCCATTACAATGGTAATTGATCATTCTTGATTCTCAGTTTTAACTCCAGATTGCCTCCTCTCTTTGGTTTCTCAATGTGTTGGATTTCAAAATATCTCAAACCAGCTGATTTCCTTGCGAGTTTCTCCCAGAAATGTTTGGCAAGGAGGTGGCTGAAATTCTTATTTTTTCATAGCGCTGAGATGTTGCAATATCCTTAGTTTTACTCTGTTTGTAGTGCTTCCCACATATTGTTTCTTGCAGGTACATTGCAGTAGATACATTACACTGTCTATTTCATAGGTTATATATCCCTGTATTGTTTTTAATTTCCTATTGGATAGTTTGAAATTAGTGGTGTGTATTCCATGTTTGCATGCTTTGCATATAGGGCACTGCCAGGACCCATTCTTATTACATCTGGTCAGCCAATAAGATGGTTCCTTTTGCAATGGTTTTAAGTCACTGGAAGATATCATATCTGCAAGTGGTGATACTTTGTGATATGTGATTTGTGGGAAATGTGGTAATTTGTTTTCTGCATCCTCATCCATTAATAATATTTTTCCATTTCATGTTTTCCTCTTCTTCTGCTCAATTATTTTGATCTCTTTGTTTGATTGATTATAGTCCATGAAAAACCTTAAAATGGGTCCATTCTCTAGATTCTCTTTCTTGCATGTTAGCAACTCCTCTCTTCTGTTTTACTTAGGTCTTGTTAGAGCATCTTGGAGAACTGAATTTGGGGATGCCCTCTCTGCAAAACATGATATTACTATCAGTGTTTCCTTTTCAAATTCACAGTTCTCTGAGCAGTTCCAACTGGCTCTCAGTAATTCCCCATAGGGGGGGGCTCCATTTAAGGGCCTTCGGATGCTTACTATTAGCTTGGAGAGTGGAATTGCCTGCTGTGATTTTTCTAAGTAAGTTTATACAGATATTCTCATCTTTGATGTAGGCACCTATCTCCAGATAATCACTTTTTGCCATTAATGCAGTTTGTAGATTGTATTTGTTCTGATTCATTTTTACAATACAATCTTTTAGGGATTTGCTGCTTCCCTTCTAAGTCAGGAACACGTTGTGGATAAATGTGAGATACGTTTTGATTTGTTTCATTGCTGTTTCATTCTCGTCATTTTCTGTTCCCAGAACCACATCAGCTGTTTTGCATTACATGTGTTGGGGCAAAAGATGTACTTACAGTAGTACCATTCTTTTCAATATCAAATGTCCCATCCGAGGCGAAAACATAGTTTTTTAAGCAGAAGTGTAACATGTCTATGATAATTTCTGTATGCTCCAATAGACTCACAGATCTGAATCGTAAAAAGTGATTGCACACATTTATCCCAGCCCCAGGTTGAGTTGATGTATATAGTGCTACCACATGTATTGTGGCCGTAAGATAATTCCTTTCTCAAGGGATTTCATTTACTCTTGATAGGAAGTTCACAGAGTCTCGAATGCATAATGGCAATGCTGTTACATAATTAAAGAGGAACAGTGCCATTATTCTTGATGTATTTTATAGTAGTGACCCAATACAGCTAACTATTGGACTGCCGGGCAGATCTTCTCTATTGTTGTGATCTTCAGCCAGAAGTATGTTACTGGTGTGATAGTGTTTTAATTTCTCAAAAAATAACATTCCTCATGGTCCAACAGCTCCTTCTCTTCCCATTCAGTAATTTCTGCTGTATTTTGAGGCAATTTGTTTAGTTAGATGTGAATTCAATTTCTCTTAATGTGTTTGATTTTTTTATTGGCTTCTTTGATATATTAATCCCTCTCCAATTTCACAATATCTCCACCCCTAGTGGATGTCTTGATGACTGTACAGTGATGATTTGGTAATTCATTAGGACCCTTCCATTTTCTTGATGTCATATTTGGCTTTTTTCCTTCCTCAGATTGTTCATTTCCCTTCTAATGTCCCCAGTGACAACCTGCTGGAAAAGATCTTTATTATTTCCTGTTGGTAATTGTGTACAATATTTTGATTTTGGCTTACAACCACGTTTTAGACTCACATGTGCATATTCCACCATTGTGGTATACTTCTAGATCTGTTAGATAGATAGATAGATAGATAGATAGATAGATAGATAGATAGATAGATAGATAGATAGATAGATAGATACCTCAAACATCTATTTCTACTTATCACTTGTCATCTACAAAAATTGAGCAGAAGGAAAAGCAACTTTATTTTTCAAACTGCAACTTTAATTATGTCCTGCAACCAGCCTGTCCCCTAGGTTGCTGGCTCTGGGAGCAGACATTGTGACATCAGAATTCAACAGTAATATGTTATTACAGATGAGCTGCTACATCATTTTTTGATTAAAGGCAACTGGGTGCATCACAAATCATCTGACATAGGGAAATTAGAGATGCACTTGTATACCGAGATTGTAGGCTCCCATATATTATAAATATGCACTGCATGCAATTAGGAAACAAGCATTTGCAATGCAACGGGTCTCGCATTTGCTCGAGTCAGAGCTATTAGCGTTGTTAATTCCTACCTGGATTTTTCTTGCCACAAAAATTAAAAGAAAAAAACGCTCTGTAAAATGCTGCGTAATCATGCTGAAAATGAAAATGGAAAAACCGAGTGCGGTCGTGCTATGTAAACCCATGGAAAATAAAAAGATAAAGTAGTCCAGAAACCATGCTGAAAACATAGAGCCTCGTATGTTTTCAGTAGTTTACTGTGGCTGTGTAGGTGGGCTAAAGAGCGGAAAAGGCATGACATATGCATGGCTTTCACAAATGAAAGCAAGCGGATTTTAAAAGGCAAGCCCACAAACCAATGAAAATGACTGACGTGACATGGGCGTGGTTAGAAGCCCAAAGAGAGATTACAACAGGGGACGGAGCGCTTTGCGCTCGCCCCTAAAAAGGCATCCTGGCCCTAGAGAACTTGAACTAATCTGGTTAAAAGCCTGCTCTTAAAGACTTTACGAAATTGCAAGTTATGAGATTTTTTTAAGAAGAATTTGGAGAATGTTCGTACCTTTGCATTTTTTCAGCAAAATATTTTCCTTCCTGGCATTTCCTTTTTATTTTTGGTGCTAATAAAAGAAATGTGTTGATGAAGTGAAGCATCTAAGCAGTTTGATAGAGATGAAAACCCCAGGGCTAAATCTGAGCTCCTAATTACGTAACATTTTATGACTAATGTAGATATTGTTATATAATGGCTTGTTCACCATTTATGACGACTTTTGTCAATACTGCCCTTTTTGAACCGGAAAGTGACTCACAACCAGAGGTCACTACCTTAAATTAAAATAGACATTGACAACGGACATCAATATTTCAAAATTACACACACTAAAGCAGCTGCTGAATAGAAGAAATATATCTAAATATGCCTCAAACTTCAGCCCGGGTGAGTGTTTACACATTAATATAAGTGACTGATGACTAATTATTCATCCTGTGGATGTTAGACATTAAAGTAAACAATTTCCAATCTGTAAATAAACTCAAAGTGGAGGATGTGTTTGCTCATAAATCTCATTCACTGTTAAAAATGTAAATAAAAGATAAGAAGAAGCGAAATTTCTCGGGAGATAAACAAGATTAGCAAATGGTTGTATCTTCACTGTTGATCCTTTAAAAAAAGAGGTAAGAACTGAGCATAATCATCAAAAGTTGAACCCTGTAAGAAAATCAGGTTCCAACATTGTTAGTGTTATCTTCTCTCATGGCTACTCAATTGATTGAGTCAGCTCAATGACAGTACACCATCTGTTCTAGACTGAGTATCGGTTGCTGAAGAAAACACAGGGAACGAAGACAAGAGGAAGAGGACGGCCAAGAGGCACAGACAGAAAACCACAAAAAAAGAGACAATGTAGGGGCCGGTGCAAATGAAGAAGAGCAGCATGTTTTGGTGGACAGGTCAACCAAGAGTGTAAAACTCTAGGGGTAAAAAAAAAACTCACAGACAATTGTGAACTTATTCTGAGGTACTCTAGGTTTGAAAAAACAACAAACCCTAGAATTAGGTTTATCCTACTGCCCGGGACAAACATTTGCCTTTCTGGAACAGTTATTAATATGTTTAAGTTTTGTAGAAAGTTAAAGTTACATTATGTCCACTACTCCTTATGATCTTTCGGATTAGGTGAACATGCAAACTTAAGGATTGGAGACATTAAACATTTAACAAATTTGTATAATCTCTATACCGCCATTGAATATTCCTATTGAATATCTGTGTGTAAATATTTATTATGTAAGAGACATATGCAGTATCTTAAACAAACTGATATGCTATTGAAAATGCTAGCATTCAATCTTGTGGACAACATCTTTTTGTTTCAGCAGATAATATGCCGACAGACAAGAGGTATATTGATGAGTACTTGCTTCATCAGAAGCTGTTTGAATCTGTTCATGGGCTAGGTGGATGCTGAGTCATTCTGGACAGACAGCACGCCCACATTTACACACAATGCAGTCCTATAGTTAAACAAATAGATGATAACCTGACAATTTAGAATGGTGGTTTTGAAACAGCTAAATAACCGTTGTGACTAAACAATATTGCTTTCACTCTTCAGTTGCAGTTTATGTTAGACAAATATCAAGTGGCAGACATAGCTGTCACAGTAAGAGAGAATGATGACAAAATAGTGACATGTTTGTACCACAACCCACATCCGGTAACAGCTTAATTCATTCTAGAAGCTGTCATCCTTCTACGCTGAAATGGAGCATCCCCTAAGTGAAAGTGATTAGAAATCTTAGGAAATGCAGCAATCATGGTTCTCGTGGTAAGTACTGAGTTTGGTTTTTTCCTGCTTTAGAGAAAGGGAGCATCCGGAACATGTTCTATCGACAGCAGCCAAGACAATGGTTAAGGCAATGAGAGAGGAACTCCTAACCCCCATAGTGTGATCATATATGGCCACATCACACAATTTATCACAACGTACAATTTACAAGCCTCTCAGGTTAGAAGTACATTGAACAAATACTGGAGTTAATTAAGTACCCATATTAGGCAGCTGCCAATCATTCGATGGAATCCTTTAGTAACCCATGGGAATGTGAAATACTTGAAATATTCTTTGGTTAGAAGTTACCGTCCCCCAGATAATACAGTGACTTTTATGGACGAAAGATCAGGCTACCTTAGCTGTCTCATATGCAAAGCATATCGGAAGGATTCAGATACCTGAAATGAAGGGAATGAGAAGAATCATTGTATGTATAACTTGCACAACACCACTGTGGTATATGTTTTTGAGTGCTCTACTAGTAAGTAGTGCGTGGGAAGTATGGTGTCCCTTGTTAAATATGAATTATTGAAAATCGGAGAGTGGTTACAAATAAAGATCACTCCTATCCTCTTGTGAGACACTTCTATGACAAACACAGTGCTGATTGTGACAAATTTAAATACCTTGGAATTGATAGAATTATCAAGAATTCCAGAGGTGACAATACGGAGCTTTTACTCCAACAACCTGAATTGAGATGTATAAGTAGCCTGCATATATGTAGTATGAATGGTTGGAATATGGATGAAGAATTGGCTACCCACGCTAAGTGAAATATGATCAGCTTTCTGCCACAATAGCACAATATTTCAACATGCTTTTATATGATAATTTCAAAGTTCTCCAGTAAAGGTGGTTCGGACTTAATGGATTAATAGTTTCCCCCCCTTCTGTTTTATTTTAGGTACCATATTGGTATTATAAATATTGACGAAGATGAAATATGCAGCATAACAAGTACATTTCTTATGGTTTATTAAGCTTGATACTGAAGGCTCAATCTTGTAATTTATAAGCAAATACATCTTCCACTTGTTTAATCGCACAGTGAAAATTGCTGTTTTTTTATTTATATGTTAAAATAATGTTTTATATTTTAATTATTTACAAAATTATGTTGCCACCACTTACAGTGCTCGTTGTAAAGAATATGTTAAAAGCTTGGGTCCAAGTTGTGTTTCATGTTAATGATATTTAAAATTAATTTTGAGGTACATTTTTGTAAAACCTAAGAGTAATTTAATTGCTACATTAAATATTTTACACTACAATACACATTATTAAATAAACCATATTCTATCATTGAAAATATTTTTTAAAACATGTATAATAGAATTTATTTCCATATATTGTTAGTGTTCCCTCCATTTTTTGTTAGTGCTATTTAGTGTCTCCCTTCATTGGTTTCTTCAGGAGTGTGTTGCAATACCAGTGGTTGGCATGTGTGGTGCATGACTTACTCCAAGGCTTGGCTGCAGTAGATTGGAGCTTGTTTTGTCAGCAGTACTACCATAATAGATGAAAGAGTTTATTTTGTGATTTTCAACTGACTTACTCGTTTGTGGGGGAGCTTGTGTGCTGGCGCGTCCCTCCTGAAACTCATGCTTGGCCCCATTGGAATACTGCCCATATTTAAGGTACATGTGATGATGCGCTCCACTTAGAATCGGGACCTAACTGTTAAGTACATCTTTCTGCCCTGATCAGGCACCTTATTTACACTTAATAAAAACTTGCTTTTAATATCACACTGCTATTTATAAATGAAGGACTACTGCCCCTATTTCGGGTCTCGGTATTTCCAAGCCCAAAAGAGAGAAGATAGAACTTACCTTGCAGGATTCAAATTAATTGCTTTCAGAACATGGTATTTGCCAGCGGTAAACATTCAGCTCACTGCACCCTCCTGGAGCCTGAAGAGGCCTGATGCAAGCCTTTTGAAATTGCATAGAAAGGAGCCAATCAATACATTATTGAGAATATGTGTATAGGAAGTGATGGCATGTGCACGAAGACTAATTGCTTTCAAAGGAAAAAAGGTAAAGTTTAAAATATTAGGAAACTGAACCGAAGTCCTAGTTCCATAGTGAGTTATATATGCGCTAAATACTAAAGTCACAATTTATGTGCATATCAGAAACATACCTGCCTACATTACAGCTTGCACATTAACCACTTTAGTAGCATACACATATACTGCAGGTAAACTAGCAAAACAACTACGAGATTAAGCATAATTTAAGCTATATGTAAATAAATGCTTAATTTGCGCCAGTGTTTGCCGGTGCTAGGCACTGGCACTTATTTCTTGACACTGGCACATTTAAGACTGTCGAGCACATGGTGGCCTTGTCTGTTGATTTTTAAACGTCAGTGGATGTTTGGACAAAAATGCATACAAAATAATAATACCTGCACCTCCAGGCCTTTCTTACAGATGAAGAAGGCCAGAAATAGTCAATTGTGTCACATGTGCAAGAGTGTGATGGTTAGTATGTAGGAAAGTTACTGGCTTTTAGGAGTAGTGGCAGGGAGAGTGGGTTGTGAAAGCTGAAGTGGCCTCGGGAGAAATAAGGTGGACCCTGCCACTTATTTGTCCACAAATTACGCACTGCACGTTATTTACCAACACTTTGTGAAGTCTAAGGAGTGAGGCAGAGCTCCGCGTGGAATAGCTCTGTGGACGCTCCCGTCTGTCCCGTGGCCCTGTCAGCACGCTCTTCGGATACTACATGCCCCCCTGTCGTCGCAATCCATCTCCATCCAACATTCCCTATCAGAGGCCAAAGTCTGAGAAGTGTGTCCTTCAGATTTACGACTCCTTTTGAACGCAGTATGTTCCTTAATTTGACAAATGGACCCCAGATTCTGAGTAATTGTGTTACGTGAAGACACCCACTCCGCCCTGACAGCTGCTCATTCTGCAAATGGTCTCCGGGCACCCAAAAGGGGGGAAACGTTCTTCTGAGCCAACAGAGCGTGCATGCGCACTGACAAATGCCCACAGAAGGCATTTTGTGATGGGAACCTGAAATGTGCACAGTGCTCTCACAGGACCCTCAAGGAAATCCGTCCAAAAATATCTGAAATTCAGTAAAGTGTGCTTTGATCCTGTGAAGTAGAATAGAAAACATCTATGAGGAAAAGTGGAACATCAATAAATACTCTGGAGAATGAGTGAATGAATGAATGGTGAAATGTATAGTTTATTTGTACAGCACCTAGCTTAGCTGAGGGAAAGGGGAACTAGATTAAACTGTTGCAGAAAATAGCCAGGTATGAATGTATTTGCAACAACCACAAGATTAAGAGAAGGACCCACCACCTACAGAGACACAATATTTTTTCGGCATCTAAAGAGGAACTTAAGATGAAGACTCATGGGAGCCCCAAGGGACATATTGTTTGAGGCACAGAAGGAAAGCCTTCAGCGTGGTTGGCATGGAACGCAATTGACTGAAATTCAAATATCCCAATTTTGGAGCCAAAAACCAAGATACAAATTCATTAATCTATACCTGCTGGGTTTGGTTTGCGACATGGTGAGATGTCAGGCTCTGTGGTCCCCTCCAAAGCCTCTACAGAGCTCCCCAAGTCCCACATCTCACTCAACGGGCTTTACAGGCCATGTATAGACTGTATTGTATTGTATGGTATGGTTTCACCTCCGCAGACTACATAGCCCTTGGTGACCTCAACTTTCACCTTGAAAACACCCACGATTGCAACTCCACAGCCCTGCTGGGCAACCTCATGAACCTCAGCCGCAAGCAACTGGTCACCTCACCCACTCACTCAGCGGGACACACGCTAGACGCCATCTTCACCTCCAGCAGCCACATCACCTTCACTCATACCACCTCATACCACTGAGCTCCACTGGACTGACCACCACTGCGTCCACTTCTCCTTCATGAAGCCCCTCACCCATCACCAACAACACACTACACCCTACCGCAAGTGGAACAAGATCTCCAAAGAACACCTGATCGCCAACCTCACGCAAGCTCCACATCCCATTACCTACGACCCCAACACCACCGCCCACAATCTCACACAATGGCTAGCAACCTGCGCAGACTCCCTCACCCCTTTGAAAACAAACAACACCGCACCATCAAGACCGCCCCCTGGTTCACCACAGAACTCCAGGCTTCCAAACGAGAATGTCAAAAAATTGAGAAAGCCTGGCGCCAAGAACCCTCAATGAGCAACTTCTCTGCCCTAAAAACAGCCATGCGCAAACACCACCAACTCATCTGGACCACCAAACAGTCCTTCTACAAAGAACACATAGACAACAACACACACAACAGCAGGGAACTCTTTGCCATCGTCAAATAACTCACCAAACCCAAATCCAGCACCATCGACCCTCCACACTCCCAAAATCTCTGCAGCTCCCTCTCCAACTACTTTTCCTGCAAAATCGCAGACATACACATCAGTTTCACAGCATCAGCACCCACCACCACCGACACAACCAACACCACAACACCCTCCCGCACCAACCAACTACACACCTGGACTCCCACCAACGATGAAGAAATCGGCAAAACCATGTACTTCATCCACTCAGGCTCCCCAACAGACCCTTGCCCCCACCACATTTTCAACAAGGCCTGCCAAATCATCGCTCCCCAGCTCAGTGCCGTCATCAACAGTTCCTTCGACACCGCAACCTTCCCAGACGTATTGAAGCACGCCAAAGTCAATGCTCCTCTCAAAAAACTCAAAGCAGACTGGGAAGACTTCACAAACTACCATCCCATTTCTCTTCTCACCTTCCACACAAAGGTCGCTGAGAAGATAGTAAATGCTCAACTGTCTCGCTTCTTAGAAGAAAACAACATACTCAACGCCTCTCAGTCTGGATTCCGCAAGAACCACAGCACTGAAACCGCCCTCATCGCCTGCACAGATTCCGCAAGAACCACAGCACTGAGACCACCCTCATCGCCTGCACAGATGACGGCAGGACCAGAGTGGACAAGGGCGAGACCGTCACACTCATCCTCCTAGGCCTCTCTGCAGCTTTCAACACTGTATGCCACCAAACCCTTCGCACACCCCTTTTTGATGCCGGAATTCACAAGGCCCTGGACTGGCTCACCTCCTTCCTCGCCGAAAGAACCCAAAGAGTTCGCCTCCCTCCTTTCCGGTCTACAGCCACCAAGATCATCTGTGGGGTCCCCCAAGGATCCTCCCTCAGCCCCACCCTCTTCAACATCTACATGGCTCCTTTCGCCAACATCCTTTGCCCCCACGGCATCACCATCATCTCATACGCAGACGACACCCAGCTCATCATCTCCCTCACCAGGAACCTAGCCACCGCCAAGATTAACCTGCACGCTGGACCCCTCGACGCCGCCAAATGGATGACAGCAAGCCACCTCAAATTAAACTCAAACAAAACAGAGATCATCATCTTCGGCCCCAACAAGACAGCATGGAACGACTCCTGGTGGCCCACCACCCTTGGACCAACCCGAACACCCACCACCCACGCACGCAACCCTGGCATCATTCTAGACTCATCTCTCTCCATGACACAGCAAATCAATGCCATATCCTCCTCCTGCTTCAACACCCATTGCATGCTATGCAAGACTTTCAAATGGATTCCTTTAGAAACAAAAATAACCGTCACCCACACCCTCATCAGCAGCAGACTGGACTATGGCAACGCCCTCTATGCAGGGACCACAGCCAAGCTTCAAAGAAAACTCCAGCGAATTCAGAACGCAGCCGCACGTCTCATCCTCAACTTCCCTCGCCACGAACACATATCCACCCACCTCAGATCCCTACACTGGCTGCCCATCAACAAAAGGATCATTTTTAAAGTCCTCATCCACGCTCACAAAGCCCTCCACGACACTGGACCAGCCTACCTCAACGAGCGAGTAAACTTCCACATACCAACTCAACAGCTCTGCTCCGCCGACCTCGCTACAGTCCCCCCGCATCCAACGGCAGCAGATCCTTCTCCCGCCTTGCCGCCAAGACCTGGCACTCCCTCCCTATCAATCTACGCAAGACCCAGGACCTCCCAACCTTCAGAAAGTACCTTAAAACATTGCTTTTTGAGCAGTAACCGGCAACCACTCCCAGCGCCTTGAGACCCTAATGGGTGAGTAGTGCGCTTAAGAAATTTATTTGATTTGATTTGATATGGCACTAACACGCTGTTTGGTATGAGATTTTTTGTTGTGCATGACAGACCTAGGTATGTTTAGATTAGATAGGCTAATGGAATAATCACTTCTCTTATGTTACATGAATTCACATACTTATTTTACTTAGTAAATAATAAATGTATTGCAAATGTGTCCAATGATTGCTCAGATTCCTTCTTTGGGGTATAAAATTTGCTAGGGGAGTACGCCACTCTAATGTGCTAAGGGGCATATTTACAAGCTCCATGCGCTGCTGGTGCGTTACTTTTTTTGACACTCCGGCGGCACAGAGTCCAGGCCCATACCTACAAGGTCACGCAAAGCCACTTTGCATGGGTTTTCAGGACATCTTAGATATGGAGTAAGGCAAGGCAACGAATGCCACTGCACTGTCTTACTCAGCGTCGGGGGAGCGTTCCATGGGGTTTTACCATGCAACACCCAAGGGTTTTAACGCATTCCAAGATTTACAAAGACATGTAAACCTGGGAATGCATCAAACCTGTACATCTCCCTAGGGGAGGCATAACGAAGAAAAATATTTTCATTTCTCCTCGTTCTTTCCATGTGTGCTGCATTCTGCAGCACACATAGATAGAGGAAAACACCTCCATGGATTGTTTTTGTGAAGGAAGGTGTCCCTTTCTGCACAAAACCAATCCAGCATGCAACGCAGTTCACCCTTGCACCATGGTGCAAAGATGTCTGCGTTAGTACTGGCCAGCCAATTCTGCACCAGCATAGGGGGAAGAGAGAGAATGCACCATATTTCATAAATACTGAGCATTTCTCCATTTCCCTGTGGTGCAGAGCAGTGCGCTGCCCTGTGCAACTTTTCTTGTAAATATGCCCTTCAGTTTTTAAGATGCAGAACTGTCAGGGTGATCTTTTTTTTCTTATTACTTCCCAAAAGAGAGCACAAATGATTCTAGGGTACTTAGCCACTCATTCATTGTGAGAACTTCACTGTGCAGATAGGTGTGTAGTCGTAAGTGCAGCTTTGGTCTCTATTAGAACTCTATAGACTCAATTGATACTGTGGGAATAAAATGGCATATGTCGAAGACCCTTTTAAGAAGTAGGCTGAGCAAAGATCCTACTTCATAAGTAGTTGTTGTTCACCTGGGAGGATGTGAACTAAGGTACATTATTAGGGGACCACTCCCACATAAAATGAGGGGAATCTTGGCTTAATCTGACTCCTTATTGTTTGATTTGAAATTAATTAGTTCAGAAATCATTCTTATCCCCAAAAAACAAGGAATCTGGTTTCAGTCACCAGCTGAGTTGTCCAAAAGTTGCTGAAAGCATGAAGAAATGTATTAAATGACCGGACTCTAACTTATTTAGTCACAGCCTTAACACCCTAAGAGGCTCCATGTACTTTCTTCCTAATGGTGGTCATCTAATTTGCACCATAAATTATTTCTTCTTCTTTAACATCCTTTCAGCATTGGAAGAGGCCAGTTGTCTTTGATGGAAATTACATAGGGTACAGGTAGCTGAGTCTTACAGTCAGAGATGAAATGCTTGTCAGGCCTGGTGGAATTACTGGGCAGTGTGAGGTTAGTAAGGTACTATACTACCAGAGCAATAAACTGAGAGCAGCAGGTGTTCGATAGCCCAGGACTAAGGTGGCCCATCAGGAGAGGTCTTCTGTCAGAAAGATATGTTGCGATAATCATCTGTGAACAGTTGACAGCACTAAATTGTGGTTCTGGCCTGGAAGAAGTTGTGATGTCAGCGAGAAATTAATGTCCTGAGGCAAAATGAGTTATTCCTAGGTAAATGTTTTCATATACACCCTCAGTGTCATAATCAACTGACATTAAAATCCAACGCTGAATATTGAAGTATAACCCTTAAACTAACTCCTTTATATTTGCAGTAATATCTACAGCCTAACCATTTCCCTCTGTTGAAATGTTGTGTCTTTATTTTAAGGAGAATTGAATGAATATGTCACTGCTATGCTAGATATATGCTTACCCATTTAACCAATCTGTATCCAATTCTAAGTAAGGGTAAGCACAAACTTCCACTCCGCTGGCGGAGTTCACAGAGTTTTGTCCACTCCTCATTCCACTTGGAGCGCAGAGTTCCAGCAAATGTCTGCCAGCCGCCGCGAGGTGGACTTTTCTCTCACGCGCAGGTCACCAACAATAAGCTGGCAAGCCCAAGCAAGAATTTCTATCCCCCTAGTGTGATTTTCAGGTGCTAGAATGTCTCCCGGCGAGATTTCTCAATGTGAGCGGTCACAGCAGGTTGCAACTATTCGAGTTGAGAAAGCTGCTGCTCCAGTAGAAAATCTACTTGAGCGACAGAATGAATCAGCACCCTATGGCTCACCATGTGGTGCAGTTCACACTTATTTTACAGCGTGGAACAAGCTCCCGGCACTAAAAATCAGTATGAGCAGCACAACATGCCGAAATCCACCCACTCACACAACCCTGCGGAATCTCGCAGTTTTTATGTAACTCCACGGAATTCTGTGGACTGAACTTCTGTGGTTCTGCCCACCCCTGCTTCTAGGGTTGTCGATTTTACAGGCTTTGTATGTGAAATCCTGTGAAAAAACATTGTCTGAGTAAAACACACTGTTGTTTCCAATAGATAAAGAAGTCTTAGAATTGTCCAGTATCATATTCTCCTTGTAAAACAGAGTGTGATTCCACTTTACAGCCATTTTAAGGATTTGTGGGTTCCTGTACAAAGATTTAATTGGGGCTCGTCTATCTAGATGTAATAATTATTAGAAATTACACAGACTTTGAAGACAGACCAGAATGTTGTCAAACATACATAAAAGAAAGAATAGTGTGACTCAGTATATATAGGAGCCTTGATTTAAATTAATTCATTTCACCAAAATATGCAGTATATTTAAACTCTTTTAAAAATAAATAATTAAAGCATTTAAATTAACCAAACTTTTTATAAATATACAGAATACTCTAAAATATTTAGGTAGAGCAGTATATATGTCTTTATTTCTACAACATGTTTTCAAGAGCTTACTACACATAGTAAGAGGCCTTCTGATAACTGATATTTTTTGTGGCTGCTCGTGGTTACATTGATTCAACTTGCAGTTTATTAATGCATCTAAAGGTGCATAAACATCATTATAAAGACACTGAATTGCAATGTACACATTATTGAAGTGCAGTAATGCATGTATGGCGAGGGCATTGTATAGCAATGGAAGTTGCAGATGTGACCTGCAAAGCACTAGTTGCCGGCTGTAGGTGGTGGCGGGTCGAGTTTGAAGTGGCTGGTTGTAGAGTTTGTTGAAGTTAAGAAATCTGTCATAGGCTATAACTTTAGAAAATTGAGCTATCCCACAGATTGCATACATCATCAGATGACTTAAGCTTTAGAAAGAAGTGAAATGCCTTAGGTTCCACAGATCTTAATGCATGCTCAGCGTGCACAAGAAAAAGTTGTAGGTCAGGGTAGACACATCTTACAGGCTCAGATGGCAATCCCTCAGATTACAGAGATCTTAGAAACTCATGTTTTAGAACAGTTTTTAGAGATACAGAGATTGTATAAGCTCTGATTTCTGAAAGCAGACATATCTAGTATTACATAGATTTCTCAGGGAAAGGGCAGAAAACAGGAACATATTGTTAGAGAACCTACAGGATAAAGTCTTAGGCAGAAAAGCTATGCACAGGTGTACGCATAGGCTTATATCTGGGACAGTAAAGCTCTCCTTTAGATTACTTATGGTAAGGCAGAAATCTTTCAGGTGCAGAGGGGTAAAAGACTCATAGCTCAGATGTGACCTTTCGGCTATAGACTGTATAGGCTCAGGCCTTATGCTGCATGAATATTTCAGGCTAAAGTATCATGCAATTGACTTAACCATCAAGTTACATAAATCTTACAGGCACAGACTCCTAACACAAGGTTATTTGTTAGGTTACACAGAACCTGTGGGCTCAGGTTTCTAACAGTAGAGCTATCAGTCAATTTGTATAGATTTTGCAGGTCATCTCATCCAAGCTACTCATAGGCTGCACAAACCCTGCATGCTCAACCTATGGCTGCATAGCTTTAATTAAGTCACAAGGATCCTACTGGTTCAGGGGCATCTGAAAGTAAAGCTTTTCCTCTTTTTCACACATTTCAGGTGTCTTAGACCAAATCTATTGGTCAGATTACATAGACCACCATACGCCAGAAAGCAAAGCCGTACCTCAAGTTACACATATCTTACAGGATAAGGAGTGCACACCCAGGCACCCCATGTTACACATAACTCAAGGGCTTAGACCTATAGGGGCAGAATTACCACTAAAGTTTACTAAATTATCCACACTCAGATCTCAGACAGCAGAGCTACCTGTTAGGTTACAGATGTCTTCTAGGCTCATGCCCCTTACAAGAAACGTATCCTTCGGATAACAGAAATTTTAGTGACCAAGGCTTTGGACCACCGACCTTTCATTGTGTGCAGAGATGTCATAGGGTAAAGTCACAGAGAGGAGAACCAACTTAAATATTTGCATAGTACCAATCATCTGGCAGTGATTCTGTTTCCCAGTTTCACTGATCTTACAGGTTCAGGCATCTGCCAGCAAAAATGCCCCTCAAATTTGGGCAAATGCTTTAAATAAAATAGGCAGAGGCTGAAAGTCAGCATTTATTAGCAAAGCGTATATATTTTCACTTCACACTTTACATAAAGATTATCACACAGCAGTGCAAGCTTCAAACACATGCACACACTGGCAATGCAAAGAACATGGAGCAGGAGTCCAAGCTCCATTCATGTATAGAGGGGGATAGTGTCAGGTGCAGCAAACATCTGGTCTCTTTAAACGGTAGATTCCTGAAAGGCTGCGCTCTTGAGCCAATTCATAGACCTCAACTCACCAACATGCCTTGGGCAGCGGAAATGACATCATAAACCCCTTGACCGTCGTTTCCCTTGTTCACCTTCTTCCCTCATTACGTAGCCTCCTACGTGCTGCTGACGTGGTAGCGGAAGTACAGGGAGCGGAAACTGTAGAAAGAAAACATTTATCTTCAAGCATTTTTACTTTTTCCTTATCCCAGCCTTCAGGACCTCTGAGTCCAAGAGCAGTAAGGGCAGTGCCAGCCTGCCATAGCCTGTATGATCTATGAGGCCAGAAGCAACAAGAACAGTCCCAGGAGTACCAGAGGAAGCGAGAGGTAGTAGCTTCTGCCCAGCCATCCTTAATTGACATTCAGGGCCAGAGTCCCATTTGTGCATTCCATTAAACATCTCTGCATCAGTGATGCTGAAAGAAGGAAAGGTTGGGGCAGAGTCAGTTCCATGTCAGAAATGGAGTAAAACGTGCCAGTGCCTCTGCTCCAAACCACTTGCCCTTTCAAGGAATTTGGATAGCAGGATATTCTCCTGGGTTCCCTTTTTCCCGCTTCGACTGTGAAGAGCTTCTTTCTTGTCCATGCATAATTGAACAAGCATTAGCAAAGCCAATAGGTCTTGCCTTTGTAAACTAGTGGCTTTTCCAGTGCTTTTTGCCGATGCTCTGCAGCATTCGCAAAAGGAAAATACTTTTTAAGCAAAATGCTTTTTGCTGATGCTGCACTGCATCAGCAAAAAAAAAGAAACAAGACCTGATGACACAAAAAGCAAGAGTGTGTACGTGTCATGACATCATATTGTTGTCTCATTCAATGGGTGCACCTACGTGATAACGTATGTGCATTCATGTATCACTAAGCATGAGCACACCTACTGAATGACACAAGCAGCCTTTATTTAGTTTTTTGTTTACCTACCATGACGATGGATGCAACTTTGAGCGATAAATAAAAAACTGAATTTTCAATTTTACAAAAATCACATTTCTTAAAGTAGAACAGTACAGCAGCAAATGGAAGAAGCTGGGCCCTTTAAAAAAGGTTTTAAAAATATATTAAAGACTGCAAGAGGTAGAGGAGCAACAACGGATTTGGTGTTGGGGCAACAGGGATGCCCAGGGGGATCAACGTGCAAGCTTTAGGCCATGGAAGGGTTAAATAAAAATAAAATAAAGGAGAGGAAGCGAAGGGACCCACATGGAGCATGTGGTTAGGGCTGGGTATCGAAAGAGAAAAGCAGCACTTGAGGGAGTGAGCAAGCGGTGGGGTGGGAACAACATGGATCACAGTGGGCAAGTATGTGAGAGGGACACAGCAAACAAGGGAGAGAACTGGAAAACACATGCACTCTCATGAATCGCTTTAGGAAAGAGAAAGAAGAAGTCCCTGAAAAGGGAGTGCTGGAAGGGTAGAAGTCAGCCAATAAAAAGGAAGGTAAATAGACTATGCTCCGGGAAGGGTCAAACATGACAAGCCATCAAACAACATCCAAGCAAATGAGAGTGATAATATAGCCAACCTATGATAGGTAATGGGCAAGCTATAAGTCCACTGTAAGTTTTTGATAAGGTCAACACGAGGTATTTCGCAAACATACAGCTAAAACCTATCTTTAGGTGCGACCTAAAAACAAGGGGACTCAATCCTGGGTTTCTGTAGCAGTTTCAGCACTACGGTAATCGGCAACCTGAGTGTGGCATCGTGCTGTGTATAGTAGCCACAGTGGTGCAGCTATGTAGTCTGCATCGTATTTTACTACTGAACTATGCTTGTCAAAGCTGCATAAAAGAGGGCACTTTCATTTTTTGCGTAATAGTGAATGGAACTGCTTTTTCACACTTCCATGAAAATCAATAGTGAATAAAATGTTACTTGGCCGGTAGGAACAGCAACCTGCTTGGACTGGATTGCAAGTATGGATTGACGAGATACGGAAGAAAAGCATAGCATCTCTCTGCCACTTGGTTGTGTACAGCTGGTGACAAATGCAGGAAAGTGGCACTTTGCAAGACTTCTTTTCCTACTTCGTGCCCTCTGCCAACCATACCAGCGCTTCTGCTTTCAGCACTGCGTGGAACTGTTCAAGGACAGGCATGGCGACCAGCTCCATTTTACTCTTGCAGGGTGGAGTCTGCAGCATGCTCTACACTTGTTCAAGGCAGGGAGCATCACAGTGGGGTTGCAGGCACTCCACCTAAATCACACATACTGTATCTCTTGGCTGAGGATCGACTGAGAAAGAGGGGTGCCAGTCCGTTGTTTTCCTTTCTCCATCCCTCGTCCACATATCCAGCTGCTGCTCGATTTGTTCTGGTAAATAATGTACTGGTGTCTTTTTCCAGTGTTAATGCTAGCCTGGAAGCAGTGAGATGCTGTTTCACCCACTGAGCTGGGCTATTTACATGAAAAAGGCCGAAAGTTAGGAATTAAATTGTATTTGTACGTCTGCAAAGTGGCACCATGACCTATACTATCATCAGCCGTTCCTGGCTTTTCAGCCAATAGCATGTTTCATCGTGCGGAATCGTAGTTTTGGTTTTAACACTATCATCATAGGTTCAGAACCTCCCAGCAAAGTGCAGTTCACAAATTTTTTTTTTACCAAAGGTGTTATGAGCGACATTGGACACTTGTCAACTGTGCACTAAAAATCGACTAGTCCATTTAAAGCAACTGCTTGCTTCACACACAAAACCAAAAATAAATCCTGCTCACATATTTTGTGAGGGTTCACTCTTTTATTCACGTTATGCGTTGAGACGGGATTTAGCAATGCAAATCATTTTGTCTTTTGTGTAGTCGAAAGTTTTATACCAAGTTTCACAACAAAGGCATTGTCAGATGCTGTGCAACCTTCCCTAGCACAAGGAATGAGTAAATGGAAAGTGGTAGTAGCAAAAGCAAGATTGCATGATTCCTGCATGCACACAGGGCAGACAGACCGCACACTAATGAGCGAGTGACAGGAGTTACATGACTCTTGTATGATCTCCATAAACGGACATAAGCATAGAAGAAGTACAAAAGTCCTGGAAGAAACAGTCAAACTTCTCACAGAATTACCAGACATTTGTTTACTCTCATAACCTACCTAGTGTTGTATACTTCATCAGTAGGTTCTCGGTTTAGCACTTAGAAGCACCTGAGACCACTACTGTTCAGAGATTGTACTGCCCCCTAGATAAGGGTTCCCTAGTTTGGACAAGCTTGTGTTCCTTTTATCAACATGTATTTTCTACCATTGTTAAACTATCAGATCTGTATAAAATTGTACCACAAGATTTAAAACAGGTGGGTTTAGTAGTGGACCATGCTTCACTTTTCTGTGGGCTCGTTTCAGCATTTAAAAATTGTCATTGGGGGGTCAGGCCCCTTCCTCAGGACCAACAATCTTGGTATGTCACATCAAATATTATGAAACAGTCCCTGGTTTATAGGGCAAGTTATGTAAGTGCATTCAATATATCCTTTGTTTTTTCATAAGATTGGGCAGCAGCAGTGTAAGCATCCCTTCTTCATAGAACAGGTCCACCTTGGGCAGAAACAGTGCAAGCTTCCCTCCTGCAGACGACAGGTACACCTAGGTCAGAAGCAGTGCAAGCTTTCCAATCACAGGACACAGCACGGGTGGCTCCTCCGCTATGGCAGAGGAGCGTCGCCTCACCGCAAGCAGCAGCAGCTGCAAAACTTTTACAGTAAAACCATAATTAACTACATTTATTATGGTGTTACTGTGAAAGGGGTGACATGGAGAGAGGGGGAGTGTACAGCACTCCCCTTCACTGCGCATGTATGGTTGGCCAGCCATCTCGGGCTGGTAAAACATTCATGCGCAATAGGCTCTCTCCAACCCGGCCCGGTGTTGCCGGGTTGGAGAGAGCAGGCAGAGACTCCCACTGTGCCTCGGAGTACCCAGCCAGGGTGCTCCATCCAATCCTAATGCTGCTTTCATGGTGCAAGCAGCAGGAAAGCAGAGTAAGAATTGGATGCAGGGCAGGCTGGAAGCCGGTGCCTGCAGTGGAGAGGAGCGGATCGAAGCAGCGGCAGGTAAGTTTTTTTTAAATATTTTTTTTTTGTCGCCCTTCTGCCACGACCCTTTTCCCTCCCGCGAGCCGCAACTGCACATCGGGCAATAGCAGAGTAGGCTTTCCTTCTTCAGAGGACAGGTAGCATGGAAGCAGTAAAGGAGGCTTTCCTCGCTCACAGAAAGTAGCAAGTACAGTCTTCCATTCTCCACTAGTTGATAGTCCACATCAGCATGCTGACCCTTCTGCTGTCACTCGGAGACCTGAGGCCTGCGTTGATTCGTTCGTTTCCCGTGTACTGAGAAGGAGCTGTATTCTAATAGTTCCTTGTTCTTAGCAGCCCGGCCGCAGCCAAAGCACCTGTGCTCGAGACAGGCACACAGGTGCCAAGTCCTTCGAAAAGTTTTGAATGCACGTGCTCCAGGTGTTTGTGAACAGGTTTTGAAGTGAACGTGACCTAGCATCAGGACTGCACCTTTTCAGAATGCTAAAGGGCCCCCACTGACCCTCCCTGCACAGAAACAGAAATGGCAGCAGGCCAGTGTGTCGAACCCCTGCAGTGTGGTCACAGCCCCACCTCTCCCTCACGCGGCGCCAAACCCCAGCGAAAATCAGTTTTGGAGGGTTACTCGGAGAACGTAATTTTGTTTTTTGTGTTTTTTCCCACCTATTAGCCATCTGACTGCTACCCCACGTGTATGAAACGCAAAGGCGTGCGATCCATAAACACTTAGCATAGGGGGCAAATGATGATTGCGCCATTTTCACGGCTTCCGAGCCAATGGATGAAGCAAACCATTGTTGCTCAATGTTTAATGCACAGCAGGTGCGAGCCAAACCTGGGTGCCCCCTTCTGCGTTAAGCAGAATGCACGTGTAATTATTCTGGGCCTACTTTTTGCCCAAAGCAAAGTTGTGTTCTGTCTTCTCTCAAAAGCGAACTGGTTTCTTGTTTCCAATAACCCAGGTCAAAAAGGAAGATCATCCTGGAGTCATTCAGGAGTCATCTGATGACTTCAGCTGGACTATTCATGTAATTATCTGGGGAAGTCATCACAGGCCATCCTGAAGTATGTGTATAGGGCGAAATATTTAAATGAGATGACTCTAAAGTCATCAGAGAAACTACTCCATGATTAGTTCCTGATTACTTCAGTGGAAAACATGTGATGATCTTTTACTACTACAGGATGATCCCAGGATGATTTGGGGATTAAGCTGTATTACTCTAGGATGGATTCCTGATTACTTCAGTGGAAAACCAGTGATGATTCTTTACTACTGTGGGATGATCCCATGATGATTTCAGGATTAGGTTGCATCAATCCAGGATGATTTTATGAGTATTTCAAGATGGGCCTGTATTATTACAGAATGATCTTGAGATGAGTGCAGAATGAGGCTCCACTACTCAAGGATAATCCCAGGATACCTTTAGTATGGGGACTGTACTAATCAATGAGGATTTGAGGATGCATTACCCTACGATTGGTTCTGGCTGCATTACTGCATTGCAATTTCGGTAGGGGGTATGTATTATTCTAGGATGATCTTGAGTAGTAATGGATGCATCTTGTTGGACATATCCAGGAAGTTAAGAAATCCACAGTTTTATTAGTTTGTGGGAAGAGCAGATTACCGCTATAAAAAAACAAACACTGGCAAAGCCAATAGGTGTCACATTTGCAACCAAATGGGCTTGCCAATGTTTTTTTGCCAATGGTCTGCAGTATTGGGAAAAATAGAAAAATCTGAAAAAGAGTGAAATGATGAGCGTGTCAATGCCATGTGTGCAAATCATAATAATACGGTGGCCAAGAAGGATGACATATGCATGCTTGCATCATCATGCATGCATGCATGTCGATACTGCATGAAACGGCCACTGTTTTATTTATTGTTCTGTTTACAGTTGCAAGATGAGAACTCCACTTGGAGGGAAGGTAAATATCAAAATATGTAGTAAAAATCTGTTGAAAACAGAGCGGGACAGCCAGCAAGTAGGAGCTGCTAGGCCATAAAAAAAGTGAAAATATTTTTTAAGGACTGTGACAGGAGGAGAGCAATGGAGGAGTGGATGATAGGAGTAGTAAATGCATATGGTCAATGGGTAGCGGGAAGAGTAGTAACAGAGGAGTTTGAGGCAGGGGAATAAATAAAAAGCAAAAACAAACAGGGATGAGAAGCAAGCAATAAATAAGCTGTGGGTAGTGGAAGAGGGGCAACATGCAGCACCTGATGAACGGCTGTAAATCAGATGAAGGGCAGTAAGTGAGGAACAGAGCAAGAAAACATGCATTTCTGCTGGAGTGCTAAAGAAAACAACCATTGACAAACCAATAGGTCTGGCCTATGCGAGAGCTATTGGCTTTGCCAGTAGGTTTTAGCCATGCTGTACATCAGCTTGGCAGCTGCTCAGCAAGGCTAAAAGTTAGTTGTGTGGAGTGAAGTAGAGTGTCCTGGACTAGAGTGGGGTGTTATGAAGTGTAGAGTGCAGTGGCGTAGTGCAGAGTGATGCAGCATATAGAGTAGAGTGGCACAGAATGCACAGGTGTGGCATAGATTGCAGTGGTGCAGTGGCGTACAGTTCAGTGGCTTAGAGTGAAGTGGCATACAGTGCAGTAGTGTAGAGTATGGTGCTGTAGAGTGTTGCAGAGTAGTGTATAGTGCTGTACAGCGGCATACAGTGTACTGCTTGTGGGTAAAGTGGTGTAGAATGCATTGGCGTAGTATTCAGTGTGCAGTTGCATTGAAAGGAGTGGAATAGTGAAGAGTGGAATACAGTAGTGTAGGGTTCAGTGGCATAGAGTACAATGTTTCGGTGTAGAGTGCTGTGGCATATAGTGCGACAGTGGGCAGTATCGTACAGTGCAGTGGTGCAGAGCAGATTAGAGTGGCTTAGAGTGAATTGGCATATTGTGTGGTGGCATTGAGTGAAGTGGTGCAGGATAAAGTGCAGTGGTATAGTGTGGAGTGATACGGAGTAGAGTGGGGTTCAGTGGTATAGAGTAGAATGAAACAGTTTAGTGGCAGAGTGCAGAATAGACTGTCGTAGAATGCAGTGATGTATAGTGGATTGGCGCATAGTGCAGTGGAATGGAGTATTTTAGAGTACTGTAGAGTACAGTGGCATATAGTGTTGCAGAATAGAGTATAATGGTCTTGAGTGCAGGGGTGCAGAGTAAATTAGGGTAGAGTGCAGTGGCATAAAGTGCATTAGTTTTGAGTAAAGTGGTGTAAGTGCATTGGCATAGAGTACAGTGGCATAGAGTGGTACAAAGCAGAGTGGTGCAGAGCGGAGTGGTGCAGCATAGACTGCAGTGGTGTAGAGTGGAGTGGCACAGAGTAGATTGTTTCAGAGTACAGTGAAGTGGTGTAGAGTGGAACGGTGCAGGGTAGAAATAAAACCACCCCAAAAAACACCCTTTTCCAACCATCACATTATGAATAGAAAGACACTGTGGGCAGTCTGTGTGGCACTTAGAGTAGGCGGGTTTGTGAAATTGTTATAGCTTTGTATCACCCATGCTTTGAACATGGAATTTGTCACATGATCGAGTTTTACAAAACAATTAAAAATAGTCACAAAATAATACTGTAATAAAAAAATAAAAAAACCTAGTAGGGTCTGTGTTAGCCAAGGCCTTTTAAAATATATATGCAATATGTACATTTTCACTGGGGCTTTCAAACAGCCCTTTCCACCCATTGGACTGATATAGAATGTTGCTTTCTTCCAACAGGGCCTACAGCATGGCACAGAGTCATCCTACTTCAACCATTGTTTTATATGCCCAAGTGATAGCATTCTTCTCTTGCACACCCTCACAACAAGCAGTCCCCTCAGAGCCAAAGACTACTTTGTGCAATATTTGCTTTGACATAAAAATATAGAGCTTTGCTGTTATGCAGTGTTCGTTTTGATAAAATGAGCACCTGATACATTTTGTGAAAACATTACCTCGTTGTTTTACATGTTAGACTATCCGGGCAAAGGGTTCACATCAGTAGTACCAGTGCGTGTAGTGCTTTTTCTCTTATCTCGTTTTCAGCACTTGCATAACATATCAAGAATGCACTTCTGAGTTCAAAGAAGACTTTTATTGTTGTTAATTCTTCCCCAACCGCAATTTCATAAACTGGCGGATTAGTAGATTTCAAACACACGTTCAATGAAAACAAAATATATCAGTTTGCAATATACACAGCAGGTTATATTTATAAGATATTGAATGCAAAGCAAAACAAATACTTCACCGTGTGAGAAACTATTTACAGCTTCATCTTTCTAGGGTCTGCAAGCTGATGACTCCTTGTCAGCTGCGAGAAAGAGATTTATCTACCCACACGGGATTGCGCACAAAGTCAGGCAGATTCGAATCTAATTCTCTGAAGCCTGTGACATCCGTTACAAAGGAGTGCCCCCTCCTCTCAGACTCGGGAAAACTACGCAAGCCTTTGGAGACTGGCCAGATCTCCGAGACTGCTCCTCTTCCCAAGCTCAAGCAGAGAGAAAAACAACCAATGTACCCTCTCTTATCAGGTCTAGTCTACTGTGAGAAGAAAACAGCTTGGTTCATCTTGTGCAAAAACACAGCTTGGAAAAATACAGCTTGGATCCTCAACTGCAATGTCTAACTTCACGTTAAAGGCAATATGCAGCTAACCTAAATATCAAATGCAATATCTAGTGTCATGTCAAAGCCAATAGGCAGCTGAGCTGAATACAAAATGCAATGTATAATATCATGTCAAAGCCAATAGGCAGAATACAGAATGTAATGGCTAATGACATGTCAAAGCCAATAGGCGGCTCAACTGAATAAAACATACAATGTGCTACTGGTGAACATTGAGCAACTAATATGCGCAGTGGTGAAACACAAAGTCATTGGTCAAACAAACTTAATCAATGGCAGGACATTCCACCCTTTGACCAATGAATTTCTGTTTCACATATCTCTTGTTTCAAACAAAACAAAAAACAAAAAACATCAGCACAAACAAAAAAAACATTATCAGCAAGTCAGATTTGAATGATCAAAACAATCCCTGTAAAGCAATGAAAGTGAATTAACACATTGATCTCATAACCTTTCACATCAGATACATCTACATAGAAAAGACTGAGCAATTTGTACTCTGAATGAGATTATAGTGTCTCTAATTCAACAGTGTTAGCAATTTGATGTGGCATGAGTTCTACTCATGTAAAGGTGCACGGTCCACCTGAAAGGTATGCTGGAAGATAAGTGAAAGTCAGAGTTCCATACAAGAAGGGAAAAAAAAAAACACAGCTTAGTTCCAGTGGAAGAATGCAATCAAACAAGTTGAACTTGAACTGAAGGCGCCATTTGCGCAAAATGGATCCATGGTGCTGGCACTTTACTCAGCCAGGTTCAGGTTGGGGGTTCGGTCCCTTCCCCGACCCCACACGCACACACCCGAAGGGGGACCACACAGCACACTCAGGGACAGTGGCGAAATGTGGTAGGATCTGCAAAAGAAAAAAGTATGACTTTTCTTGCAAATAACATTTGTCATTTAAACTGCACCCTTCCTCTTCCTTTCCCTGTTTTATAATCAGCAGGACGTTTTTGGGGCCCTTTGTTATATTCTCTGCAGGTTCTGGAGGATCACTTGGGGTTTCAGCCCACACATCAGCACTGAGGTTTTTATCTGCTGCGCCACAGCTTCCCTTTTCTTGCACTGTCAGAAGGGCTGGGGCAGACTCATTCTTTACCAAACCTCCATTCACTGCATTTTTGCCAATTTGGGCCATTCTGTCTCCAATTTGTATCAATAAATCAGATTCTTTTCTAAGTATCAGCATAATTTCGATTTCTCCTTGGTAATCTGCAGCAATCACTCTCCCTAAAACCTGATCAATTTGCCATTTCTGTCCTGTTAACTTTCCTCTCCCCAACTGCTCTGTGACTGCTTGCATGACAGATTGCTTTTGTGCGTGCTGCACAGTTTTTATCAAATCTAGGGGAATGTGCATCTCTCTCATCTCTGCCCACCTGTAAGTGGCTTTTTCTCTCAGCTGTTCACATTTCTGGGGCACCCACTTAGCCATCCCCACTAAGGCAGAATTCTGGGTGAACACTTCTCTCTCTGAATTTTTCTCATTAACATCTGCAAGGTAATTGAACCAGTTAGGTGCAAGCCATGTGGAAAAACAAACAGCTAAAACATTAGAAGTAAACCAAAAATCAGTATAAAAATGACACATCTCACGTAGCTCTTGCTTTAAAATCTGGCACACATTGTACAACGCTGTTCCTTCTCCTGTGCCATAAAACAACATTTCAGTCAATGAATCATTAGTAAAACAAACATGCTTTTTATCTTCAGTGGACACGAATTCAAATGGTGCACACAATTTCACTAGTGACTCTTTTACCTGTGGTACTCTAGCCCTGTCTTGCAAGTACCAGATCCAGTGTATGATCCTAGCTAGGGGCACTCTTTTCTTCCCTTGTTCTTGATTTACATGTACATCAGTGTTTGCACTCAATTTCACTGCGCAGAAACCTAAAGTCTGCATTATTTCATTTGCCAAATCACAAGCGCGCAGCTGCATATAATTTTTCCCAGTGACCATATACAAAAGTGTTAGGATTTCACTCAAATGAGGGCTATTCTGTTTCCAAAAATCAAACAAGCTAATGAAACTCGGTGTCTCTTGTTTAGTGCAAACAGTAAGAAACTCTAAAATATTTTGTTTTACTTGTGCATTTTGCAACGGTAACTCGTAAATCACATTCTGAGCTCCGTCGTTCTCATCCGTGTTATCAGTTAAGGAATGCGCTTTCACTGACAAAAACCCTGGCTCACACAAAGGCTCAGGGCAGCTCGAAGCTGTCTTAACCCCCTCATTACTGGAATGGGAAAAGAAAGATTCTTCTAAAACAGCATTTTTATAACTTTCAGCATTATCTTGAATTAATGTATTCTGGCTAATTTGCTCACGTAAATTCCTATTTTCATGTTCCAACTGCCTACATTTCTCCTGCATTTCTCTGTAAGCAGATAAAGGTATCCAAACCTTTCTGTCATCATTGCTTCCAAAAGGCACATTTTCTAAATATGCTTCATCACAAAAAAGAATATTTCTCAAAGCACTATCAGGCAGTTTAGCTACACATGCATTTTCAAACATGGTCTGCCGTGCTTCTGTAATTCTCCAAACAACAGAAAACAATTTCTGTAATTCTCCAAACAACAAAAACAATTACACTTTTAAAGTGTGCACGTAGAAATCTACTAATTCGTCAAACCCCTTAACCGCCTCTTAACCACCTCTTAACCACCCCACTTCTGGTACCAAATGTAGTGCTTTTTCTCTTATCTCGTTTTCAGCACTTACATAACATATCAAGAATGCACTTCTGAGTTCAAAGAAGACTTTTATTGTTGTTAATTCTTCCCCAACCGCAATTTCGTAAACTGACGGATTAGTAGATTTCAAACACACGTTCAATGAAAACAAAATATATCAGTTTGCAATATACACAGCAGGTTATATTTATAAGATATTGAATGCAAAGCAAAACAAATACTTCACCGTATGAGAAACTATTTACAGCTTCATCTTTCTAGGGTCTGCAAGCTGATGACTCCTTGTCAGCTGCGAGAAAGAGATTTATCTACCCACACGGGATGCTGGCAACTGGCGCCTAGTTCCAGCACGAAGTCAGGCAGATTCGAATCTAATTCTCTGAAGCCTGTGACATCCGTTACAAAGGTGTGCCCCCTCCTCTCAGACTCGGGAAAACGACGCAAGCCTTTGGAGACTGGCCAGATCTCCGAGACTGCTCCTCTTCCCAAGCTCAAGCAGAGAGAAAAACAACCAATGTACCCTCTCTTATCAGGTCTAGTCTACTGTGAGAAGAAAACAGCTTGGTTCATCTTGTGCAAAAACACAGCTTGGAAAAATACAGCTTGGATCCTCAACTGCAATGTCTAACTTCACGTTAAAGGCAATAGGCAGCTAACCTAAATATCAAATGCAATATCTAGTGTCATGTCAAAGCCAATAGGCAGCTGAGCTGAATACAAAATGCAATGTATAATATCATGTCAAAGCCAATAGGCAGAATACAGAATGTAATGGCTAATGCCATGTCAAAGCCAATAGGCGGCTCAACTGAATAAAACATACAATGTGCTACTGGTGAACATTGAGCAACTAATATGCGCAGTGGTGAAACACAAAGTCATTGGTCAAACAAACTTAATCAATGGCAGGACAGTGTGTTGTTGGAATGCAGCAATAAACAGAAGAAATGTGACCTTCAACCTTTGTGAAGAGCTTTCCATTGTGCGGGCAAAATACGTTGACACGTTTTAGTAACTTTTGAGCCAGGTGAGGCTGAAGCAATGTTTTCGTGACAATCTGGAAAATGTACATGGTGGGCCATGTGGCAAAGCCACAATAATGCAGTAAACAGTGTGGCTGAAAAAAAAACCATTATGCTTGTGGCCCGACTATTCCGCCGTGCAAAATTCGTTAAAAAGACAGCAACAACAGAAAGCGCGGTAAAAAAATAAATAAATAATAAAATATGAAGATAAGCAACACCAAGTTGAGAACACAGGTCAAAAGGATTCACAAAAACCGTGTACAAGTATAAAAATATTTCAACTCTTTTTTTTTTTTAAAACAACCACTTCAACATTAACAAATGTTTTCACGGAATGTATTTGGCACATGTTGACATTTCAAATATTTCATGGCAGACCCGGGTAGATAGAAACATCTCTCTGGCTAACTTTGTGAAAAGGGGAGCAGGGTCTGCAGGAATTCCCTGGATCCGGTGACTGTAACATCGGTCCGACTTTCCCTGGGCAAGATTGAAGAAAACAACAGGTCTTCAAGACGATGGGCTCAAGTGGGGAGCAGGGTCCTAATGCCCCTGTGTAATTTATCATAGCATCAGAGTAATGAGAGGGCTGCGCATGGCTTATTAAAAACTGAGATAGCAGTGGTGGACGGAATTAATGTATAATCATGCACGGTCTTGTCACCATAACAAACTGGTGGTCCGTAATGCCGAGAGTGTTTCGAACGAGGACAGACCCAGCAGTAATCACGAGCAGCAGGTTTGCCAAGCGCATAGTTTTTGTCAAGTGTGACACGGGCGTGTTCCTAGAACAATGTTCGGCAAATCGCGGTCACTGTTAAGTTGGTAGCACTGTGCGATTTTGAGTTACAGCTGAAAGCAGGAACTGCTGGATAGTACTCTACGTTTTCCTTTGGACAATAACATAGCTTACAGCAGATAAAGCACGAAAAAGAAAACACACTAATATTTTAGAGTAGAAAAATGCGAGTCTCTGAACAAAATCGGGGGAATATGATTCATGTACGGTCAAGTAAGGTTTTTTTGTAAGGAAACTGAATACGTACATTTTAAATTACCAAATGCAACGGGTGAGTGTTCAGAAAATAAAGCCTTTATTCAACTGCACTCTAAAAGCATACTTCCAAATTAAGCTCCAATCACATCTTAACAAGTATAAACCCAGAAGCAGATTGCTGCCGAATTAAACAGGATTCGTATACCGACTCAATCACAGAACAAAGAAAACCACCCTGTCCCAAAATAATTTACCGGACACAATCACGTGCAAATAAGTTCGGCTTCTTTGCTGATTGATTTTACCTCGCAGAAAGTTTCCGGCAAAAATGACTGAGTAGAGTGGACCTTGAAAAAGCTGCAAGCTGTAATAGAAAGTGTAAATCACGCTGCTTTTCTCCTTTTTATGGAACGCATTGATTCCCCGTACCTAAGCACGTTCCCACGAACGTTGGAATAAGCAGATGACGTACTTCCGGCACCGCCGGATGTGCGTACAAAAGTGCTTTAGAAAGCGTGCTTGAAACGCATTTCTTTTGATTGAGACCACTTGCTTCTCCCAGCCAGTTGTTGCAAGTACAGGTGAGCGCATGCCAAGACAGAACACCTGTATAAAATACAGCGCTCCAGTTATAGCCAGAAAATTCATTTTTTGCAGCAACACACCCTTATTTAATTTTGTTAAACTTAAAATGTTTTTACTTAAAGTTAATGGGACAATTTATTTCTCTCGATTGTTTTCAACATTTTATCTCTGCTTCCATTGTGTTAGTTCCAGAGGAGTGGGGGGAAGTTGATCAAATCAAGAAACCTCAGTCATTCAAGAGCGATTCAGAAATCTGAGGAGACAACTGTTTACGTCTGACTGTTTACCAACTAAACATTACTTACTGTGACTTGCAGTTTTTCTGTTGGGCACCCAAAACCCCAGAATGCAACAAGCGTTTCAGCAAAAAATTGAAAGGCCGCCTAAAACGCGATAGCTGTATTTACCAAAGACCAAAATCTGACTTTTTTAAGCACTGCAAAATGTTTCCTAATTTAAGTTTATAGGCAAGTCCAAGAACAAAATACCAATTGGTACTTGATGGAATAATGCACCACCATCAAAAGAATATGTCACCCTGGAGCCAGTATGAACCTACCTGGTGTCTCGTGCTTTATTTATGTGGTACATAACTCTGCCAATGACCCCTTATATACGTATTAGGTAAGGTATTATGCCATAAGGTAGATGTACTAGGAGTTTACTAGAGCCTTGATAGTTCACATTGTAAGAGCACACTTATATTACTTTAAAATTCAGTACAAATATAATGTCAAGCCTTGGTTCCACTGCATGATTCAAAATGCAGCTTAACGAGTGCACAGGTATGCCGCTGTCAATTTTCGTCCCAGGTACTTGATCCTCATTTAATTTTTGCAGTTTTACATAGAGCAAACTGAACCCAAAGACATTGGGACACTTTATATGAGCACCATTTACATTAAACAAGGTTACAGTCAGTTTTTTGTTTTTTTTAGGCAAAGCAATTAATTGATTTATCCAGAATTAGAGGATGTTGAGCCAAGACTCAAACCTGTTCCCCATTTCCAAAGTGGGCAGCTCTGGACATAACGCCACACCCTTTCGCTCTCATGATCTGTCTTTGATGCTCTCACACCACCTATAGTTGCTGGCCTGATAGTTCAAAGAATCAAAATGGAATGTACTAGCTCAGGCATTGGTTGTTACAGTGCTTCTGGGAGATTCGTTGATGGCTATTTGCATCTTTTAGCTATTCTTCAATGATGGCCTGGCTGTTGGTGCAGAGCTCAAATTCTTATTTCTACAGGTTCAATGGTTACTACTCTTCACATTCAGTCACCTCTCATGGCCCCTGGGGCATGGTTCAAGACTTCAAACCTAATGTACTGCACCTCTTGAAGGAGTTTGCTATGTCCTGTCCTCCATGTAGGACCATGGCTATGATTTGAATATGACTAATATTAGTAACACATTTCTATACCACACATCACAACCTTAATTTTTATTCACCATTTGAAGTAATATCTATCTCTGTTACTCAATCCATATGTTCTAATTTTTCTCCACATTCTACTGACGGGATTAGTCAACAGGCTAGAATCAAACAAGTAACTTGTAATTACTCAGAGTTCTCTGCAACAGACATACAGTCCACTGAGCTACCTTAGAACACAAAATGAGGCCAACACCTTGGAGATATTTGAATGCTGATTGGGTGCTCAGCAGTCTGCTATTGTCTAGTAAATACTACAATGCTGTTTTCTATACGATACAGGGTCATTTAAGTGCTGCTTAAGTTTCAGATCAGCTGCAAACTATCCTTTTCTTGATGACACTTTTCTACTAAGATCAACTTTAAGGTACTTCTGACAGATCATTAGAGTTGTTAATCCCTTAAGAATTTTGTTACTCCTTATCTGGACCTGCTCTACAAATTTCAATACAAATTACAATGTAAGCAACAAGGCACTTTGTTCCTCTCTATAGTCCTATCAATGTGCTTAAAATGTACTTATGGGGATACTTAATCCTGTATCTAATGTAAAATTAATTCACTATCCAAATGGCTTTGGATGTACAGTAGTAGGAAAACAATAATCAGGAATAATGTGACTTGTTGAACCTTTCTAACAAAAAAGTGAACCAAAATAGTTGCTGTCGTAATGAAATAAACAGCAAATCATCTGTAAATCATCAGTAACCATTTCACTTTGTTAGTGCTTGAGAAGTAATCATGTACTCATTTTCAAATCATCAGAAATAATCTAATTAAGTAAAGTCATCAGATACGCATTTCAAAGTCATCCTAAAATCATCAGAAACAATCCCAGCTTCTGAAGTAATCAGATGGTCATTTTCAGGTCATCCTCAAATCATCAAACAAACTTACGATGACTTCAAGAGCTTGATGATGCCTGATGATGTGAAAATGACTTCTAGTGTAGTTGGATGATCATCCAATGACTCTGGGATGGCTTCTAAAGTAATCCTGTTTGACTAGGGAATACTCGGACGCTTTCCGTGTCCTCCAAATTTTGT
Source organism: Pleurodeles waltl (assembly GCF_031143425.1). NCBI lineage: Eukaryota > Metazoa > Chordata > Amphibia > Caudata > Salamandridae > Pleurodeles > Pleurodeles waltl. The sequence continues at coordinate 114,391,893 of NC_090446.1, read as the reverse complement.
GTGGCGCAATTCTTGTTTCCTGAAGATGCACGGTTCGGTGGTTTCCTTGTTTTTGACATTTTCCTTTCTCCAATATTTCTAAGCGGAGAGTAAGTTAAAGCATTCGTGTTGGGGAACTGCCAATCTGCGAACAAAGCGCTTGACCTGCTCACGCGAGCCGCCTTCCAACATGGCGGGGAGCGTTTATAAAGCTTTAAATGGCTCAGGATTGTCCCGAAATAGTGAAGGCAACAGCTGTCTTAGGCGTTTTACCAGTGAAGTAACAAGGATGCTATGGGCCCAAGTAGGGACAAAGATAATGAACTCACCGAGTACTATTTGGGTAGCCAAATACAGCGATAATGAGGGATCAGTGGTCCCCCTCAGGCCTCTATGCCCCAGTGCCACTGCACCTGCTGCACCCCTGACTGCCATTCCTGTGCTTCCTACTGACTATTATTGTCTATTGTTATTCACACAGGATACAAGAGCCAGGGATTGGAAGAAAGCCCACCTGTTTCTGCAAAGCTCTAGGCCCTTAATTAACAAGAGGGTCCTGCTCGCTCCACGGCTTTGAAATCTCTGGGAGGTGCCCAGCCAGTGGCGTAACAAAGAACCCCGCAGTGTCCGCGGTGGGGGGAGGGAGAGGAGGCGAGCTCCGGGGGACCCTCCTCAGTACATTGCCTTTGCCTGAAAGCTCCCGAGTGACTCCGGAGGGAGTTCCCCCTCCATGTACTGTGCAGCCCCCATAACCCCACACCCCACGTTTCGTTAGCCACTGCGCCCAGCCCAAGTGAAACGTTGCAGGACATTTCACACGTACGGGCATCTTGAGCTGCAAGTGCCCAGAACTTGATTCAGCTGCTGGGGTTGAGCCGTGGGAGTTCCCGGCACCAAAACTTCAAAGGAGTCCATTTTTGGGAAAATTGTTTGGGGTCTCCTTACAGTTCATAGACAATAGAGAGGCGTTTCTGTCACATGGTTCTCAGGGAGGAGGGGGCTGTCGCCGAGAGGGGGCAGATGGGAATGTCGCTTCCTAGTAACTCCCGGTGACCAGGCCTCGGGCCTTTTCACAGCACTTTCGGATTTGGAATCGCACTTTCTACGACAGATGGGCCCTCTGATAATGAAGGCAGCTTCGTGTACTATCGCGTCCTCTTCCTTGTCATGCCTCTCTCTCTCTGTCTCCCAAGCACTCTCACCCCCGCATCTCTCCTTTCTTCCTAAGCCCCTCTCAGTTAACCTACTTCACTTTCCATGCCCCGTGTCATCTCTGTGCTCCAACGGCGTTCCTCTTTTCTCCGTTGTCTTCTCTCCTTCGATCAGTCCTTCACACCCTCTGGCCTCCTCGTTCCCCACTCTGTCTCCCTCCAGTGACCCACAACCGAGCGCTTTGCCACCATACCTTGTAAATCCAGTCACTTCTATTCTACAAATGCCAACCGCATTGTAATTGGGGTGGTTACCGCCAGTGCTTAATTTGTAAATAAAAACATGGCGGTGGCCACAGTCCTCCTCTAAAACGCGCGGCTGTTGCAAATAAATGTGGGAGCACAGAATACTGAGGCAGCGTAATTTTGAAGCCATCTCGGGCCTCTTCAATCCATTTACCGCCACTCCCTGCCCCTTCAGCTCACTCTTGCAGCTTTCTGCCATATCCCTTTGTGACGCTTTTTAGTTTTTCCCATCCCCCTTCTTTCCCATATGTGTCTTTCGCTCACAGTCAACGCTTGAGGCAGAAAAAAAAGTGCCGCCCTCAAAAATAAGTGCCGGTGCCCGCACCGGAAACCACAGGCATAAATTAAGCACTGGTTACCGCCCTTAGAATAGAATGGGTGCGCTCCTAGTTGGCCAGCTCTGGCTAAATAAGAGATTTACTGACATCTACAGAGCAGTCATATAACAAATAACTTTTCCTCCAGGTCTTGCTGGCTATTGAGGCTTTCCTCGCTCCCTCCGAGTCCTCTTACACACACTCCCTCCCTCACAGTTTTGGGGTTAAGGACTATGAATTTGGCAGGTACCCTTTGCTTTACAGCAAACAGCCAACAGTTTACAGGCTGTCTTCGAAAGTTTTGGAAATATCTGTTGTGAAGTCAAAGGGATTAGCATGTACCAGTAGTCAGAATGAGCCTGCAGTTACTGATTGGAAGGGGTGTGGCTATAATGCGTAACTTTTCAGCAGGGTGGGTTTATACCCAATAATTTGTAACAAAACTATAGGCAAGACCTTGATTGCGAAGGGTGGCCTTGCCTAGCTGTGTTTTTTAGGTTCTGTTATTAGAGTAGTCCCCACTCTTATTTTTAGGGTCAAGCCTGCGAGGGCATGCGCATGCACATGCGTCTCCTATGGGAGACACTGTAGTGTTCAGTAGAGGGCTTGGAGCCCGCCTGTCGCAGAGGACGGTTACGTCTTTTGGGACCCTGTACTCTTAAAGTACATGGTGTTGAATTAACGGTTACGCATTTTGAGACCCCATTCGAGAAGTTGAATTAGATTTTTCTTGGGTAAAATAGATTGACAGAATGATGATGGGCTAGGTCCACCGCGACTTTCCCGGGATCTCGGAGCTTGCGAATGGAGAGAACGGAGGTGTGGAATCAGCGTTGGCGGAACTAGTGATGGTATGAGTGAAGTTAGGGTTTTGCGCTTGCACAGCTTATTGCCGCAGGGTGTGTGAAAAGGTTGCGAGGATTTTTCTTTTTTAGGGGATAGCGGAGGTGCGACTCCGAGTGTAGAAGTAGAGAAGTCGTCGAACTTCAAAGAAATAGCGGAGGTGCGGCTCCGAGTGTGAGAGTAGGGAAGTCGTCGAACTTCATGTGCGTGTGGCGCTTTGTGCATAAAAAGGTCCACGTGGTTGTTGTTGTTGAGACGGGCCCTGCGAGGTCAAGAGACTCCGGAGTATGTTGATCCATGTTGTGGTCTGGGCGGTTTAGTAGGTTGATCGGGCGTGGTCAACGAGTCGGTACGTGTGTTAGGGAGTGAAAGAAACTTCGACTTCGGGCTTTGACAAGATTCTAAGTGCACTAGAATAGATCATTGACAAGTTGAGAGTAGGTCTGCGGGTCAGATTTGCTTGCGAACGTGGGGACTGAGAAAGACGGAATAGCGGCCGAGGCTAGTGAAAGGTCCCTAAGGTCCTGAAGCGATTGTGTTACCCTTCCTGTAGTAAACCGACAGATCTGTTTTATTTTTTGGTAGCTCGCGATATATGCAAGAAGTTGTCACGAAAAGAGGTGAATGAAGGAGGACTAGCCGCGAGGCTTTGTCAGCCGCAGTGTGTGTGAGTGTGACGTCACTAGGAGCCGCGCTGGGATAGGTTGGTTGGTGAGGAGGGTCGCGCACGGATTGGACGCAGTCCGTGGGACTCAATTGGAAGGGGAAAGGCAGGCGAAGAGTATTCCGGGAATTAAAGTCACCCATTGATTACGAACTCTGTGAAATAAAAGACGAGAAAATGAAATTCTTTAAAGCATTCAGGAGTGCGATGAAGGGGGAGTCTTACATTAAAGCGAGCGTAGGAGAGGAGACGCCACCCGAGGGTACACCAGCTTACATTGTAATGGAAGAGAAGGGGGTAGCTCCGTGTCTTTGGCTAAAGCAATGGCACAAACTGACAGAGAAACATGGGAGTGTAGCGTTCCCGATACATGGGACATTCAATATAAGGATCCTAGAGAATTTGAGATTCACGATGTACGACATGAAGGTGCCTCCAAGGCCAGCACAGTTTGAGGCTCTAGCGATTTGGGAACTAATGGCCAGACAGCAACAGCAGAAGAAGTTTGAGACCAGGATGAGAAAGGTAGAAAAGACACTAGCGGATGCTAGGTGGGATAATGCGCAGAAGGTGTGGAGGTCAGATGTATTGCAGGGGATAAAATTGTTCCCCGCAATTACTAAGGAAGAAGAGGAGGTAGGTAAGACAGACAGGAAGTGTTCAAAGGATAGAGAGGATGAGAAAAAGTTGAGAAGAGAAAAGGAGATAGAGGATGAGGAGTTAATCATGCAATTGCTGAACGACCGTCCACCACCTTATGCGGAGAATGGACAAGGTCCAAGTACCAGTTCTGCCCCTCCGGCATCGGTACAGAACAGTGAAACCCAGAGTTCAGGAGCGTCATCGGGATCTAAGGACCCGAGTTTATTGTTCACCCCGCAGATACCGCAGGTGAGGAGAATATATCCAGACGTGCCCATGCTGAAACCAGCAGAAAATTATCAGCCGCAGATGCCAGGGTACTACAGCAGTGACAACAGTGCAGCAATGATTATAGATCCAACCGTAAGGGGAGGACAGAATGATCACAACCCAACAATGGCACAAGCTGAATCAACTCAGTTTTTGATGCCTCAAAAGCAGATGCAGGGAGGAAACGCACATGTTCAGATGACGGGGAGTCAGATGGGCATGCCGGCAATGATGACCCATGGTGTGGGAATGAACATGCCTCAGAACATGGGAAATGGACAGAACCCAGACGCGATATCACTACCCATTACGGTAGGTCCACCGGTACCTCTGTACAGTCAGCCTAATATAGGTATGAGCGGTCAGGGATCAATGCTGCAGAATGGGACAGAGAGGAGGTGCATAGAAAACACTCCAGGGATAACTCCTATAGCGGCTCAGCCAAATGGACCCGGATCCTTGATGGAGTTTAGTCCCATATGTGCTCAGTCAACACTGGTGAGGTCGAGCCCCCCACTGATAATACCTCTGACATCGAACACTGAAAAGTTGCCGCAACCATCAATGGCAGTCGATGTGAATGCTACACTGATGGGGGTGAATGCGCAACAGCTGACACAGTGGTTCAACAGTTTGAATTCCACACAAAGTTCAGCCAGTGGGAAAGGAGAAGATTATATGAATAGGATGAGGTTGAACATGGAAGCACAAGAATTGGTGGAAGGGACTATGGGTGTGAATAGGTTAGAGTCCTACACGGAAGAAGAGCTGAGATACCTATGTCCAAAGATTACGAAAGAAGTGAACAAGGTACATAAAAGTTTGCAGGAAGTAGCGGATAGAAACGGGATTGACATAGGCAAGATGAAACACTTGAGCAGAAGCTATAGGTTGGATTTTGGGGCCACAGATTTTGAACACATGAGGTCAGCAGGTATGAAGGCGCACCTTAGAGAATTGCTGCAGAGTGCACAAGTGTGGAGGTGTCTAGACAAGTGGGAAAGCAGGTGGGTAAAGAGAAAGGAAAAGAGGAGGGACATTGCTACAGAGCACAATGAGAAAAGACCGCAGAGTAGTGATACAGTAACAATGTTACCAATGAGGGAGACAGCAGGGGGAAAATTAGTACATGTACCATGGCACAGAAGCGACATTCAGTCTTTTACGGATGATTTTCCCAAACTGAGAGAGAAGCCGATCGAATGGTATCAGCAGACTGATAGGTTTGTGAACCTTGCAAAATGTCTCTGGGAAGATCTGAACACTCTCTTTGAGATTGTGGTTCCGGCAGATTTGTGGGAGGATTGCAAAAGAGCGGTAGGTTGGCCGACAAGTGAACCAGAGAGAGACAGGGAGACGGGCGCACCATCACCTATGGTGATGAGCTTGTACTATAAGGTGATTGAGCATTTGAAAACGAAGGTACCCGCGAAAAACGTGGATTGGCAGAAGATTGATCGAACTGCCCAAGAGACTAAAGAATCGATTCATAGTTACTATGAGAAGTTGTTGAAGGCGTTCAAGAATTACAGTGGCACGGAAACAATAGAGGCGAAGGACATGCTCCATTTTGTCTTCAGATTTGTGGAAGGGCTGAGGCCAGAGATAAGTCAGATGATAAAGTCGCATTTGATTTGTTGGCAATCGAAACCGATTGATGAGGTGTTGAATTATGCGAAATACTGTAGCAATGAAATCGAAGTAAAACAGAAAAAGTTGAAAGAGAAGGTGATGATGATGCAGCTTAAGGCAGCTCAAACAGGTTTACAAGGTTTGCAGGGTTTGCAAGGGATGCAAGGGTTCCAACAGCAGGTACCGCAACCGCAGCCGCAGTTGCAGGGAAACATGGCGTTTCAGCCACAGGCGAGAGGCAGAGGTAGAGGAGGTTTTGTGAATAATGGTCCGGATTTGAACACTGTTGTGACGGGTGTGCAGGCAATGAAGAAGGTAATGCCGTGTCACGTGTGCGGAATTGTCGGTCATTGGAAACGCGAGTGTCCGATGGTGGTGCAGGAAGGTGCAGGTGCAGGTGCAGGTGTTGGTCAGCAAAACAATGATGTCAATGCATTTCAGACAATGAGGGGACCGAAAATGAGAGGTCCAAGCCCAAATTTTCAGACAGTAAATCAGTTGCAGGGATTGCAACCTATGCAGCCGCAGCAGATGCAGATGCCTCGTATGCAGATGACGCAAATGCAGCCAATGCAACAGCAGTTACCTATGGTACCTAATCAGCAAATGCAAATACCATTGGCACCAATGAGTCAGCAGCAAGTGATGGTTCCTCCACAGGTCTCGGGTCAGGTAATGAGTACAAATGGCACAGTACAACAGTTCCCATTACACAGTGAGAGTGGAATAAACAATGTATGGGAGAGTGAAAGTTCAGAAGAAGAAGGAGATTGTGTGCTTGCAGCATCATTGGAAGTTGATCAAAAGGGTCCGTACGTAGAGGGAAGAGTAATGGGTCATCGTGTCTCGTTCTTGGTTGACACGGGAGCAACACGTTCAACTGTTAAGAGCAGTGAAGTACCAAATTTGCCACTCTCAGGGAGGACAGTTCAAGTGGTGGGAGTAGCAAACAGGCACCTGACGAACCCAATAACAGATCCGGTACCAGTCAGCATCGGTAACTATCAAGGGGTACATCAGTTTGTGGTATGTGACTCAAGCCCAATAGCACTGTTAGGATAGAGACCTATTGTGCAAATTGGGTTGTTCAATCATGTGTTCGAACGAAGGAATAACAATTCAGACGAGCAGTGATGGGGAAGAAGAGGACAGTGTAGAGGGGGATGAGGTGGAAACTGTAGATGAAGAGTATCCTCTGATTTGTCTTTTCCCGATGATAACTGAAGAAGATATTCCAGCTGAATTACGAGAGACAGTCGGAAAGAAAGTGTGGGACATGACTGGGAAAGAGGTGGGATTGATGAAAGGAGTGGAACCAGTGAAAGTGGCTGTAAAGCCCAATGCAATCTTTCCCCAGACCCCACAATACCACATGCCACAAGATACCCTCATGAAAGTTGCTCAACTTATTGATGAATTTGTAAAGCAGGGAGTACTGAAAGAAGTGTTAAGCAGTCCATGTAATTCACCAATAATGGGACTAATAAAGCCAAGTGGAAAGGTCCGACTCGTGCAGGACTTGAGGAAAATAAATGACATCATAGTCAAGTGCTGCCCAGTAGTACCGAATCCAGCTGTGATAATGTTCCAGATCCCTTGCGATGCTGAGTGGTTCTCAGTCATCGACTTGTCACAAGCATTCTTTTCTGTGCCTCTTCATGAGGACAGCCAATTCCTCTTTTGTTTCAAATTCCTAGACAGAGTATACAGTTGGTGTCGAATTCCTCAAGGGTTTTCTGAGTCACCGTCAATCTTCAATCAGATTCTAAAGAAAGATTTGGAAGCATTAGAATTGCCATTCGAGTCAACCCTAGTACAGTACATTGATGACTTACTGATCGCGTCAAAGACAGAAAGTGGCTGCACCGCCGATACCATTGCTCTGTTGAATCATTTGGGAAGGAATGGACATAAGGTGTCTCCTTCCAAATTGCAGTTCTGTCAGAAGAAAGTGAAATACTTGGGTCACCAGATAGAGAAAGGGTCACGGAGAATAATGAAGGAAAGAATAACAAGTGTACTCCAAATGAGTCCACCAAAGACCAGGAGGGAGGTGAGGAAGTTTTTGGGAATGGTGGGCTACTGTCGCCAGTGGATTCCCAACTTCTCAACTCTAGCAAAGCCTTTGCTGAAACTGACCCAGAAGGATGCCTTGGATCGAATTGAGCTGAAAGGAGATGAAATGGATGCTTTTGTTGAATTGAAAGAATGCATGTGCAGGGCTCCAGCTTTAGGTATGCCTGACTACACAAAGCCTTTCACATTGTTTTGTCATGAACGTGATGCATGTTCTCTGTCTGTCTTGACCCAAGCCTATGGTGGCGTAAACAGACCAGTAGCGTATTTTTCAGCTACTTTGGATCCGGTCGCAGCAGCACTCCCAGGGTGTTTGCGCGCCGTAGCAGCAGTTGGTATCAGCCTCACTCAGAGTGAAGGAATAGTGATGGGACACCCAGTAACAGTCATGGTCCCTCACTCAGTCGAGATACTTTTGACCCGCTCCCGAACGCAGCACATGACTGGAGCAAGACTCACAAGGTATGAAACGATAATTCTGGGCTCACCGAATGTGCAGCTGAAAAGGTGCACTACGTTGAATCCAGCAACCTTGCTTCCTGGAGAAAATGTCGAAATTGAGAACGCCGAAGACGTCGAGCATGACTGCCTTCAGGTGACTGAATTTTGCACAAAACCTCGACCGGACATTAAAGATACTAAACTTGATGAAAATGACCAAATTCTTTTTGTTGATGGTTCATGTCTAAGAGACGGGATGGGGATTTTGAAAGCAGGATATGCCGTATGTACTGTAACAGGGGTCTTGGAAGCGGGATGGCTTCAAGGAGTCTATTCTGCACAAGTGGCAGAACTTGTAGCCCTTACAAGAGCATGTCAACTGTCTGCATTGATGAAAGTCACCATTTACACTGATAGTCAATACGGGTTTGGGATTGTGCATGACTTTGGACAACTATGGTCACAGAGAGGGTTCCTGACTTCTTCAGGATCCCCAGTGAAGAACGGGGAAAGGATAAGGGAATTGTTACACGCCATTCAAGTACCAGCCGAAGTTGCAGTGGTAAAGTGCAGTGCTCATACGAAAGGACAGGACTATGTTTCTCTGGGTAATGCATATGCGGATCAAGGCGCAAGATTTTGTGCCTTGAACTGTATATTACTTAGGGACGAATGGAATTCGATAAATGAGCCAGAACTCGAACCAGCTGAAGCATTTGCCTTGAAGGTCGTAGATACAATAGATGAACTAAAAGCATTACAAAATAATGTCAGGGAGGATGAAAGAGATTCCTGGATTAAATCACAATGTATAAAGAGACAAGACGAGTTATGGGTTTCACATGAGGGAAAATTTGTTTTGCCAAACAGTCTCTTATCACAGCTTGCGCGGTTTTATCATGGGCAGGCTCACCTAGGGAGAGATGCCATGATAAGATTGTTCAAAACTGATTGGTTTAACCCCAGATTTCATCAAGCTGCAGAAGCAGTTTGCCATCGATGTGTCACTTGCCAGCAGATGAACCCAGGAAAGGGAACAGTTGTGAACGCGAGCCACATTGGTAGGGCAAGCGGGCCTTTTAGTCGAATGCAAATGGACTTCATCGAGATGCCTCTGCATGGAGGTCTGAAGTATGTGTTGGTGACTGTGTGCATTTTTAGTCACTGGATTGAGGCATACCCCACACGTGAGGGAGTTGATACCACGTTTCGGATTCCCGATCTCTTTAGAATCAGATAGGGGAAGTCACTTCAATAACGAGGTGATAAAGTTACTCTGCGAAGCGCTGAACATTGAGCAAAAGCTGCACTGTAGCTATCGCCCTGAAGCATCAGGACTGGTGGAGCAGATGAATGGTACACTGAAATCGAGAATGGCGAAAATATGTGCATCGACAAATTTGAAATGGCCTGACGCATTGCCCTTAGTGCTAATGTCAATGAGAAACACCCCTGATAGAAAGACTGGATTGTCTCCGCACGAAATTCTCATGGGCAGGGCTATGAGACTTCCTGCAGTTCCCGCAAACGCGCTTTTGAATATTACAGATGATATGGTGTTAGACTACTGCAAGGGTCTGGCTGACGTGGTTCGCTCTTTCTCTCACCAGGTGGAAGCGACCACCTTGCCACCGATCCAAGGTCCAGGACACGCACTGAAAGCAGGTGACTGGGTCGTGGTAAAGAAGCACGTGAGAAAGTCGTGTCTGGAACCCCGTTGGAAAGGCCCTTTCCAAGTGATCCTGACGACAACTACCGCTGTGAAGTGTGCGGGGGTTCCCAACGGGATCCACGCCAGTCACACAAAGAAGGTGTTGTGTCCCATAGATGAGGAAGTTGAAGCGCTAAAACTGCCAGTGCCTGATAAAACAGTGCTGAGTGCTGAGACAGAACAAAACCGAACTGAAAGCGAACAGGCAGAAGAAGGAGAGAGAGAGATATTATTGGAGGGCGAAGAGTCCGACTCACTTGGGGAAGACCAAGGAGAAAGTTCAGACAGCGACGAAGCAGCTGAAGGCGACCAAGAACCTGAAGCAGCTGAGGGTAGCAAAAAGCCTGAAGCAGCCGAAGGTGACAAGGAACCTGAAGCAGCTGAAAGTGATACAGAGCCTGACAAAAGTAACGGTGACGAAGGGCTCGAAAAAGGTGAAAAAGCAGGAGAGCCTGATCAGAGGAGGGCTTTCCCAGAAGCAGACGATACAGAAAAAGAAAAGGAGAACGTGATCGATTCCCCAGAAAGAGGGGACAAGGCAGAACAGAACGAAACAGTTCAAACTTCTACAGAAAAGGTCACAGGTCCGTCAAATGGACACGGTGCAAAGAGGAGACTAAGTATATCACCAGTAAAACAAAGAACTGGAGAAGGTTTGAATGACGGAGAAAGGCCAAAAGTGAAGGAGAAAAGAAAGGAAGTGTCTGTCGTGGTACCAACCTCGAGTGAAGAAAAAGACTTGACAAAAGAGGAAAGTACCAACGAGGCAGAATCGAAAAGAGAAGCAAAATTGAAAAGGAAAAGGATACCAAACAGGAGATATTCCGGTCCTGAATGGGCATATGCAGTTAATGATGATTGGACTGACGAGTTTGTATCTCTAAGCATCGAGAACGAAGAAGAAGAAGAGATACCAATAGAAAAGAAAAGTTTCATAGACTCTGTCGATTGAAAGAGTAATAAATGATATTGCTTGCTCCAATCTAACATGAAACAAACAACCAGCTGAGACATTGTTAAACCGGATGAGACTTGCTGAACTGATAAAGACTGAGCATTGAACTTTGAAAAAAAGAAAAAAAATAAAATAAATTGAGTTATTGCAGAAAAGACTGAGTTATTGCCGAATTGAGACAAATGCTGCTAACCGATAAGTGACTGGCCTTTTGAAGAACACGGTGTGAACATTGCGCTTGCTCAGCTTTGTAACTGAATTGCTAAATAGTTTCTTTTACAGGTGCTTCTAGCTCTCTGATTCTATACAGATCATGACGCAAAACAATAGAAAGAAATATTGTAAATATGTGTGTATAGGCTTGATAATTGCATGTATACTAATAATAATGGCAATTGTGCTTGGAATGCATGGAAAGGGTGAGAATGAGAAAATTGAGGCTTCTACTTTTGCTCCTGTTACTGTCACTGAACTAACCGCATTGAAAAGACTGGCATTAGATGAGAGACTCTTGCACGATAAGAAAGAGCTTTCGTATAACGTTTTCTATCGCTTGCTAACAGAGTATGTTGAGACTATGGATGCGAAAGATTGTTATGTGTGTACACAGATACCGACATCAGTAAAGGAAGGGGTGACTTATCACCACATGCCTCTTACATACGGGATTACATGTAGTATAGTAATGTCTAGGTTTTATGGTCAAACTAACATACAGTATTTTTACTCGAATTATAATGTTACTTTTGCTTATGTTCCTATAATAGCGCAGCTAAGCCAGATTGCTAAAGATTGGGATGCTAAGATAATGAGGGAATTTTTCGAGCCAATGCAACCTTTTGAAACGGCTCATGCTCATAGGGAGAACCTTACTTGCTCAGTCTCTGCAGTAGAGATAAGCTTTTTAGATCGCACAGATGATAGAAGGGCACAAATGAAGGCGAAATTAGAAAAAGAGCTACATAAGAGGACTTCAGTAGATAATTATGATTTTGCTGCTATAAAGACACAAGGGAAAATAGCTTTAGATGCTTGGCATGTAGGGAAATTTTGTATATATAGAGGTGAATCTTATTATGACAATATTTTTGTAGGAGCGAGTGAGTGTAAACATACGTTTATTTTTAAGGCCAAATGGACATTCATGATGAACGGACTTGACCCTGTCATTCCAGGTGTATATTACATTTGTGGGTATAATGCCTATTATCGTCTTCCAAAGGGATGGTGGGGAAGATGTTATTTGGGTATAGTGTTCCCAAAGGTTTATCAACTGGATGACGTATCGATGATTCAAAAGACACCTGGATCCCATCGTTTCCAGAAAAGAGAGACCACAGCTGCTGTGGTAGGAGATATATTTGGAGCCATGATTCCTTCGTTGGGAGTCGTGTTGAATTCCATCAAAATAAGAAAGTTGTCTACTATAGTGGATAACATGTTGACAAAGTTTTCAGGTGCTATAATCCTGATAGATGCTGAACTTGCAGCGGAAAGAGCTATGACTCTTCAAAATAGGCTTGCTTTAGACATTCTTTTAGCAAAGGATGGAGGCGTTTGCAAAATGCTTGGTGCACGACACTGTTGTACCTATATACCCGACAATAGTGTGAAGATTAAAACTATGCTTGCTAATCTAACAAAAGAAAGTGCAGATTTGAAGGAACTGAAAGAACCAGGAGTGTGGGAGAAGGTTGAAAAGGACTTGCTTCAGTGGGACATTGGATTGGGGGAATTTGGAATGGAATATTGCTAAAAATAATAGAGGGGATATTAATAGTAATAATTTGTGTATTTGGAATTTGGGGAATAAAAAGGGGAATAATAATGATTATGGAAAGAATTAAAAGAAGAAAAGAAGAGAAAATTATGAAAAGAATGGCAGAAGAATACAAAGCGCAAACTAGGGGAACTAAAAGAAAAAGGGAACAGACAGAATTTTAATGGAATAAAATTTGTGGGCATGATTTGTGTGATGACAAGTAGTCATCAGAGGAGGGATTGATGAAGCAGAAAATGAAGGTTTTGATTTATTAACGCTTAAACGTAGTGTGAAATAATCATGTGTGACTTTAACCGAACTAATAAAGATTGTACGGAGACAAAATGTGCCCTCAGAGTAGTTTGCCATCATTTATACGCGTGCTTTATATAACGTGGTGTACTAGAATTGCACTAATCCGATATAATCGTAAACGTGTGCTACGATTTGCCTGCTTGAAATGTTTAGCTTAGCATTACTTTAGCGGAGGCTTTGGCCTAGTTGCCTGGTCTCACGGTTTAGATGCTCGTATTTTTCCACTGTGCTAATAAACGTGTATTTTTGCTTGAAGCTGTACTTTTCCACAGAAACCGTTCACATGCTTATCTTAAGGTTTCGTGCCAGCCTTGCATATTTTCTCTTTACTCCAAGGTCGATTTGCAGGTGCGGACAATGGAGGCTCTGAGAGTGAGCTAATTGGTAGACAATGTTGCAACTTGCGTACCCATCTCCAAGGATAATGTATGCTTAAGTAAAAGCTTGAGGACTGTCGTTTTTGATTGGTTAATTTGAAGCTAACCTATGAACCCTCCAATGGAGACCCTACTGGATTTGAACTGTTGTCTATAAAAACCAGGTGCACGAGGAGAAATTAGGCCATTACGCGCTATGATTGCCATTGCGCCATTACGGCCATTATTGGACATCCCGCCATTTTGACTTCGTAGCTATTATGGCCCACTTTGCTGCGACGCCATTTTGAAAGAGACTTTGATGCTTTCTCTAATCGAGAGAAAGAGACTTTAAATGATTCTGGCCCTAGAGACTTTAACTTTGATTTGATCCCTTTGCATGAAGTAGTAGTTTTACCTTGCCGCCGTGAGGCAACTGCCCCGTCCACCCCTGCCCCTTTGCCCCGTCCTATGCTGATCGAAACGGTACCCATGATGACCAAAGAACGGTACCTGTGAGACGAAGACTTCCTTGTATGCTGATCGTAATTGGTAAATATGAAAGGAAATTGTAAAATTGCATTGTGTTTCTTTTAGGTAACCAACTGCTGATTTTGGTAAGATCCCTAGTTAGGAGTTTTCTAAATTAATGTTGCTAAATTGTTTTTGCATGAAGTCCCACATGCTGATGCTAATTTGAGGTTAGACGAGGATTCCATATGTCGCACGATGCAATTTGAGATCTTGTTATGCTGACTAAATGTATGCGATTAGTTCATTACAGATTATCGTATTAGTGATTTGCATTGCTATTATCGAATGCCTTGTGATTCAAATGCTACATAGATTGCATCTGTTTCGTCGTTATGGACAGCTATTAATGTTCATTTACGTTTATCATTTGGTGTTGAGACACATATATATTGTGCTAGCTTTGCTAATATAGGGAAATAAAATTCACTAACTTTGAATAAACTGGTGTGGTTATTCCTGACTGAAAGGTCAGGGTTCGCCGAAATGTATTACTTAAGCATACATTATCCTTGGAGATGGGTACGCAAGTTGCAACATTGTCTACCAATTAGCTCACTCTCAGAGCCTCCATTGTCCGCACCTGCAAATCGACCTTGGAGTAAAGAGAAAATATGCAAGGCTGGCACGAAACCTTAAGATAAGCATGTGAACGGTTTCTGTGGAAAAGTACAGCTTCAAGCAAAAATACACGTTTATTAGCACAGTGGAAAAATACGAGCATCTAAACCGTGAGACCAGGCAACTAGGCCAAAGCCTCCGCTAAAGTAATGCTAAGCTAAAACATTTCAAGCAAGCAAATCATAGCACACGTTTACAATTATGTCGGATTAGTGCAATTCTAATACACCACGTTATATAAAGCACGCTTATAAATATTGGCAAACTACTCTGAGGGCACATTTTGTCCCCGTACAATCTTTATTAGTTCGGTTAAAGTCACACATGATTATTTCACACTACGTTTAAGCGTTAATAAATCAAAACCTTCATTTTCTGCTTCATCAATCCCTCCTCTGATGACTACTTGTCATCACACAAATCATGCCCACAAATTTTATTCCATTAAAATTCTGTCTGTTCCCTTTTTCTTTTAGTTCCCCTAGTTTGCGCTTTGTATTCTTCTGCCATTCTTTTCATAATTTTCTCTTCTTTTCTTCTTTTAATTCTTTCCATAATCATTATTATTCCCCTTTTTATTCCCCAAATTCCAAATACACAAATTATTACTATTAATATCCCCTCTATTATTTTTAGCAATATTCCATTCCAAATTCCCCCAATCCAATGTCCCACTGAAGCAAGTCCTTTTCCAACCTTCTCCCACACTCCTGGTTCTTTCAGTTCCTTCAAATCTGCACTTTCTTTTGTTAGATTAGCAAGCATAGTTTTAATCTTCACACTATTGTCGGGTATATAGGTACAACAGTGTTGTGCACCAAGCATTTTGCAAACGCCTCCATCCTTTGCTAAAAGAATGTCTAAAGCAAGCCTATTTTGAAGAGTCATAGCTCTTTCCGCTGCAAGTTCAGCATCTATCAGGATTATAGCACCTGAAAACTTTGTCAACATGTTATCCACTATAGTAGACAACTTTCTTATTTTGATGGAATTCAACACGACTCCCAACGAAGGAATCATGGCTCCAAATATATCTCCTACCACAGCAGCTGCGGTCTCTCTTTTCTGGATACGATGGGATCCAGGTGTCTTTTGAATCATCGATAAGTCATCCAGTTGATAAACCTTTGGAATCACTATACCCAAATAACATCTTCCCCACCATCCCTTTGGAAGACGATAATAGGCATTATACCCACAAATGTAATATACCCCTGGAATGACAGGGTCAAGTCCGTTCATCATGAATGTCCATTTGGCCTTAAAGATAAACGTATGTTTACACTCACTCGCTCCTACAAAAATATTGTCATAATAGGATTCACCTCGATATATACAAAATTTCCCTACATGCCAAGCATCTAAAGCTATTTTCCCTTGTGTCTTTATAGCAGCAAAATCATAATTATCTACTGAAGTCCTCTTATGTAGCTCTTTTTCTAATTTCGCCTTCATTTGTGCCCTTCTATCATCTGTGCGATCTAAAAAGCTTATCTCTACTGCAGAGACTGAGCAAGTAAGGTTCTCCCTATGAGCATGAGCCGTTTCAAAAGGTTGCATTGGCTCGAAAAATTCCCTCATTATCTTAGCATCCCAATCTTTAGCAATCTGGCTTAGCTGCGCTATTATAGGAACATAAGCAAAAGTAACATCATAATTCGAGTAAAAATACTGTATGTTAGTTTGACCATAAAATCTAGACATTACTATACTACATGTAATCCGGTATGTAAGAGGCATGTGGTGATAAGTCAACCCTTCCTTTACTGATGTCGGTATCTGTGTACACACATAACAATCTTTCGCATCCATAGTCTCAACATACTCTGTTAGCAAGCGATAGAAAACGTTATACGAAAGCTCTTTCTTATCATGCAAGAGTCTCTCATCCAATGCCAGTCTTTTCAATGGGGTTAGTTCAGTGACAGTAACAGGAGCAAAAGTAGAAGCCTCAATATTCTCATGCTTACCCTTTCCATGCATTCCAAACACAATTGCCATTATTATTAGTACACATGCAATTACCAAGCCTATACACACATATTTACAATATTTCTTTCTATTATTTTGCGTAGCGTACCTAGTCATGATCTGTATAGAATCAGAGAGCTAGAAGCACCTATAAATGAAACTATTTAGCAATTCAGTTACAAAGCTGAACGAGCGCAATGTTCACACCGTCTTCTTCAAGAGGCCGGTCACTTATCGGTTAGCAGCATTTGTCTCAATTCGGCAATAACTCAGTCTTTTCTGCAATAACTCAAATTGTTTTTTTTTTTTTTTTTTTTTTTTTTTTCAAAGTTCAATGCTCAGTCTTTATCAGTTCAGCAAGTCTCATCCGGTTTAACAATGTCTCAGCTGGTTGTTTGTTTCACGTTAGATTGTAGCAAGCAATATCATTTATTACCCTTTCAATCGACAGAGTCTATGAAACTTTTCTTTTCTATTGGTATCTCTTCTTCTTCTTCGTTCTCGATGCTTAGAGATACAAACTCGTCAGTCCAATCATCATTAACTGCATATGCCCATTCAGGACCGGAATATCTCCTGTTTGGTATCCTTTTCCTTTTCAATTTTGCTTCTCTTTTCGATTCTGCCTCGTTGGTACTTTCCTCTTTTGTCAAGTCTTTTTCTTCACTCAAGGTTGGTACCACGACAGACACTTCCTTTCTTTTCTCCTTCACTTTTGGCCTTTCTCCGTCATTCAAACCTTCTCCAGTTCTTTGTTTTACTGGTGATATACTTAGTCTCCTCTTTGCACCGTGTCCATTTGACGGACCTGCGACCTTTTCTGTAGAAGTTTGAACTGTTTCGTTCTGTTCTGCCTTGTCCCCTCTTTCTGGGGAATCGATCACGTTCTCCTTTTCTTTTTCTGTATCGTCTGCTTCTGGGAAAGCCCTCCTCTGATCAGGCTCTCCTGCTTTTTCACCTTTTTCGAGCCCTTCGTCACCGTTACTTTTGTCAGGCTCTGTATCACTTTCAGCTGCTTCAGGTTCCTTGTCACCTTCGGCTGCTTCAGGCTTTTTGCTACCCTCAGCTGCTTCAGGTTCTTGGTCGCCTTCAGCTGCTTCGTCGCTGTCTGAACTTTCTCCTTGGTCTTCCCCAAGTGAGTCGGACTCTTCGCCCTCCAATAATATCTCTCTCTCTCCTTCTTCTGCCTGTTCGCTTTCAGTTCGGTTTTGTTCTGTCTCAGCACTCAGCACTGTTTTATCAGGCACTGGCAGTTTTAGCGCTTCAACTTCCTTATCTGTGGGACACAACACCTTCTTTGTGTGACTGGCGTGGATCCAGTTGGGAACCCCCGCACACTTCACAGCGGTAGTTGTTGTCAGGATCACTTGGAAAGGGCCTTTCCAACGGGGTTCCAGACACGACTTTCTCAAGTGCTTCTTTACCACGACCCAGTCACCTGCTTTCAGTGCGTGTCCTGGACCTTGGATCGGTGGCAAGGTGGTCGCTTCCACCTGGTGAGAGAAAGAGCGAACCACGTCAGCCAGACCCTTGCAGTAGTCTAACACCATATCATCTGTAATATTCAAAAGCGCGTTTGCGGGAACTGCAGGAAGTCTCATAGCCCTGCCCATGAGAATTTCGTGCGGAGACAATCCAGTCTTTCTATCAGGGGTGTTTCTCATTGACATTAGCACTAAGGGCAATGCGTCAGGCCATTTCAAATTTGTCGATGCACATATTTTCGCCATTCTCGATTTCAGTGTACCATTCATCTGCTCCACCAGTCCTGAGGCTTCAGGGCGATAGCTACAATGCAGCTTTTGCTCAATGTTCAGCGCTTCGCAAAGTAACTTTATCACCTCGTTATTGAAGTGACTTCCCCTATCTGATTCTAAAGAGATCGGGAATCCGAAGCGTGGTATCAACTCTCTCAGCAATAGCTTTGCAACTGTAAGGCTGTCATTTCTACGTGTGGGGTATGCCTCAATCCAGTGACTAAAAATGCACACAATCACCAACACATATTTCAGACCTCCATGCACAGGCATCTCGATGAAGTCCATCTGCATTCGACTAAAAGGCCCGCTTGCCCTACCAATGTGGCTTGCGTTCACAACTGTTCCCTTTCCTGGGTTCATCTGCTGGCAAGTGACACATCGATGGCAAACTGCTTCTGCAGCTTGACGAAATCTGGGGTTAAACCAATCAGTTTTGAACAATCTTATCATGGCATCTCTCCCTAGGTGAGCCTGCCCATGATAAAACCGCGCAAGCTGTGATAAGAGACTGTTTGGCAAAACAAATTTTCCCTCATGTGAAACCCATAACTCGTCTTGTCTCTTTATACATTGTGATTTAATCCAGGAATCTCTTTCATCCTCCCTGACATTATTTTGTAATGCTTTTAGTTCATCTATTGTATCTACGACCTTCAAGGCAAATGCTTCAGCTGGTTCGAGTTCTGGTTCACTTATTGAATTCCATTCATCTCTGAGTAATATACAGTTCAAGGCACAAAATCTTGCGACTTGATCCGCATATGCATTACCCAGAGAAACATAGTCCTGTCCTTTCGTATGAGCACTGCACTTTACCACTGCAACTTCGGCTGGTACTTGAATGGCGTGTAACAATTCCCTTATCCTTTCCCCGTTCTTCACTGGGGATCCTGAAGAAGTCAGGAACCCTCTCTGTGACCATAGTTGTCCAAAGTCATGCACAATCCCAAACCCGTATTGACTATCAGTGTAAATGGTGACTTTCATCAATGCAGACAGTTGGCATGCTCTTGTAAGGGCTACAAGTTCTGCCACTTGTGCAGAATAGACTCCTTGAAGCCATCCCGCTTCCAAGACCCCTGTTACAGTACATACAGCATATCCTGCTTTCAAAATCCCCATCCCGTCTCTTAGACATGAACCATCAACAAAAAGAATTTGGTCATTTTCATCAAGCTTAGTATCTTTAATGTCCGGTCGAGGTTTTGTGCAAAATTCGGTCACCTGAAGGCAGTCATGCTCGAGGTCTTCAGCGTTCTCAATTTCAGCATTTTCTCCAGGAAGCAAGGTTGCTGGATTCAACGTAGTGCACCTTTTCAGCTGCACATTCGGTGAGCCCAGAATTATCGTTTCATACATTACTACGGACCGCTCTATCAGTAGATGGTAGCAGAGGATGGTTACGTCTTTTGGGACCCTGTACTCTTAGAGTACATGGTGTGGAATTAACGGTTACGCATTTTGAGACCCCATTCGAGAAGTTGAATTAGATTTTTCTTGGGTAAAATAGATTGACAGAATGATGATGGGCTAGGTCCACCGCGACTTTCCCGGGATCTCGGAGCTTGCGAATGGAGAGAACGGAGGTGTGGAAACAGCGTTGGCGGTACTAGTGATGGTATGAGTGAAGTTAGGGTTTTGCGCTTGCACAGCTTATTGCCGCAGGGTGTGTGAAAAGGCTGCGAGGATTTATCTTTTTTTTTAGGGGATAGCGGAGGTGCGACTCCGAGTGTAGAAGTAGAGAAGTCGTCGAACTTCATAGAAATAGCGGAGGTGCGGCTCCGAGTGTGAGAGTAGGGAAGTCGTCGAACTTCATGTGCGTGTGGCGCTTTGTGCATAAAAAGGTCCACGTGGTTGTTGTTGTTGAGACGGGCCCTGCGAGGTCAAGAGACTCCAGAGTATGTTGATCCATGTTGTGGTCTGGGCGGTTTAGTAGGTTGATCGGGCGTGGTCAACGAGTCGGTACGTGTGTTAGGGAGTGAAAGGAACTTCGACTTCGGGCTTTGACAAGATTCTAAGTGCACTAGAATAGATCATTGACAAGTTGAGAGTAGGTCTGCGGGTCAGATTTGCTTGCGAACGTGGGGACTGAGAAAGACGGAATAGCGTCCGAGGCTAGTGAAAGGTTCCTAAGGTCCTGAAGCGATTGTGTTACCCTTCCTGTAGTAAACCGACAGATCTGTTTTATTTTTTTGGTAGCTCGCGATATATGCAAGAAGTTGTTACGAAAAGAGGTGAATGAAGGAGGACTAGCCGCGAGGCTTTGTCAGCCGCAGTGTGTGTGAGTGTGACGTCACTAGGAGCCGCGCTGGGATAGGTTGGTTCGTGAGAAGGGTCGCGCACGGATTGGACGCAGTCCGTGGGACTCAATTGGAAGGGGAAAGGCAAGCGAAGAGTATTCCGGGAATTAAAGTCACCTATTGATTACAAACTTTGTGAAATAAAAGACGAGAAAATGAAATTCTTTAAAGCATTCAGGAGTGCGATGAAGGGGGAGTCTTACATTAAAGCGAGCGTAGGAGAGGAGACGCCACCCGAGGGTACACCAGCTTACATTGTAATGGAAGAGAAGGGGGTAGCTCCGTGTCTTTGGCTAAAGCAATGGCACAAACTGACAGAGAAACATGGGAGTGTAGCGTTCCCGATACATGGGACATTCAATATAAGGATCCTAGAGAATTTGAGATTCACGATGTACGACATGAAGGTGCCTCCAAGGCCAGCACAGTTTGAGGCTCTAGCGATTTGGGAACTAATGGCCAGACAGCAACAGCAGAAGAAGTTTGAGACCAGGATGAGAAAGGTAGAAAAGACACTAGCGGATGCTAGGTGGGATAATGCGCAGAAGGTGTGGAGGTCAGATGTATTGCAGGGGATAAAATTGTTCCCCGCAATTACTAAGGAAGAAGAGGAGGTAGGTAAGAAAGCTACCTGTAAGACAGACAGGAAGTGTTCAAAGGATAGAGAGGATGAGGAAAAGTTGAGAAGAGAAGAGGAGTTAGAGGATGAGGAGTTAATAATGCAATTGCTGAACGACCGTCCACCACCTTATGCGGAGAATGGACAAGGTCCAAGTACCAGTTCTGCCCCTCCGGCATCGGTACAGAACAGTGAAACCCAGAGTTCAGGAGCGTCATCGGGATCTAAGGACCCGAGTTTATTGTTCACCCCGCAGATACCGCAGGTGAGGAGAATATATCCAGACGTGCCCATGCTGAAACCAGCAGAAAATTATCAGCCGCAGATGCCAGGGTACTACAGCAGTGACAACAGTGCAGGAATGATTATAGATCCAACCGTAAGGGGAGGACAGAATGGTCACAACCCAACAATGGCACAAGCTGAATCAACTCAGTTTTTGATGCCTCAAAAGCAGATGCAGGGAGGAAACGCACATGTTCAGATGACGGGGAGTCAGATGGGCATGCCGGCAATGATGACCCATGGTGTGGGAATGAACATGCCTCAGAACATGGGAAATGGACAGAACCCAGACGCGATATCACTACCCATTACGGTAGGTCCACCGGTACCTCTGTACAGTCAGCCTAATATAGGTATGAGCGGTCAGGGATCAATGCTGCAGAATGGGACAGAGAGGAGGTGCATAGAAAACACTCCAGGGATAACTCCTATAGCGGCTCAGCCAAATGGACCCGGATCCTTGATGGAGTTTAGTCCCATATGTGCTCAGTCAACACTGGTGAGGTCGAGCCCCCCACTGATAATACCTTTAACATCGAATACTGAAACGTTGCCGCAACCATCAATGGCAGTCGATGTGAATGCTACACTGATGGGGGTGAATGCGCAACAGCTGACACAGTGGTTCAACAGTTTGAATTCCACACAAAGTTCAGCCAGTGGGAAAGGAGAAGATTATATGAATAGGATGAGGTTGAACATGGAAGCACAAGAATTGGTGGAAGGGATTATGGGTGTGAATAGGTTAGAGTCCTACACGGAAGAAGAGCTGAGATACCTATGTCCAAAGATTATGAAAGAAGTGAACAAGGTACATAAAAGTTTGCAGGAAGTAGCGGATAGAAACGGGATTGACATAGGCAAGATGAAACACTTGAGCAGAAGCTATAAGTTGGATTTTGGGGCCACAGATTTTGAACACATGAGGTCAGCAGGTATGAAGGCGCACCTTAGAGAATTGCTGCAGAGTGCCCAAGTGTGGAGGTGTCTAGACAAGTGGGAAAGCAGGTGGGTAAAGAGAAAGGAAAAGAGGAGGGACAGCGCTACAGAGCACAATGAGAAAAGACCACAGAGCAGTGATACAGTAACTATGTTACCAATGAGGGAGACAGCAGGGGGAAAATTAGTACATGTACCATGGCACAGAAGCGATATTCAGTCATTTACGGATGATTTTCCCAAACTAAGAGAGAAACCGATTGAATGGTATCAGCAGACTGATAGGTTTGTGAAGCTTGCAAAATGTCTCTGGGAAGATCTGAACACTCTCTTTGAGATTGTGGTTCCAGCAGATGTGTGGGAGGATTGCAAAAGAGCGGTAGGTTGGCCGACAAGTGAACCAGAGAGAGACAGGGAGACTGGTGCACCATCACCTATGGTGATGAGCTTGTACTATAAGGTGATTGAGCATTTGAAGACGAAGGTACCCGCGAAAAACGTGGATTGGCAGAAGATTGATCGAACTGCCCAAGAGACTAAAGAATTGATTCATAGTTACTATGAGAGGTTGTTGAAGGCGTTTAAGAATTACAGTGGCACGGAAACAATAGAGGCGAAGGATATGCTTCATTTTGTGTTCAGGTTTGTGGAAGGGCTGAGACCGGAGATAAGTCAGATGATAAAGTCGCATTTGATTTGTTGGCAATCGAAACCGATTGATGAGGTGTTGAATTATGCGAAATACTGTAGCGACGAAATTGATGTGAAACAGAAAAAGTTGAAAGAGAAGGTGATGATGATGCAGCTTAAAGCAGCTCAGACAGGTTTACAAGGTTTGCAAGGGATGCAAGGGTTCCAACCGCAGGTACCGCAACAGCAGCCGCAGTTGCAGGGAAACATGGCGTTTCAGCCACAGGCGAGAGGCAGAGGTAGAGGAGGTTTTGTGAATAATGGTCCGGATTTGAACACTGTTGTGACGGTTGTGCAGGCAAAGAAGAAGGTGATGCCGTGTCACGTGTGCGGAATTGTCGGTCATTGGAAACGCGAGTGTCCGATGGTGGTGCAGGAAGGTGCAGGTGCAGGTGCAGGTGTTGGTCAGCAAAACAATGATGTCAATGCATTTCAGACAATGAGGGGACCGAAAATGAGAGGTCCAAGCCCAAATTTTCAGACAGTAAATCAGTTGGAGGGATTGCAACCTATGCAGCCGCAGCAGATGCAGATGCCTCGTATGCAGATGACGCAAATGCAGCCAATGCAACAGCAGTTACCTATGGTACCTAATCAGCAAATGCAAATACCCTTGGCACCAATGAGTCAGCAGCAAGTGATGGTTCCTCCACAGGTCTCGGGTCAGGTAATGAGTACAAATGGCACAGTACAACAGTTCCCATTACACAGTGAGAGTGGAATAAACAATGTATGGGAGAGTGAAAGTTCAGAAGAAGAAGGAGATTGTGTGCTTGCAGCATCCTTGGAAGTTGATCAAAGGGGTCCGTACGTAGAGGGAAAAGTAATGGGTCATCGTGTCTCGTTCTTGGTTGACACAGGAGCAACACGTTCAACTGTTAAGAGCAGTGAAGTACCATATTTGCCACTCTCAGGGAGGACAGTTCAAGTGGTGGGAGTAGCAAACAGGCACCTGACGAACCCAATAACAGATCCGGTACCAGTCAGCATCGGTAACTATCAAGGGGTACATCAGTTTGTGGTATGTGACTCAAGCCCGATAGCACTATTAGGGAGAGACCTATTGTGCAAATTGGGTTGTTCGATAATGTGTTCGAACGAAGGAATAACAATACAGACGAGCAGTGATGGGGAAGAAGAGGACAGTGTAGAGGGGGACGAGATGGAAACTGTAGATGAAGAGTATCCTCTGATTTGTCTTTTCCCGATGATAACTGAAGAAGATATTCCAGCCGAATTACGGGAGACAGTCGGAAAGGAAGTGTGGGACATGACAGGGAAAGAGGTGGGATTGATGAAAGGAGTGGAACCAGTGAAAATGACTGTAAAGCCCAATGCAATCTTTCCCCAGACCCCACAATACCACATGCCACAAGATATCCTCATGAAAGTTGCTCAACTTATTGATGAATTTGTAAAACAGGGAGTACTGAAAGAAGTGTTAAGCAGTCCATGTAATTCACCAATAATGGGACTAATAAAGCCAAGTGGAAAGGTCCGACTCGTGCAGGACTTGAGGAAAATAAATGACATCATAGTCAAGTGCTGCCCAGTAGTACCGAATCCAGCTGTGATAATGTTCCAGATCCCTTGCGATGCTGAGTGGTTCTCAGTCATCGACTTGTCACAAGCATTCTTTTCTGTGCCTCTTCATGAGGACAGCCAATTCCTCTTTTGTTTCAAATTCCTAGACAGAGTATACAGTTGGTGTCGAATTCCTCAAGGGTTTTCTGAGTCACCGTCAATCTTCAATCAGATTCTAAAGAAAGATTTGGAAGCATTAGAATTGCCATTCGAGTCAACCCTAGTACAGTACATTGATGACTTACTGATCGCGTCAAAGACAGAAAGTGGCTGCACCGCCGATACCATTGCTCTGTTGAATCATTTGGGAAGGAATGGACATAAGGTGTCTCCTTCCAAATTACAGTTCTGTCAGAAGAAAGTGAAATACTTGGGTCACCAGATAGAGAAAGGGTCACGGAGAATAATGAAGGAAAGAATAACAAGTGTACTCCAAATGAGTCCACCAAAGACCAGGAGGGAGGTGAGGAAGTTTTTGGGAATGGTGGGCTACTGTCGCCAGTGGATTCCCAACTTCTCAACTCTAGCAAAGCCTTTGCTGAAACTGACCCAGAAGGATGCCTTGGATCGAATTGAGCTGAAAGGAGATGAAATGGATGCTTTTGTTGAATTGAAAGAATGCATGTGCAGGGCTCCAGCTTTAGGTATGCCTGACTACACAAAGCCTTTCACATTGTTTTGTCATGAACGTGATGCATGTTCTCTGTCTGTCTTGACCCAAGCCTATGGTGGCGTAAACAGACCAGTAGCGTATTTTTCAGCTACTTTGGATCCGGTCGCAGCAGCACTCCCAGGGTGTTTGCGCGCCGTAGCAGCAGTTGGTATCAGCCTCACTCAGAGTGAAGGAATAGTGATGGGACACCCAGTAACAGTCATGGTCCCTCACTCAGTCGAGATACTTTTGACCCGCTCCCGAACGCAGCAAATGACTGGAGCAAGACTCACAAGGTATGAAAGATAATTCTGGGCTCACCGAATGTGCAGCTGAAAAGGTGCACTACGTTGAATCCAGCAACCTTGCTTCCTGGAGAAAATGCTGAAATTGAGAACGCTGAAGACGTCGAGCATGACTGCCTTCAGGTGACCGAATTTTGCACAAAACCTCGACCGGACATTAAAGATACTAAGCTTGATGAAAATGACCAAATTCTTTTTGTTGATGGTTCATGTCTAAGAGACGGGATGGGGATTTTGAAAGCAGGATATGCTGTATGTACTGTAACAGGGGTCTTGGAAGCGGGATGGCTTCAAGGAGTCTATTCTGCACAAGTGGCAGAACTTGTAGCCCTTACAAGAGCATGTCAACTGTCTGCATTGATGAAAGTCACCATTTACACTGATAGTCAATACGGGTTTGGGATTGTGCATGACTTTGGACAACTATGGTCACAGAGAGGGTTCCTGACTTCTTCAGGATCCCCAGTGAAGAACGGGGAAAGGATAAGGGAATTGTTACACGCCATTCAAGTACCAGCCGAAGTTGCAGTGGTAAAGTGCAGTGCTCATACGAATGGACAGGACTATGTTTCTCTGGGTAATGCATATGCGGATCAAGTCGCAAGATTTTGTGCCTTGAACTGTATATTACTCAGAGATGAATGGAATTCAATAAGTGAACCAGAACTCGAACCAGCTGAAGCATTTGCCTTGAAGGTCGTAGATACAATAGATGAACTAAAAGCATTACAAAATAATGTCAGGGAGGATGAAAGAGATTCCTGGATTAAATCACAATGTATAAAGAGACAAGACGAGTTATGGGTTTCACATGAGGGAAAATTTGTTTTGCCAAACAGTCTCTTATCACAGCTTGCGCGGTTTTATCATGGGCAGGCTCACCTAGGGAGAGATGCCATGATAAGATTGTTCAAAACTGATTGGTTTAACCCCAGATTTCGTCAAGCTGCAGAAGCAGTTTGCCATCGATGTGTCACTTGCCAGCAGATGAACCCAGGAAAGGGAACAGTTGTGAACGCGAGCCACATTGGTAGGGCAAGCTGGCCTTTTAGTCGAATGCAGATGGACTTCATCGAGATGCCTGTGCATGGAGGTCTGAAATATGTGTTGGTGATTGTGTGCATTTTTAGTCACTGGATTGAGGCATACCCCACACGTAGAAATGACAGCCTTACAGTTGCAAAGCTATTGCTGGGAGAGTTGATACCACGCTTCGGATTCCCGATCTCTTTAGAATCAGATAGGGGAAGTCACTTCAATAACGAGGTGATAAAGTTACTTTGCGAAGCGCTGAACATTGAGCAAAAGCTGCATTGTAGCTATCGCCCTGAAGCCTCAGGACTGGTGGAGCAGATGAATGGTACACTGAAATCGAGAATGGCGAAAATATGTGCATCGACAAATTTGAAATGGCCTGACGCATTGCCCTTAGTGCTAATGTCAATGAGAAACACCCCTGATAGAAAGACTGGATTGTCTCCGCACGAAATTCTCATGGGCAGGGCTATGAGACTTCCTGCAGTTCCCGCAAACGCGCTTTTGAATATTACAGATGATATGGTGTTAGACTACTGCAAGGGTCTGGCTGACGTGGTTCGCTCTTTCTCTCACCAGGTGGAAGCGACCACCTTGCCATCGATCCAAGGTCCAGGACACGCACTGAAAGCAGGTGACTGGGTCGTGGTAAAGAAGCACGTGAGAAAGTCGTGTCTGGAACCCCGTTGGAAAGGCCCTTTCCAAGTGATCCTGACGACAACTACCGCTGTGAAGTGTGCGGGGGTTCCCAACTGGATCCACGCCAGTCACACAAAGAAGGTGTTGTGTCCCACAGATGAGGAAGTTGAAGCGCTAAAACTGCCAGTGCCTGATAAAACAGTGCTGAGTGCTGAGACAGAACAAAACCGAACTGAAAGCGAACAGGCAGAAGAAGGAGAGAGAGAGATATTATTGGAGGGCGAAGAGTCCGACTCACTTGGGGAAGACCAAGGAGAAAGTTCAGACAGCGACGAAGCAGCTGAAGGCGACCAAGAACCTGAAGCAGCTGAGGGTAGCAAAAAGCCTGAAGCAGCCGAAGGTGACAAGGAACCTGAAGCAGCTGAAAGTGATACAGAGCCTGACAAAAGTAACGGTGACGAAGGGCTCGAAAAAGGTGAAAAAGCAGGAGAGCCTGATCAGAGGAGGGCTTTCCCAGAAGCAGACGATACAGAAAAAGAAAAGGAGAACGTGATCGATTCCCCAGAAAGAGGGGACAAGGCAGAACAGAACGAAACAGTTCAAACTTCTACAGAAAAGGTCGCAGGTCCGTCAAATGGACACGGTGCAAAGAGGAGACTAAGTATATCACCAGTAAAACAAAGAACTGGAGAAGGTTTGAATGACGGAGAAAGGCCAAAAGTGAAGGAGAAAAGAAAGGAAGTGTCTGTCGTGGTACCAACCTCGAGTGAAGAAAAAGACTTGACAAAAGAGGAAAGTACCAACGAGGCAGAATCGAAAAGAGAAGCAAAATTGAAAAGGAAAAGGATACCAAACAGGAGATATTCCGGTCCTGAATGGGCATATGCAGTTAATGATGATTGGACTGACGAGTTTGTATCTCTAAGCATCGAGAACGAAGAAGAAGAAGAGATACCAATAGAAAAGAAAAGTTTCATAGACTCTGTCGATTGAAAGGGTAATAAATGATATTGCTTGCTACAATCTAACGTGAAACAAACAACCAGCTGAGACATTGTTAAACCGGATGAGACTTGCTGAACTGATAAAGACTGAGCATTGAACTTTGAAAAAAAAAAAAAAAAAAATTTGAGTTATTGCAGAAAAGACTGAGTTATTGCCGAATTGAGACAAATGCTGCTAACCGATAAGTGACCGGCCTCTTGAAGAAGACGGTGTGAACATTGCGCTCGTTCAGCTTTGTAACTGAATTGCTAAATAGTTTCATTTATAGGTGCTTCTAGCTCTCTGATTCTATACAGATCATGACTAGGTACGCTACGCAAAATAATAGAAAGAAATATTGTAAATATGTGCGTATAGGCTTGGTAATTGCATGTGTACTAATAATAATGGCAATTGTGTTTGGAATGCATGGAAAGGGTAAGAATGAGAATATTGAGGCTTCTACTTTTGCTCCTGTTACTGTCACTGAACTAACCCCATTGAAAAGACTGGCATTGGATGAGAGACTCTTGCATGATAAGAAAGAGCTTTCGTATAACGTTTTCTATCGCTTGCTAACAGAGTATGTTGAGACTATGGATGCGAAAGATTGTTATGTGTGTACACAGATACCGACATCAGTAAAGGAAGGGGTGACTTATCACCACATGCCTCTTACATACGGGATTACATGTAGTATAGTAATGTCTAGATTTTATGGTCAAACTAACATACAGTATTTTTACTCAAATTATGATGTTACTTTTGCTTATGTTCCTATAATAGCGCAGCTAAGCCAGATTGCTAAAGATTGGGATGCTAAGATAATGAGGGAATTTTCGAGCCAATGCAACCTTTTGAAACGGCTCATGCTCATAGGGAGAACCTTACTTGCTCAGTCTCTGCAGTAGAGATAAGCTTTTTAGATCGCACAGATGATAGAAGGGCACAAATGAAGGCGAAATTAGAAAAAGAGCTACATAAGAGGACTTCAGTAGATAATTTTGATTTTGCTGCTATAAAGACACAAGGGAAAATAGCTATAGATGCTTGGCATGTAGGGAAATTTTGTATATATCGAGGTGAATCCTATTATGACAATATTTTTGTAGGAGCGAGTGAGTGTAAACATACGTTTATCTTTAAGGCCAAATGGACATTCATGATGAACGGACTTGACCCTGTCATTCCAGGGGTATATTACATTTGTGGGTATAATGCCTATTATCGTCTTCCAAAGGGATGGTGGGGAAGATGTTATTTGGGTATAGTGTTCCCAAAGGTTTATCAACTGGATGACTTATCGATGATTCAAAAGACACCTGGATCCCATCGTATCCAGAAAAGAGAGACCGCAGCTGCTGTGGTAGGAGATATATTTGGAGCCATGATTCCTTCGTTGGGAGTCGTGTTGAATTCCATCAAAATAAGAAAGTTGTCTACTATAGTGGATAACATGTTGACAAAGTTTTCAGGTGCTATAATCCTGATAGATGCTGAACTTGCAGCGGAAAGAGCTATGACTCTTCAAAATAGGCTTGCTTTAGACATTTTTTTAGCAAAGGATGGAGGCGTTTGCAAAATGCTTGGTGCACGACACTGTTGTACCTATATACCCGACAATAGTGTGAAGATTAAAACTATGCTTGCTAATCTAACATAAGAAAGTGCAGATTTGAAGGAACTGAAAGAACCAGGAGTGTGGGAGAAGGTTGGAAAAGGACTTGCTTCAGTGGGACATTGGATTGGGGGAATTTGGAATGGAATATTGCTAAAAATAATAGAGGGGATATTAATAGTAATAATTTGTGTATTTGGAATTTGGGGAATAAAAAGGGGAATAATAATGATTATGGAAAGAATTAAAAGAAGAAAAGAAGAGAAAATTATGAAAAGAATGGCAGAAGAATACAAAGCGCAAACTAGGGGAACTAAAAGAAAAAGGGAACAGACAGAATTTTAATGGAATAAAATTTGTGGGCATGATTTGTGTGATGACAAGTAGTCATCAGAGGAGGGATTGATGAAGCAGAAAATGAAGGTTTTGATTTATTAACGCTTAAACGTAGTGTGAAATAATCATGTGTGACTTTAACCGAACTAATAAAGATTGTACGGGGACAAAATGTGCCCTCAGAGTAGTTTGCCAATATTTATAAGTGTGCTTTATATAACGTGGTGTATTAGAATTGCACTAATCCGACATAATCGTAAACGTGTGCTATGATTTGCTTGCTTGAAATGTTTTAGCTTAGCATTACTTTAGCGGAGGCTTTGGCCTAGTTGCCTGGTCTCACGGTTTAGATGCTCGTATTTTTCCACTGTGCTAATAAACGTGTATTTTTGCTTGAAGCTGTACTTTTCCACAGAAACCGTTCACATGCTTATCTTAAGGTTTCGTGCCAGCCTTGCATATTTTCTCTTTACTCCAAGGTCGATTTGCAGGTGCGGACAATGGAGGCTCTGAGAGTGAGCTAATTGGTAGACAATGTCGCAACTTGCGTACCCATCTCCAAGGATAATGTATGCTTAAGTAAAAGCTTGAGAACTGTCGTTTTTGATTGGACAATTTGAAGCTAACCTATGAACCCTCCAATGGAAGACCCTACTGGATTCGAACTGTTGTCTATAAAAAACAGGTGCACGAGAAGAGATTAGGCCATTACCCGGACACTACACCATTTTGTAGACTTCGTAGCTATTATGGCCCACTTTGCTGCGACGCCATTTTGAGAGACTTTGATGCTTTCTCAAATCGAGAGAAAGAGACTTTGATGATTCTGGCCCTAGAGACTTTAACTTTGATTTATCCCTTTGCATGAAGTAGTAGTTTTACCTTGCCGCCGTGAGGCAACTGCCCCGTCCACCCCTGCCCCTTTGCCCCGTCCTATGCTGATCGAAACGGTACCCATGATGACCAAAGAACGGTACCTGTGAGACGAAGACTTCCTTGTATGCTGATCGTAATTGGTAAATATGAAAGGAAATTGTAAAATTGCATTGTGTTTCTTTTAGGTAACCAACTGCTGATTTTGGTAAGATCCCTAGTTAGGAGTTTTCTAAATTATTGTTGCTAAATTGTTTTTGCATGAAGTCCCACATGCCGATGCTAATTTGAGGTTAGACGAGGATTCCATATGTCGCACGATGCAATTTGAGATCTTGTTATGCTGACTAAATGTATGCGATTAGTTCATTACAGATTATCGTATTAGTGATTTGCATTGCTATTATCGAATGCCTTGTGATTCAAATGCTACATAGATTGCATCTGTTTCGTCGTTATGGACAGCTATTAATGTTCATTTACGGTTATCATTTGATGTTGAGACACATATATATTGTGCTAGCTTTGCTAATATAGGAAATAAAATTCACTAACTTTGAATAAACTGGTGTGGTTATTCCTGACTGAAAGGTCAGGGTTCGCCGAAATGTATTCTGGATTAATTGTTAAGTATTATGTCGAACAAGGTATTGCTTATGTTCGTTATTGATTATTGATTTTAATGAAATTGATTGATTAAGAGTACAGAGAGTTCCCACTTAGTCAAAAGATTCATCGGCCTAAAGAGCGTCCGAACACAGGTAAATTATTACTACGGACCGCTCTATCACTTGCCACTCTTCTTTATAGCCTTGTAATTCGTCAAGGCGTGTCTGGCATCGTTTCCGGTCCTCTGTGTGGAACAGGGATCAAGGACTAATTGATTTTAGCTTAATTAGTGCCCGTCCGCTGCTCACAACGTGATCGAGGTACTATTTTGTTCTAACTTCCAGTGCCCCGCAAACAGAAGGCTTGTGATTGGCAAAAACGTGCCCAGCAGGACAAACAAAATTGCAAAGTTTTATTTTTGAAAGCTAATTTTATTTTATTTTAAGTCGTCTTTTCTGTTTCCGCGCGTTTTTTTTTTTTTTTTTTTTGCTCCTGGGCGCTTTTGTCAAAAGATGACAATTAACTTGTTTAAACTTGTGTTAACTGTTTGTCTTACTTCTGCCCATAGTTCTTGTGATTGTAATGATCTTATGTAATTCACACAGCTAATTATGTTTACTACTACTACTATTATTACTATTATTAATTATTATTATTATTATTATTTACCACTACTATTTTTGTTATTGTTATTACTTTCTATTCTGAATTTATGTACCTTCCCCTCTCGTTATTGGAGGCTACTTCTTTCTTCCCTTATTCTGTCATATGGAGACATATGACTCCATGTCAGAAGGTGGACCGCAGGCCATTCCAGGATTTTCTCTAACAGTAACTGCATTCTGGGAGTCGTAGCCTTGATTCGTTTCAACAGGAAAAAGAATGGAGTAACACGACTAAAAATAATGATTTGTGAAAGGAAAAACGTGTGTCCCTGAAGGCATGCTGTCATCTGGTAACTAAGGTCTTGCTTAGGGCATTTCCTCATGGCGCCCTCTCTCTCCCTGCTTTTTTTTTGCATTCTCTTTTGACAGTTGGTTTCCTTTCCCCTCCCTCGCTAAGATCCCGGCCTTGTTTTCGTGGGCTCTTCCCTCTAGTCCCCACGGTTTCTCTTACACTACCGCACAGAGCACTCGCTCTGTGTTCGCCCCCTGGCTCAGTTCTCCATCCTCTTCTGGAGCTGAGGGTGGCCACGCCCCCTCTCTGTTTCTATGGCAGGCCTTAGACCTGAAATGGATTCTGCTTATTAAACGCATTGGCTCTTGTGCGCACTTGCTTTGAATGGCGCTCAGTCACACGGTAACGGCCATCGCGTCCCCCCAGTGCCTGAGAATGATGTTATCTCCCCGAGCCAGGCATCCGGCCATTGTCGTTCTGCGGGCTCATTACCCCATCACCAGGCCTGGAGCTCCGCGAGGTACTTACTAGGGGTGGCTGCTGAGAAGATAAACCGCTCTTAGCCAAGGTGGGTGAGAGTCCCAGCCGCAGCCCGCAACGCCACTACATGAGCACTCCACAGACAGCGCCAAGAAGGGCTGAGCGGAGCGCTAGGGGCGTAACACATGTCGATAGCCGCCCCCAGCATGCCTGAGGGCCCCCGACACTCCTCATCTCATAGATAGTCATAGCTTTTACGATGAATGGGGGATGCTCCCCTAAAGAGAGGTTGGCGGGTGCCCGCAAGGGCTGTTGTGGCCTGTGTGACGCCCCAGAGGACGGCATTAGTGGAGTGTACCACGGAGTACACGAATGAGTACATCCACAGACTCCCTGGTTTAATGAACCAGTGCAGCTCTTCAATAGAGTGCGACACAGGGCACTGGTGCAATTCCCCCCTTACATATCTGGATTACACAGATGACGATAGTTGACGTTCTGAGCAATATTCCTAGATTGCATAATAAGCACTTGAGCCAGTGCAGCAATTTTGCACCAACAATTCCACGTACCAAGCGCTGCACTCGGGTGCAAATTTGAACTAACATGAACGGGGACTGAAAATTCAAAATATAATTTTCGTACTTGTTTCAAATTACATTTTTGTGGTTGTCACACAGTCTCAAAGTAATGGTAAATTTAATAGGTACAGCAGCAAGCTACATCATTCATAAATGTCTGCAAAATTTGCATTGACTCGTTGGGCCCTATCCAGAGTACTAGATACCTTTTGTGATCCAAGTTTCGATTTCTTGGAAGAGTGAGTGCTTTAAATGGAAGTTTGAAGGCATTCTCAGCACACAATCCCTCTTAGATGGGCTTCAGTACCCGTAATGCCAGTGCCAGCCCTGCTTAGAAGGGTCTCAGGCAAACTTCCATGTCTCCATTTGAGCCCTCTTCTGCCAAGTAGGGAATATTTTAGGCCATTTGCTGCAGTCCGGAGGGCTCTTGTCTCCTCTTGAGACGATGCCTTAAGGCAGCTTGCTATAGTTTACATAATGTAACACCAGACAGATCCTGTGTCAGGTACTGCAGAAACAAGCATTGGCAAAGCCAACTGGTCTCCCCTATGCAGGAACTATTGGCTTTGCCAATGTATTTTAGCAATGTTGCACCGCAGTGTGGCTGCAGTTCAGCATGCCTAAAGGTTAGTGGCATAGAGGAGAGTCACATGGAGTATCTCAGGGTGGAATGGCAAAGAGTGGAGTAGAGTGTTGTAGAGTGGAGTGGCAGGGAGTCGTGTGTATTGGAGTGGCATAGTGTGGAGCCACCTAGAGTAGCATACACTGGAGTGGCATAGAGTAGAGTGGACTGGTGTAGTGTGTATTGGTGCAGAGCTTTGCAGGGTATAGTGGCATAGAGTTCAGTGGCCTTGAGTGCGCTGGCATTGAATTCAGTGGCATGCAATGCAGCAATGTAGAATTCAGTGGCATAGATTAGAGTTGTGCATAGTAGGGTGCAATGGCCCAGAGCACGGTGGTCGAGCGTGGAGTAGCAAAAAGTGGAATGGCGCAAAGTAGAGTGGCACAGAGTAGAGTGTCATATAGTAGAGTGGTGTAGAGTGCAGTGCCATAAAGTAGAGCAGTGTAGAGTGGTGCAGAGTGGAGTGGTGTAGAGTTGAGTGATGAAGAGGGCAGTGGCGCAGAGTACAATAGAGTCAAGTGGGATAGAGTACATTGGCGTAGAGTGAAGAGAAGAGTTGAGTGGCATAGGGTGCCGTGACATAGAGTGGTGCAGAGTAGCATAGAAAGGTGCACAGTAGAGTATAGTGCCCGACAGTGCAGTAGAATAGAGTGTAGTGGCACAGAGTGGAGTAAAATAGAGTTGTGCAGAGTAGAGTGAAGTGTTGCAAGTAGAATGTCAGAGTGCATAGGATTAGCATGGCATAAAGAGAAGTGATGCAAAGTAGAGTGCAGTGGCACAGAGTGCAGTGACATAGGGTGCAATTTTGTAGAGTGCATTGGCGTAGAGTGCAGTGGTTAAGAGTAGAATGGCATAGAGTGCTGTGTCATAGAGTGGAGTGGCGTATAGTGCAGTGGCATACAGTGGATTTTTTCAGGGCAGAGTGGGTGACGTACAATGGAGTTGTGCAAGGTAGAGTGCAGTTGCGTAGAGTGGCATAGTGTGTAATGCGTAGAGTAAAGTAGTGAAGAGTGCAGTGGCACAGAGTGCAATGGTGCAGAGTAGATTAAAGTAGCATACAGTGGATTTGCGTAGAATGCAGGGACATAGAGTTGAGTGTTACAGAGTAAAGTGTATTGGCATAGAGTGTATGGCGTAGAATGTATTGCATAGAGTGCAGTGGCATAGAGTTCAGTATTGCAGAGTGGCGTAGAGTACAGTAGCATAGAATGAAGTTGTGCAGTGTAGATTGGTGTGGCACAGACTGGAGTGGTGTAGAGTGTAGTGGCGAAGAGTGCAGTGGTGTAGAGTGGTGAAGACTGCATTGGCATAGAGTGGAGTGCTACAGCGTAGAGTAAAGATGTGTAATGTTAAGTGGCATAGAGTACAGTGGCTTAGAGTGGAGGGGTACACAGGACAGTGGCGTAGAATGGTGTAAAGTTAGTGGTGCAGAGTGCAGTGGTGCAGAGTAGAGTGTAGTCGCATAGAGAGGAATATGCATAGTAGGCTAGTGTAGTGCCATTACTGAAAACACATTTTCAATTGAAATGACCATTACATATGCACAGACATACAGTTTTACTAATAAAACTATACAGAGCACAAACGAAAATGTGTGGAGATTGCATCATCTAAAGTAATGATTTTTTTGATCATATTAAAGTATTTGTTTCAAACACCCTTGACAAATAGAAAACTTGCTTCATTTGTGTTACTAACTCTGATATATTTTGAAATGCATGCACAGTTCATTTAAATGTTGTGTGCTTAAAAAACGTCTTTCCTACCCTCAGTGTCCAGCAAGATAGCCAAACAAATCCTTTCACTTTGAAGTCAGAGACAGAAAAGTAAACAAGCATCCTCAGAAGACAGCGCCTGACATTTAACCTCAGTCTTTGAATGCACAGCAAATGTGACAAGATAGAAAGATTTAAAGGCCTGAGAGATTGAAAGTATCCAATCAACACCCCTTATATACTCTGAGTCCGCAGCGGGAACCCAACAGGTTTCAAACATAGCCAGCTGGGGTGAACTTTTCATTATTTTGCCTGGGAAGTGTTAAGAAGATTTTAGTTTTTGCCCAACACAAAGATTGCAAATTGTCCCAGTTACCTTCACACAGCACAGTTTTTCTTTATTGCAAAATACATTTTTGGGCTAATTGAAGCCCAGCTGGAAAATCGTAGAAGACTTTCTTTGTAGTTTTATTTTATTTTTTCTGGAGTATGTGACATAAATATTGTGTCCTGATTATCATCTATAAAAATACAGGTACATTGGAGATAATAATAAAAAATCCACACCACATGGGACAATAAGTTTGTAATTGATATTTAGGACATAATATTTTAAGTGAAAAACCTTGCAGAGTTGAAAAGTTTTCCATAGAAGTTTTCAACGTTATTAGTGGCCTGTTGAAATATTTAGTTGTACCACATACACAACTGAACTGAGCCCAACCCGACAAAAAAAAACTTTTTTCTTTGAGCTGAGACAACCTTTCTCAGCTTTTAAGAACCCGTTCCTAGTTCTACTTTCTGCTTTTGGCTGCAGTCTTGTCTGATGCTACATTTGCGACGGTTACTTTCAATCACACAATGGACCCCAATTCCTTTAAGTCAAG
Organism: Pleurodeles waltl; assembly: GCF_031143425.1. NCBI lineage: Eukaryota > Metazoa > Chordata > Amphibia > Caudata > Salamandridae > Pleurodeles > Pleurodeles waltl. Next base: position 114,354,940 of record NC_090446.1, on the reverse strand, counting down.
CAATCTCCAATTCTAGATACTTAAGGGGATATTTAGGATCCCATAGTGCCTCCTTGCGTCATTTTGTTTTTTAGGATAATGTGGCCCAACAAGGCCAAAATCGCTGCGCCAAATTTGCAAAGTGGAGCAATGCAGGCTTTGCTCCACTTTGTAATCCCTGGCGCCATATTATGCCTGTGACAGGCATAATGTGTGCAAGGGGGGCATTCCCCTGTCAGGTGGGCTGAAAAAACGGCGCAAAGAAATCTAAAAGATTTCTGTGCATCATTTTTTTGCCATTTTTGACACCTGCTCAGAGCAGGCGTTAAAAGGGGGCATGCCATTATTTTAAATGAGCCCTTATGTACTGTTCAGGGTTAGCGCCAAAATTATGGCGCTAACCCTGAAAAGTACATCAATAGCGTCATAAATTCTGGATCTATTGCCCCCTACCCTGCGCCATGGTGTGCCATATTTTGAATACGGCGCACATTCGGTGGCGGTAGGGGGACGCAATGGGCTGCAAGAAAAGTGGCGCTATATGTAATGTAGCACCACTTTTCTTAAATCTAGCCCTTGGTGCTAGCTGAATAAAGATACTATTAATATGTGCACATTCGTTCCATATTGAAATGAAATACTTGTCTATAACATCTTTAAATGTTATACTTCCATGTTAAAACAATTACCATCTGTACTGATGGTTTTAGAATAACGAAAAAAAGTCCAGCAATGTTTATGGAAAACTACTATGGGAGAGTTTAAGGACCTTATTTAGCCATTGGTGGGCAGCTTGCCATCTTGTTTGGGCAGAAGAGAGATGTCCTGCATGCCTCTGGAAGAGGACCGTCCACAGCGATGGCCACCGCAAATGTCAAGGGGGGGCGAGGTGATGATGGGGATGTGGGAAACAAATAATAAAAAAAAAAACACTTACTGATCCTGCCGCCGCCTGATACTTCCTCGCTCCTCTGCTCTTCTGGTATCCCAGCATTTACTGAGACATCATCACAGGCTCCCCTGCAATCCTGGTGCTGCTCTCATGCTATACTTATCATTAGAACAGCGTCAAGATTGGTCTGAGCGGCTTGGTCTGCTGCTCGGACAGTGTACTGAGGTCTGTGCAGTTTCTCCTTCCCAGCTCTGCAACACAGCTGGGTTGGAGAAACCTATGTGTGCATGTGTGTTTGGGCGGCCTATCACGGCCAGCCAAACACACATGCACACTAAGGCCCATATTTACACTTTTTTTGCACCACATTTGCGTCATTTTTTTACACAAAAGCGGCACAAACTTACAAAATATAATTGTATTTTGTAAGTTTGCTCCGCTTTTGCATAAAAAAATTACGCAAATGCAGCGCAAAAAAGTATAAATATGGGCCTTAGTGCACTCCAATGCTCCTCCCCTTCACATGACGCAGCCTCGCCCCGATAATGAAATATTGTTTTATTTGTCTGCTGGTGGCCCTTAGCCAGTGGGGCAACACTCCTCCGCCATTGCGGAGTAGCCACCCCTGACCGCCCATTGCATCTAGAGATCTCTGCCCAGCTGGAAGGCATCGCTGAACGGTAAAGGAGCCGCATCGGTGGTGGCCACCTTTACCGCAGTGGTGTTTTCTGAGCTTGAGTAATGTTTAATGTACCATCTAAGTAAACTTTTTGTTTACAGAAAACAATCTCCAAAATCCAAACTTTGTTTACTCTGAAAAAACTAAATCTCGTTGAAAAAGCCAGGAGATTTTTTTTTCTCTGCTGTGACGAACATTCCACTGGGTCAGGGGTAACCAACGGCAGAGTCAATGGGGGCTCAGCTGATGGTAACTCCAATTCTAAATAGAGCAGGGGAGCAGTGAGGACTGCTGGTTTGTGGCGTTCCTCTCACTTCATCAAAACATAATTGAGGCCCTCAATTTGGAAACACCTTGAGGAAAATGACACCTTTCTGCAAGATAATTTGAAAGCTTGATTCCACATAGAAAGCTCGAAGATCCTACCTCTTCTCTCTGGCACTGTCACTGTGGAACTCTTGATGCAGGGAGAGACAAAGATGCATTGATAGAGTCAGATACTCTGCATCTTACATGCAGGTGCACTGAATACTGCATAGTAAAAAGCTGCTGACAGAAACAGCAGCCATAAGAGGTTTCACAAAGGACGGACCCTATGGCACTTACTGTCGTAACCAGGCCTCGTCCAAAGGATTCATTAGACTTTAGCACAGTCTAATTCCTAGCCAGGGTAAATGATGCCGGATTTTTCCAAGAAGTCTTATTCATTGCTACGTGTCATGCATGACTGCCATCAAAGACACCAACCACTTCTTGGTACACTGTTGCCCATAATCACCATATATGATTTCATAGACATCAATCAAGTCTCGCCCATAATAGTACATTTTCTACTAAAGCCACTGTAGAGGATGCTAGAAATTTCACTCATTGGTATGGTGTCACTCATGACTACTATCGAAGATGCCACAGACTTCTATGAAGGGTACTTCTAGAGTGCATTCTCCTACTTATTCATCATAAGGGATCCTGTAGACCACAAAGGAGTATCTTCCCCTTACATATGTCAGTATCAGGCAAAACCTCCATAAAGGATCAAAAAGGCTTCAAAGCAACCTAACACCTTACAATTCACCTGGACCCAAGCACAAAATCACTGTCCTTTAAAAATGGACACAAAAAGCATCGGGCGTTTTCCCAGGAGGCTGGAGGGGTGGGGTTTTGTCACTGAGGACTGGCTTTGCAGCAGTGCTGTAATATCAGCCTCCAGGTACAAAGTAGGCAGGCCTGGCAAGCATAATCACTGGTTTCTCACTCTCTCCCTAGACCCAGCAGTTTTCAAGCAACAATTAAAGTGTCATGGTTAATATCCTTGGTGATTAATCTTCCGCATGGAGAGAGACTGGAGTTTTCTTTATTGGCCGTTTTGACTAATCTAAAGTACAGCTGTGGGTTAATATGACTGCAAAGAACGTGTACCATGCAGATCACAAAACTGTATTTAATGTGCATAGCTCAGTGGGTTAATGCTTTTGTCACAGAGAGCCTTTTGTAACTTGCATTTCATAGCTTACAATCGTAATATAGTACAGTGCCTATGAACTGCCTGCCAGCAAACTGCATGGTACAGGTTCGAAAGGTATGTTTTTTCCCCAGTTTTCTTTACCCTAATGTTGCTAAATGTGGCTGGTTTGGGTAGAAGTACATTGTTATTAGTCAATCTAACCCCAACTACTTTGTTCGATTTTGAATCGTTAGTTTTGTGCTTCTCCAGACCAAACACTCTTAAAAAATGCCTACCTTCATGGATGACATGTAAATCCTAAACCTGGTATTCTCTTTTGTCTTATGTCACATTTCTATACACTGATTTACACATGTATGATTCATTGTCTTGTGGGGGCGTGGCCAACCGCCTAAGATGGCAGAATGAACCTAGGGAACTCCTGAATGGCGTTGGGGATACACTATTGTCCATCACCATCCAGGGCCCCATTACCCACTTTGAATCGAGGGGGAGGGTGCCACACACATGCCAGATCCACAGCTCCCACTCCTGGAACCCCTGAGCCTGGAAATGCAATGATTCTGGTGTCTGTTGGTGCGGTGTGTGGTGAAGTACCTGGCAGACACAGGGAGCCTCTGCTGGATCGTCTCTCTCCCCCCTGAGTCTGTGGCGCTGACCCGTGCTGCGCTGTGAGGGCATCAAACAAAATGGGCACATACTGTGGACCCCAGAGTTCTCTTGCCTTGCTGGTGATCAGTGGCAAAGTCCTGCACTGGGCCTGTCCTCCCCAAAGGATCCCCAGACCGCACAGGAAGGGACTATATTTCACTGACAATGTCCGCCTAGGTTCCTGACAAATTAGACTTAATGCTAACAGAAATCTGCGCCTCAAGGATAGCCATAGCACAATGAATTAGCAAGCTGGTCGTGAAGATGGACCTGCTCCTTGATGAATATTGCAAGCTGACAGCCAGAGTGAAAATTGCAGAAGTAGATCTAGCAACCATGGCCCCAGCAGAAAGCTCATACATACGCTTTGGAGGACCTATGCTCACAACTCCATATATTGCATGATAAGGCAGAAGATGTGGAGGGCAGAGCACGGTGCAACAATGTGCGAATCATAGGAATGCCTGAGAACACAGAGGGCCCTAATGCCACACTATGCAAGAAAAACTCGTTGAAAACTAAAATAGCTACGCAAGGACTGTTTGATTTCTTCACAGTACTAAGGGCTTGCAGCTTCTCCACCCATAGGCCTCCTCCCGGGGCACCCCCCAAGGTCCATAGTGGCTCACATCTTAAAGTTTAAAGACTGAGATGTTCTCTTCCAAAACACAAGAGAGAACGCTCCAATACAGTGTAGCTGTGTCCTTACTTCCTGACTATGCACTGAAAGTACAATGAAAACGATTGCCGTTTCCCGCAGCCAAAAATCAACTCAGGGCTGAAGGTCTACCATATGCCCTAATTTTCCTGGCTCATCTAAGAGTTGTGCATGACCAACACACCTGGACACTTCTGAAGCAGTATGGACCTGGCTCGAAACGTAATATCCAAATGCTCATCGTCCACCACCTAGCGGAACACAGCAAGTACCCTATAAACTTTCTCAGCATTCTCGATGACCTCGGTCACAGAGGCGGCCATTCTCCAAGGCTGCTCCTTCTCCCCAATAATCACTACAGGAACACCGAGTAGTATTTGAGCCTGTATCCACAGCCAGACAGGAGCAGCAGTGAAACTCCCTATCTAACTCCGACTCTGATTCCAATGCGAGTATGGCTCTCTTCCCCTCAGTGACGCCGCAAACATCTGATTCTGTGATATAACTGGTCTGACCTCTGTTGCATCTATACAGGCATGGCGGAGTACATTCTGGGTGCCCCTGCTAACTGATAGGAGCCTACTCCCCCTCGAATTAAAGTATGATATCCTTAAGTGTATTATGCGCTACTGTGAGGGGGGAGTGTGGCCAAGATGGTGGCCAAGTAGTACTCCTAGTGAATAGCTCCAACCACGGCTCACATAATATCCTTTCTAATCCTGCCCATCCAGTGACCGGGTTGCCTGTAGCGACTACCAGATGCCAGGCAGTAGAGAGGGGCAGGAAAATGGGGTGATCACCATTGGAGATAACAGAGTTGACGAGCGGCTGAAGGAGCAGGCACGGACCCAAAGGCGCGACACGCGCTGAGCCGGTGTGAGGGGGCTGGGCCGAGGAATGATGCCTTTACTACACACCAAGGGCCAGATGTAGCAAAGAAACATTTTGCGAGTTGTAAATAGCGAGTCATAGCGACTCGCTATTTGCAACTTGCAAAATGTTATGCAGAACGGTGTCTCAGACACCGTCTGCGAGTCGGTATGGGGTCGCAATGACCCACCTCATGAATATTCATGAGGTGGGTCGCAAATTGCGGCCCCATACCGACTATGGGCACTCGCAAACATGGAGGCCTGCTGTAGTCAGCAGACCTCCGTGTTCGTGACTGCTTTAAATAAAGCAGTTTTTTTTTTTTTTTAAGTGTAGCCCGTTTTCCTTAAAGGAAAACGAGCTGCACTTAAAAAAAAATACGAAACCTTTAGTTTCAGTATTTTTTCAGGGCAGGGAGTGGTCCGCTGGACCACTCCCTGCCCTGAAAAAATGTTTTTGGGTCCAGTCACAAACTGGAAGGGGTCCCATAGGGACCCCTTCCAATTTGCGAGTGGGTTACCATCCACTTGAAGTGGATGGTAACTGCAACACCATTTGCGACCGCATATGCGGTCGCAAATGGTATTGCATACCACTAGGAATCGCAAATAGGAAGGGAACACCCCTTCCTATTTGCGATTCTGAAATGCATTTTGCGAGTCGGTCCGACTCGCAGAATGCATTTCTGCATAGGAAAATGCGATTTGCAACTCGCAAACGGCAGTTTTTGCCGTTTGCGAGTTGCAAATCCTTTCCTACATCTGGCCCCAAATGCTCCCAGAGGTGCCCGACAGCTGTCGGCACAATGACGACCGACGGTGCCGGGGACGGCCAAGCAAATGCGAGGAGAGGTGGGTCTGAAGGAGGAGAACATACCGAAGGCACGCTCCCCGAGCCTGGGCCATGGGCACAGCTGGAATTCCCACCAGAGTAGGAGGAGTGCTGTGCACAAGGCCGGTGGAGAAGGGAGCCTAAGGTGGCACAGAAGATCCTACCATGACAAAACCAGAACGCCGGAAGAGGAGAAGACGTACTGTGAACGTCAGAGGCCTGGTGACATGACCTGCTTTACCGAGAGACGCTGGGGTTGAGATGGCATCTCAGCATTCCATCGCAGGACCCGGGACAAGATTAGTGGGGGCCTCAGCAGAGCGATAAGCGGGAGCACGCGGGCCCTGTCAGGGGCAAGGCCATGGGGGAAATACAGAAGACCGCGGCAAGTGGTACCGCCAGGCCCAGGCCCAAGATGAGGAGATTCCAGCACAACAGAAGGGGCTAGCGCTGAAACATGGTGGCTGCTGCCTGGACGCCCTGACTGCAGCACGCTGGCAGATAAGAACAATGGTAGACACCATCTGAGAGAGCGCTGGGGCTACCTGGCAAAGCACACACACGAGGCAGGGGCTGGATACTTATCAATCCCCCTCCCTACGCTGGCGAAGGAGGCACTGAGACCCTGGGTGAGAGACCCATGAGGAATTTCACCCCTCTGATGGCAAAAGAACTGATTATCCCTAGTGTGGAGCTACCCCTAGGGATCCCCAGATGGACAGCGCAACTTGTCTCAAGAGAGCAATATACACACACCTCACAGGGTGCCTCAAGACCGCACGTGGGGAGACTGCACTGCTTACCAAGTCTGTTGAGGCGCTGAACCCAGTGTCAAGGGCGTCTAAATCTAATGTACCAGACACAGCAGTCACCAGAGCCCTACTGGATGACTAGCAACACGTTGATCACGTGCCGCAACATGATGGTGAAGCCTAAACTCTCCAAACCCCAACCACAAGATGGCCCAACCCAAACTCACTCCTTGCTGCCGCCAGAAGACGCCATGTTTACGTTGAAACAAGTGGAACCTATGCTCATCGCACATTCCTCGCAGTTTGAGAGAATCTTGCAAGCTATCTGAGAAAATAAAAGCTCGCTGGAACACAGAATTGATCTGGTCTCTCAGGATGTGGGCCTCCTCCGCGCTGAGCATCATAAACTAGCGGACAGAGTACAGGAAATGGAGACCTCCCTGGGTACCATGAAGCCCACCATTGAAGACTTAAAAACTCAAGTGAAACAACTCAACACAGAAGTGTCGATCCTACATCGCAGAATGGAGGATGCGGAGGGACGCTCCCGCAAGAATAATGTGCTTCCTGGGCTTTCCCGAAAAAGCAGGAGGCCAACGCGTGGAACTTTTTATAGAGCACTGGTTACTAGAAAATGTCCTGACCAGTACGGTCCTTAAATTCTTCTCGATTGAACAAGCACATAGGATCCCGGTAAGGGCCCCCCCACCTCGGGCCCCACCTCACCCACTAATTGCCCGCTTTCTAAATTACCGCGATCGAGACCTGATTCTACAGAGCTTTCGAGCACGTGGCCCTTGGCATTTTGAGTACTCCACTGTCACAGCCCATTCGGACTTCACCCCGAGGTGCAGCGGTGGCGGGGCTCTTATGTGTAAATCAAGCAGCAACTAAGGGAAATGAAAATTAAATATGCACTGCTGTTCCCCGCTAAGCTCAGAGTGGTGGACGAGGAGAAGACTTTCATTTTTCCTACAAGTGAAGATGCCTAGTCATGGATGCTTGCTAAGGGGTTTACACCACAATCAGTGGGTGATAAGGATGCGGGTGAATGGCTACTACCAACTGCACGCCATCGCCGATGTAATGGCTCGAGACACAAACCCACCAAAATGCAAGCAGCAAAGGAGAGGGCTAAAGCACTAGAAGAGACCACGAATATGCAGCAAATAACTTTGCTATACTCCAGGAGAAACAACACTCTGGTTCAGGCTCGGATACGGGGAGCTCCCACTCCACTTTATCGGGCCTGTCTAATAGTCTGGTTGTAATACCTCACACTGCAGATGAACTGTAACTGATTCAAGCCAGGCCACCTACAATCTCTAATCCTGTACACTGCAGGAACAAGCATTCATGCAATGAATAGGAGAGTGGACATGAAGATCTAGTGGGCAGACACTTGAGGGCTGCTAGGAGCTCTTGATTGACCTTTGAGCCAGGCCCACTGCTTCCCTGATAACTACTCAGAAGCTGGATGGGATTACACTTACTAGGGCCGTGGCCAAAGGGCGCAACTCTGGCTGGAAGTTTATGTCCTGACACAGGTTATCTAAATTGACAGGTTTAGCCTCTATATACTATTGGACCTACATGTGCAGTACTGTGAGGCATCAATGCGGCGTGAGCATGGATCTACCTCCTGACAGGTTACAGTTAATTGTTTATTGGTTAGTTCAGATTATTTCATTTTCAAGAGGATGAAGGGAAAAAGGTAGATAAGGGCAATAAAGACACAGGGAAAGAAGGTCCACTCCTCACACATACAGATCGAAAACACAACAGGGGCTTGCACAGCAGGAGGAGAGAACACAGGTGGGATGTTTTGCTCCAACCAATATCATAATGATGATCACACCACTGAGGACAGGCCGGAATACACCCTGATTACCTGGAATATCCGTGGCATAGCCACGCCTGCTAAAAGATACCAAGTAGACTCCTATTTTAAATGACACTGGGCACAAATAGCCATCCTGCAGGAAACTCATCTCACTGAAGGTGAACTCTGCAAACTTACATCTAAACGGCGAGGACAAATATACGGCATGTCCTATTTGGAGTTCGCCAAAGGTGTATTAAACTGGGTAGCGCCAGGGGTACAATTCACGTCTCACGCACATAGAGCAGATGCAGGAGGCCGTATGTCATTGTGGAAGGGTTCCTTGCCCGGGCACCCTTAGCGATCATGGGGGTTTACGCTCCAAATTGTGCATAAGGGAACTTCTTCAACACACTTACACAAGCGCTCTTTGGTGACCCTCTGACCCCGTGCCTGTGAGGAGAGTAGTTTAATTGCGTTCCAGATGTGGAACTAGACCGATCATTTCGTCCGCTACAAAGGGCGGTGAGTAGAGGGGTGTCCCAACAACTGGGTACATGGATTACAAGCAGGGGGCTACACAATTTATGGCACCTCAAACAGCCACTAGAGAAGGAATACTCTTTATTCTCCAGTACATGACCTACAAACCTGGAAACATTTGTTGTTGGGAACCATCACCATAGGACAAAAAGTAACGAGGGTAGAATACCTTGCCCCCACCTATCCGATCACTGCCCATTACTACTAGTCCTTCTGTGGGAAGCACCACACCCTAGCATAACCTCATGGCACTTACAAATGGCAGCCCTCTCAGACCCCCCCTTCATGGCAGAACTTTTCACCTGCGTTGCACGTTATCTGGATGAGAATAAACACTCAACACCCCTCCGTGCCACTGATTGGGATGCACATAAGGTGGTGGTGCGGGGCTGCTGCATTTCAATGTGCTGGGGGGTCAGACGTACACTACACAGAGAAGAAGTGCCAAATGAGCCCATTGGAGCAAGCAATTGAGTGTTGGGAGTCTGACCCGGCCCGTCTTTGTAAACTCCGCAAACTTCTTAACTAGATCGCGACGCACCTTGTCTATAAATTCCATTTAACAAGATTACATGCAGAAGGCTATCAGGCAGGTAGACTACCAAATCATCAATCAATCATTGGATTTATAAAGCGCGCTACGTACCTGTGAGGGTTTCAAGGCGCTGGGGGGGGGGAGAGAGCTGGTGTTACTGGTCAAAGAGCCAGGTCTTGAGGAGTCTTCTGAAGGTGAGTAGGTCTTGAGTCTGTCGCAGGTTGGTGGGGAGGGTGTTCCAGGTTTTGGCTGCGAGGTATGAGAAGGATCTGCTGCCGGAGGTCTTTCTTCGGATGCGGGGGACGACGGCGAGGGCGAGGTTAGTGGAGCGGGGCTGACGGGTGGGGGTGTAGAAGCTGAGTCTGTTGTTTAGGTAGGCTGGTCCGGTGTCGTGGAGCGCTTTGTGAGCATGGGTAAGAAGCTTAAAAGTGATCCTTTTGTCCACGGGGAGCCAGTGAAGGTTTCTCAGGTGGTGGGAGATGTGGCGGGGTACGTTGAGGATCAGCCGGGCGGAGGCATTTTGGATGCGTTGGAGGCGTAGTAGGCCTTTTGCTGGAATGCCTGTGTGGAGTACGTTGTCGTAGTCCAGCCTGCTGCTGACGAGGGCCTGTGTCATTGTTCTTCTTGTTTTTGTCTGGATCCACTTGTAGATTCTGCGGAGAATGCAGAGTGTGTTGTAGCAGGAGGAGGAAACTGCGTTGACCTGTTTAGACAAGGTGAGGGAGGAGTCGAGGATGAAGCCCAGGTTGCGAGCATGGTCGGACGGTGTTGGCGGGGTTCCTAGTGCAGTGGGCCACCAGGAGTCGTCCCAGGCGGAGGGGGTGGGTCCGAGGATGAGGACCTCTGTCTTGTCCGAGTTCAGTTTCAGAAGGCTGTTTCTCATCCATTCGGCGATGGATTTCATTCCCTCGTGGAGGTTGGTTTTGACGGTGTGCGGGTCTTTGGTGAGTGAGAGGATGAGCTGGGTGTCGTCGGCGTAGGTGAGAATGTTGAGGTTGTGTTGTCGGGCCACTTGAGCGAGGGGGGCCATGTAGATGTTGAACAGCGTCGGGCTGAGGGATAAGCCTTGGGGGACGCCGCAGATGATGTCGGTGGCTTCGGAGCGGAAGGGGGGGAGGCGGACTCTCTGGGTTCTGCCGGAGAGGAATGAGACGATCCAGTCGAGGGCTTTTCCTTGAATTCCGGTTTCGTGGAAGCGTGATTTCAGGGTGCGGTGGCAGACTGTGTCGAAGGCGGCAGATAGGTCCAGGAGGATGAGGGCTGATGTTTCGCTGTTGTCCATTTGGCGTCTGATGTCGTCTGTGGAGGCGAGAAGGGCGGTTTCGGTGCTGTGGTTTCATCTGAAGCCGGACTGGGAGGGGTCTAGGATGCCGTTGTCTTCGAGGTGGCTGGTTAGTTGTGTGTTGACGATTTTTTCAATCAACCTTTGCTGGGAAAGGGAGCAGGGAGATGGGTCGGAAGTTCTTGAGGTCGTTGGGGCCTGCTTTGGGCTTCTTGAGGAGGGCGGGATTTGGGCATGTTTCCATTTTTCAGGGAATGTCACTGTTTCGAAGGAGATGTTGATGACCTTCCGTAGTTGGGGGGCCATGGTGGAGTCGGCTTTGTTGTATACGTGGTGGGGGCAGGGGTCTGACGGAGATCCTGAGTGGATGGAGTTCATGATCTTGCGTGTCTCTGTGTCGTTCACGTTGGTCCAGGAGGTCAGGTGGTTTGCACAGGTGGAGTGTTCGGGGGTGGAGTCTGGCGTGGGAATGGCGTCAAAACTGTTGTGGATGTCGGTGATCTTCCGGTGGAAGAAGGTGGACAGTGCGTTGCAGAGTTCTTGGGATGGAGGGATGTTGTTGATGTTGGCGCTGGGGTTGGAGAGTTCTTTCACGATGCTGAAGAGCTCTTTGCTGTTGTGTGCGTTGTTGTCCAGGCGGTCTTTGAAGTGGGATCGTTTGGCTTGTCTGATGAGTTGGTGGTGCTTGTGGGTGGCGTCCTTGTGGGCTGTGAGGCTGTCAGGTGTGCGTTTGAGGAGCCATTCCTTTTTCAGCTTCCGACAGTCGCGTTTGGAATTTAGGAGTTCGTCGGTGAACCAGGTGGCTTTTCTTCTGGCTTGGTTGTCGGTGGGTTTTTTGAGTGGCGCGAGGGTGTTGGCGCAGTCGTTGATCCACAGGGTGAGGTTGTTGGCGGCGGTGTCTGGGTCGGTGGAGTCAGGGGGTGGGTTCTGGGCGAGGGCGTTGGTAAGCTGGTCTTCCGTAACTTTGCTCCAGCATCAGCGGGGTGGTTGTTGAGTGCGATGGTGCTCGGTATGTTTCTTGTAGGTGAAGTGGATGCAGTGGTGGTTGGTCCAGTGGAGTACGGTGGTATGGTTGAAGGTGACGTGGGCGCTTGAGGAGAAGATGGGATCAATCGTGTGGCCGGCGATGTGGGTTGGTGTGTTGACGAGTTGTCTCAGGCCTTGGTTGGTGAGGTTGTCCATCAGGGCAGTGGAGTCGGTGTTGTTGTTGTTGTTCTCCAGGTGGAATTTTAGGTCCCCGAGGAGGATGTAATCCGTTGAGGTGAGTGCGTGGGTGTTGGTGAGGTCGGCGAGGGATTCGCTGAATGGTGCTCGTGGTCCGGGGGGTCTGTAGATGAGCGTTCCTCTGAGAGTGGTGTTGGGGTCGGTGTGGATGCGGAAGTGTAGGTGTTCGGCGGTCTTGAGGGAGTCGTCAGTGTGGGTGTCGACCTTGAGGGAGGATTTGTGGGCGATTGCTATGCCACCTCCGATTCCGTTGTTGCGGTCCCTAAGGATGATCTTGTAGCCGTCCGGGATGGCTATTGCGATGTCGGGCGCCGTGGAATCGCTACACCAGGTTTCGGTCAGGAAGGCTATGTCTGGGGCGGTGGAGTCGAGCAGGTCCCAGAGCTCGATGGCTTGCTTGCGTGCGGAGCGGTGTTGAGGAGTATGCAGTGGAGGTGGTTAGTTTCGGTCTTTGTTGGTTTCGTTGTTCTGTCGCAGGTGAATCTGCAGGTGCGGCATGCAAAGGGTCCGTGGGTGTTCCTTGGTGAGGACTGGGAGCATGCTGTGATGCGGCCGGGATTGACGGCGTTGAGTTGGTCGGCCGTGTAGCGGCGTCTGGAGGTGCAGGGGTCTCACGGGCCAGGGGGGGTGGCGCTGGGCGCGGTCCAGGCGCGGACGGGCACAGACTACTGGCTCCGCTTGCCCGTAATGAACATCACAACACACCCATAGGAGCCATCAAATTAAGAGATAGCACAATGGCTGTTACATAATCCACCATCAACGATGCCTTTCGAGATTACTATCACACACTATATCAAGTGCCCCCACCCCATGCAACTGGAGACTTAAATGAATGAAGCCCCTGTGCCCCGTCTTTCCCTAGCGCAGGCAACTGCACTGGAAGAACCTATCTAGATTGAAGAAATACGCGTAACTATTGCCAAATGGCCCTAAATAAAATGCCGGGTACAGATGGCCTACCGATAGAATACTACACATCCTGTTCAGCTCATCTCACCCAACCATTCCCAGAAGTTTTTCAAAAGGCGTGGACACGAGTAGAGAGCTACCGACCTCGCAATGTGAGGCACTAATAGCGATCTTACCCAAACAGGGACGGGATCCAACAGACGTAAAGTCATATAGGTGGTCATTACAACCCTGGCGGACGGTGTTAAAGCTGCGGAAATACCGCAAACAGGCCGGCGGACAAAAAAAGGGAATTACGACCCTGGCGGTAACCACCAACAAAGACAGCCACTTTAACACACTGCCCGCCACGGCGGTACAGACAAACAGCGTGGCGGTCACCGCCAACAGACAGGCGGAAGACAATGTACTTACTGCCCACAGTATCATAACCTACCAATCCGCCACCTTTTCCGGGGCGGATTCTCCGTGGATAAAAGCACGGCGGAAACAGCTTTTGCTATGGGAAAACGCTCACCTCAACACACTCCACGAGGAACGACGACTCCATGGAGCCGGAACTCCAAATCCTACCTGCCCTTGTCTTTCTGCTCCTCTACGAACAACAGCGACGTAGGCGCAGAACATACCGGTGAGTACTGCATCTACGACACGGGGGAGGGGGGAAGCAAAAGTTAGGGGGACACCCACTAAACACCCCCAACCCCACCCTCGCATATCACAACATATACACCAATGCAGTCAAAAATATCACATGAACAACCCACAATTCCCCCGGAAGAATGCAAAGACAAAGCGAATTGCGGGCAAACATTGTAATGTGCCAATATACATGTCATATAAAAATATACTGAATTATATCTTGAAATCTGTCATAATTATGTATACAGTACAAGAAGTAGTGCAGATATGTACACAACAATGTCCGTGCACCAACAGTCCAAAAATGCATGGGCGAGGCCCAAAATAGATACCTGACCAAAATCCGAGAGAACACTGCCGGGGCATCAGATAGAAACACTACAGGCACCTCAGGGGGAAGGGAAGGGGGGCACCTCAGCCACATGAATGCAAAGCCAGATCCACAACGGGGCTCCATGCCCATTGATGTATCCTGGGGAGTGCAAAGCCACAGTCTCACAAGTCTTTACAGTGGGTGGTTTGCCCACTGTACCATCCTGGGGAGTGCAAAGCCACAGTCTCACAAGTCTTTACAGTGGGTGGTTTGCCCACTGTACCATCCTGGGGAGTGCAAAGCCACATTATCGCAAGTAGATGCAGTTCTCAACTGGTACTGGGTGGGACTGGTGCCCAGACTGGATGAGTCTCCCCGTGAAAGTTCCTGTCCTGTCACTGTCCCAGCTGCACATGGGATAAGGATGCCTGATGTGGCGGCCTATTCATACCCACACGGTGTTTGCCCTGTTCAGCGGTCTTCACCATGGCGGTCTTTGGCCTGTTCCGCGGTGCTTTGCCATGGCAGTCTTGGCCTTGTTCAGCAGTGCTTAGCCATGGCAGACTTTGCCCTGTTCAGCGGTCTTCACCATGGCGGTCTTGGCCTTGTTCAGCGGTCTTCACCATGGCGGTCTATGGACTGTTCAGCGGTGCTTAGCCATGGCAGTCTATGGACTGTTCAGCGGTGCTTAGCCATGGCAGTCTTTGCCCTGTTCAGCGGTCTTCACCATGGCGGTCTTGGCCTTGTTCAGCGGTGCTTTGCCATGGCGGTCTATGGACTGTTCAGCGGTGCTTAGCCATGGCAGTCTTTGCCCTGTTCAGCGGTCTTCACCATGGCGGTCTTGGCCTTGTTCAGCGGTGCTTTGCCATGGCGGTCTATGGACTGTTCAGCGGTGCTTAGCCATGGCAGTCTTTGCCCTGTTCAGCGGTCTTCACCATGGCGGTCTTGGCCTTGTTCAGCGGTGCTTTGCCATGGCGGTCTATGGACTGTTCAGCGGTGCTTAGCCATGGCGGTCTATGGACTGTTCAACGGTGCTTAGCCATGGCAGTCTTTGCCCTGTTCAGCGGTCTTCACCATGGCGGTCTTGGCCTTGTTCAGCGGTGCTTTGCCATGGCGGTCTATGGACTGTTCAGCGGTGCTTAGCCATGGCAGTCTTTGCCCTGTTCAGCGGTCTTCACCTTGGCGGTCTTGGCCTTGTTCAGCGGTGCTTTGCCACGGCGGTCTATGGACTGTTCAGCGGTGCTTAGCCATGGCGGTCTATGGACTGTTCAGCGGTGCTCTGACATGGCGGTTTGGATAGTGACATTGGTGTGTGGCATCACGAACTCCACACTGGACATTGGTGTGTGGCATGACGAACTCCACACTGGACATTGGTGTGTGGCATGACGAACTCCACACTGGACATTGGTGTGTGGCATGACAAACTTCCCACTGGACATTGGTGTGTGGCATGACGAACTCCACACTGGACATTAGTGTGTGGTTTGACGTTCCATCATCGCCCAGGGGGCTGTTGGATCCTGGTCCCTCCTGGGCACTGACTACGGCGGTGGTCTCCTGACCAGTAACGATACTTGGGCCCTCCTGGGCAATGACTCTGGTGGTGGTCTCTGGACCAGTGACGATACTTGGGCCCTCCTGGGCACTGACTCTGGCGGTGGTCTCCTGACCAGTGACGATACTTGGGCCCTCCTGGGCAATGACTCTGGCGGTGGTCTCTAAGCCAGTGACGATACTTGGGCCCTCCTGGGCACTGACTCCGGCGGTGGTCTCCTGACCAGTGACGATACTTGGGCCCTCCTGGGCAATGACTCTGGCGGTGGTCTCCTGACCAGTGACGATACTTGGGCCCTCCTGGGCACGGACTCTGGTGGTGGTCTCCTGACCAGTAACGATACTTGGGCCCTCCTGGGCAATGACTCTGGCGGTGGTCTCTAAGCCAGTGACGATACTTGGGCCCTCCTGGGCACTGACTCCGGCGTTGGTCTCCTGACCAGTAACGACGGTGCTGGTGGTTGTGTCTGGACCGCCGGAAATGATGGCACACTTCTCCGCCGTGACACTCACAACAGGCTGGGCAGACTTCCTCGGGACCTTCCCCACCTTCTTTGGAGTTACAGCTGACTCACCAATCGCCTTCGATCCCATTTCAGTTGTTGTCCCACCAGGAGTCTTGACACGGTCCCGTCGTCCACTCTCCAATTTCAGAGCCTTTACAGGGGGTGGGCTGCCAGTGCCTTGGCTCCGGGTCCTACTGCCTGCCCTGGTGGACGGTGCACTCCAAAATCCTGGAACACGCACCACTGGCACTGGAGGCTTTTTGGCTGAGGTGCTACGACAGGACTGATGAACTGGAGGGGGGGGTGGGGGCAAAAAGGTAAATTTGACAGAGGGACAGTTTCTGACGGACACTGGGATGGGTAGCTGGAGGGGGTCTGGGAGTGGAGGTAGAGGAGGTGGTTGTAGGAGGTGTCACTTTAGGTGTTTTGGGTGCAGGTACTGGAGGCTGTTGTGAGGTGGATGGATGTTGGGTGAGTGATTGCCGGCGTTTGGGTACTTTGGGAGGGGGCGTCACAGACACACTGGGAGAGGACACAGGGGACGTGTAAATGTCAGTGGAGGTGGTGTGTGCAGGTGAGCGGCTTGTGGTGCTGGGTGTCCTGGTGCGAGTCCTAGTGCCTGTAGATGTGGTGCATGCAGGTGTGTGTGTAGACGAGACTGGGAGGGAGGAGGGAGAAGAGGAGGAGGGGGACACAGTGGAGACAGTAGATGTTGCTGTGTCTGTATGGGTGTGATGCTTGTGTGAGTGCCTGTGGTGTGTGTGGTGCCTATGTTTGCTTGAGCTACTTTTGGGTGTTGACTTGTGTGCCTGCTGGTCTGTAGGTGTGCTTGGGATAGGCTGGGGTACAGGGGATTGTGTCTGGGTGGAAGAAGTTGGAGGGGGGAGGCTGGACACAGGGACAATGGCTGCCATCAGTGCTGAGGCCAGAGATTGCAGGGTTTGCTGAAGGACAGCCTGACCAGAATGAATGCCTTCCAGGAATGCATTACCGTGTTTCAACTCTCGTTCTACACCCTGGATGGCATTCACAATGGTAGACTGCCCAACAGTGAGTGACCTGAGGAGGTCAATGGCCTCCTCACTGATGGCAGCAGGGGTGACTGGGGCAGGGCCTGAGGTGCCTGGGGCGAAGGTGATGCCCATACTCCTGGGTGAGCGGGCACGGGACACACGCTGAGGGGCTGCTGGGAGGGCGGTGCTGGTAGGGGAGGTGGCGACTGTATCTGTAGAAGTGGGGCGCACAGATGGTGCTGCCACCACAGGGGAGCTCACATCGGCGGACGAGTCCGTGTCGCTGGTTGGTGTTCCTGTGGCCGACGTGAAGCTCCCCTCGCCCTCCGTCCCACTGGTGCATTCAGAGTCTGTGGTGTGGCCCTCCATGGCCATGTGGGATGCAGCTCCCTCGTGCTCCGGTGCCACTGTACCTCCGCCTGATGATGCTGATGTACAAAAGGACAGGGAGAGCAGGAAAAGGGTGGAAGAGACAGAAGAAAGAGAGTTTTAGTGCATGGCATACCGCTACCGTTGGCGGACAAGACAGACGCAGCAGCCCCATGCATTACGCCGTGCTCCTGCCCTCTGCACATGCAATTTCTGGGATATGGCCTACATGGCAATGGTAGAAATCTGCGCACATGGATGGCAAAGGGGCAACTATACATCAACTTGCCTCTGTTCTGAGCTGGGGTAGAGTCCCACATGGCCTACATTACGGAGGGGCCTTGCCTACCTAACTCGCCCTGGCCTAGGGACACCCACAGCCCACCTCCCCCACCCAGACAACTCCACTGCACGCAAAGTCCACAGAATGAGGTTGTACTCACCCCCTTGTGTCTGCTGTGATGTCTTTAAGCGCCCATCCAACTCCGGGTAGGCCACCGCCAGGATCCGGAACATCAGGGGGGTCATGGTGCGACGGGCAACCCGCCCACGTTGGGAGGCCATCCCCAGCTGAGCCTCCGCCGTCTTCTTGCTGCAGCGGCAAATGTCCTCCCATCTCTTCCGGCAGTGGGTGCCCCGTCTCTGGTGGGCCCCCAGGGTCCGGACTTCCTTGGCGATGGCACGCCAAATGTCCCTCTTCTGGTGGGCGCTGACCTACATGACATGCACAAGGAAAGAGGAACAGTCATTACCTACTGCACCGTCAATGTGAGTGGCCCCCTCCCAACTCTGTCCATGTGGCCCATTCATCCCCATGCATAACTGTTCTATGTACTTTCCCCCCTTCCCTCTTCCACCCAGCCCTCTCCACCCAGGCCTAGCCCATACAACGTGCTCCCTCAGTACTAACCTGTTGGTCTGGAGGACCTTAGAGTAGCGTGTACTGGGGGAGGACCCCATCCACAAGTTTCTCCAACTCCTGTGCAGTGAAGGCAGGGGCCCTTTCCCCAGACGCAGCAGCCATCGTCGCTTCCAGACCGAGGTCACAGCAGCACTAGCAGTGTAGGTCCTCTCCTGTCGAAGGTCAGGTATCTAGTAATTGAACAGATAGAAAATGGTGATGACGTCCACGGCGGTGACGTCCGCGGCGGGCGCATCATCACCGCCAGCGCACCTGTTCATTGGCTCCTGGGGCCCATAGGGTCCAATGTTAACCAATGCAGCATTGCGCCGCGCTCTACGACCGCCTACCGCGATGGTGTTCAACGCCAGCGCAGTTACCCCACAATTCCATTGTCACAGTTTAGAGGTCAGGCAGCCGCCATTTCAGGGGCCCACATGGCTTCATTTACTACTGCGTCACACATACCGAGGCCTACACTCAAAACATTTCCCGGATGGGTTAATTGTCTGTTGTAGTCTTGTGTGTGACTGTGGGTACTTACCTGGAGGAATGCTGACAGTTTCTTTGCTGTTGTCCTTCTTAGGCACCGACAGTTGGGACATATTGGAAGATGGCGGAATCCGCCGGTGTACTGACCGCTGGTGGACCTGTTGACAATGGAAGAGAGACATTTGATCGTGACCTACCGGATCGACCATGCCACAATCCAGGAACTATGTACCCAGTTGGAGCCAGACCTGATGTCACCAATCCGCCATCCGACTGGAATCCCCCCTGACGTGCAGGTGCTGTCAGTGCTCCATTTCCTTGCAAGTGGGTCTTTTCAGACAACAGTGGCCATGGCATCAGGGATGTCCCAGCCTATGTTTTCCAACGTCTTGTCCAGAGTGTTGTCTGCCCTGCTGAAACACGTAAGGAGATACATAATTTTCCCTCAGGTGGAGGATTTACCCACAGTGAAAGGTGACTTCTATGCCCTTGGACATATCCCTAATGTCATAGGTGCCATTGATGGGACCCATGTAGCTCTGGTCCCCCCCGCAGGAGTGAACAGGTGTACAGGAACAGGAAGAGTTATCATTCTATGAATGTCCAAATGTTCTGCTTTCCTACTTATCTCCTATCAGAGCTTACAGAACATATCAAGAATGCACTTCTGAGTTCAAAGAAGACCTTTATTGTTGTTAATTCTTCCCCACCCACAAGTTCGTGAGAGACAAATTAATAGATTTCAAGCACAAAAGTAGTCACAGCATTAAAACAAAATATATCTCAGTTGCAATGTACACAGCAGGTTATATATATAAGATATTGATAAGATATTGAATGCAAAGCAAAACAAATACTTCACTGTGTGAGAAACTATTTACAGCTTCATCTTTCTGGGGTCTGCAAGTTGATGACTCCGGTCAACTGCGAGAAAGAGATTATCTACCCACACGGGAGACTGGCAACTGGCACCAAGTTCCAGTCCGAAGTCAGGCAGAGTTCAATCTAATTCTCTGAAGCCCGAGTCATCCGTTACAAAAGCGTGCCCCCTCCTCTCAGACCTGGGAAAACTACGCAAGCCTTTGGAGACTGGCCAGATCTCCTAGACTCCTCCTCTTCCCAAGCCTGAGCAGAAAGGAAAACACCAAATGTACCCTCTCTTATCAGGTCTAGTCTACTGTGCGAAGAAAACAGCTTGGTTCATCTTGTGGAAAAACACAGCTTGGAAAAATACAGCTTGGATTCTCAACTGCAATGTCTAACTCCACGTTAAAGGCAATAGGCAGCTAAACTGAATACAGCATGTCAAAGCCAATAGGCAGAATACAGAATGTAATGGCTAATGCAATGTCAAAGCCAATAGGCGGCTAAACTGAACAAAACATATAGGGGGTTATTACAACTTTGGAGGAGGTGTTAATCCGTCCCAAAAGTGACGGTAAAGTGACGGATATACCACCAGCCGTATTACGAGTCCATTATATCCTATGGAACTCGTAATACGGCTGGTGGTATATCCATCACTTTTGAGACGGATTAACACCTCCTCCAAAGTTGTAATTACCCCCATAATGTGCTACTGGTGAACATTGAGCAACTAATATGCGCAGTGGTGAAACACAAAGTCATTGGTCAAACCCAATGAATAGCATCACACCAGATGGTCTGTCTGGCAGACCAGTACATCTTGCAGGTAAATGCTATGTTCCCTGGCTCAGTGCATGACGCCTACATCCTGCGGAATAGCAGCATCCCTGATATGATGGGTCAACTCCAGAGGAACCATGTATGGCTTTTGGGGGACTCTGGTTACAACAACCTGTCCTGGCTATTGACCCCAGTGAGGAATCCCAGGACCAGGGCAGAGGAACGCTACAATGAGGCCCATGGGCGGACTAGGAGGGTGATCGAACGCACCTTCGGCCTCCTGAAGGCCAGGTTCAGGGGCCTCCATATGATAGGTGGATCCCTATTCTACTCACCGAAGAAGGTGTGCGACATCATCATCGCCTGCTCCATGCTCCATAATTTGGCATTGCGACGCCAGGTGCCTTTTCTGCAGGAGAATGATCCAGATGACGGTGTTGTAGCAGCGGTGGAGCCTGTGGACAGTGATGAGGATGAAGCTGATGAAGAAGAAAACGACAACAGGGAGTCAGTCATACAGCAATATTTTCAGTGAGACACAGGTGAGTACATTTTCATGTTTAACATAATATTAACTTTCACACGTCTACCTCTATCCTGTACCTAAATTTCACTCACTATTTGTTAACTGAGTTGTCCCCTTCCATTTCAGTTTCACTAATGTGGTAACCTACGTGTCAACAGCTTGCACCCTTGAAAGGCTTGTGATGTGTGACATTGGTATGTTGGCCTTCCAATGGGTAACCATTTTTGACACTGTAATTGACAATACAAAGTTCAAAATCATTGACTGACTCAAATTGTATTAGTGTTTCAAGGGTGTTTATTTAAGTGCATAACAATGAAGGGGGGTTGTGAAATGGGGATGGGTTATGGTGGAAGAATGTCCATGGCAGAGTCCAGTCTATTAGTCTCACAGGTACATTGCACATCTGGCCATTGGAAGTAGAGCTGGGGCAGTTCAGATTTGGACAGGGTAACAAAGTGGTACAGTGGGGGGACAATCAGGGTGGTCTTATTTCCTGGCGGGGGTCTTGCCATCTTGCTCTGTCCTGTTCCTGGATCTCAGGGACCGCTTTCATGGTGGTTGTCCGTCTGCAGGGGGTGGGGTGCTGGTGTGTTGGTCCTGTTGCGGGGCGTCCTGCCCACTAGCGCCGGCGGAGGTGGTGGGCATTTCATCGTCGTGGCTAGTGTCAGGGGCCCCTTGGAGTGCCACGGTGTCCCTCAAGGTCTTTTGAATGTCCGTCAGCACCCCTACAATGGTGCCCAGGGCGGAGCCGATGGTCCTGAGCTCCTCCCTGAACCCCAAATACTGCTCCTCCTGCAGACGCAGGGTCTCCTGCAACTTGCCCAGTACTGTTGCCATCGTCTCCTGGGAGTGGTGGTATGCTCCCATGATGGAGGAGAGGGCCTCGTTGAGAGTAGGTTCCCTTGGCCTGTCCTCCCTCTGTCGCACAGCAGCCCTCCCAGTTCCCCTGTGTTCCTGTGCCTCCGTCCCCTGGACCGTGTGCCCACTACCACTGCCCCAGGTCCCTGTTGGTGTTGGGTTAGCCTGGGTGCCCTGTAGTGGTGGACACACCGCTGATTGACCTATCCTGGGTAGGGAGGTTTGGGCCCGCTGGGTGGGTGCTGTGCTGGTGTTCCCAGAGGGTGTAAGCTCGGTCTTGGGCTGTGGCTGGGCAAGGGGAACTGACTGTCCTGAGGCCCACGATGGTCCGGGCTGGTCATCAAGATCCAGTAGGGCAGGGCTGCTGTCGTCACTGTGGGCCTCTTCTGGGGGTGGAGTGGTGTTGTCTGGACCCTCTGGTGTGGTGACGTTCCTTCGGGTTCCTGCGGGGGTATGAGTACATGATTATTGCATGTGTGTGTTTCATGGTGTGCAATGGTTGGGTGTGCGTGTACACCAGTGCAGGCATTCCTGTGTGGGGGCTTGTGTGCTGATGTTTGGGGGGTGTTGTGGGTCTGTGCAGTGGGCATGCTTTAGTGATGGGTATCCATGCTTAGTTATGTCATGCAGGTTGGGATGGGTGGTTGGTGTCATGGGTAGATTAGTGAGGATTTGGGGTGATAGGGGAGGGTGTGAGGGTAAGGGTGTGTGATAGCATGCAGGTAGGGTGGGGGATATGATAGTTAAGATTTGACTTACCAGTGTCCGTTCCTCCAACGACTCCTGCGAGGCCCTCAGGATGCAAGATGGACAAGACTTGCTCCTCCCATGTTGTTAGTTGTGGGGGAGGAGGTGGGGGTCCGCCGCCAGTCCGCTGTACCGCGATGTGGTGCCTGGATACCATGGAACGCACCTTCCCCCGTAGGTCGTTCCACCTCTTCCTGATGTCCTCCCTATTTCTTGGGTGCTGTCCCACTGCGTTGACCCTGTCGACTATTCTTTGCCATAGCTCCATCTTCCTGGCTATAGATGTGTGCTGTACCTGTGAGCCAAATAGCTGTGGCTCTACCCGGATGATTTCCTCCACCATGACCCTGAGCTCCTCCTCGGAGAAGCGGGGGTGTCTTTGGTGTGCCATGGGGTGGTGTGTGTGAGGTGTTGGGTGGTGTATGTGTTGATGAGTGTGGTGAGTGTAGTGGTATGTGGTGTTTTGTGCGTGGATGTTGTGTGGGTGATGGTGTAGTGTGCCTCTGTGTGATGGGGTTCTCTATTCTGTGCTGTCTCTCTCTGGCCTTCTCTCAGAAATTCTGGTCGTAGGGGTTTGTGTGTGATGTGGGTGTGTGTTTTATATTGTGTTTGGTGTGTGGGAGTGGTGTTTGTATGTGTATCAGGTGTGTGTATTTGGAATTGTCCAATGTGGCGGTGTTTTGTAGAAGTGTGTGTATTTTGAACGCGGCGGTGTGTACCGCCAATGGAATACCGCGGTTGAAAGACCGCTGCGTGGATTCGTGGGTCGTAATGGCATGGGCGTGTTTCTGTTGGCGTGGAGGTGGAGGATTTGTTTCGCATATTTATCGCTGACCTTTGGTGTGGCGGTATTGTGTGGGTGTCTGAATTTCGGCGGATTCCGTGATGTGTGTCATAATAGCTGTGGCGGAATTCCGCGGCCGCGGCGGTGTGTTGGCGGTCTTCTGCACGGCGGTAAGCGCCTTATACCGCCAATGTTGTAATGACCCCCATTGACCTTTATCCCTGCTTAATCTTGACTGTAAAATATTGGGGAAAATACTAGCATACAGACTCCTTCCTCTTATCAAAACACTGGTCCATGAGGACCAAGCTGGGTTCATACCTGGCCGCAGTACCTTTCTGAATATTAGATGCCTTTTCACATCATGCAAGAGACCGCCCCTGAGGCGCATAGCCGAGTGGTGGTGTCACTGGACATCGAAAAAGCATTCAATACCCTCAGCTGGGAGTTCCTATTCATGGTCCTCCGACATATGGGCTTTGGGCACAAATTTCGGAAATGGATCCACACGTTGTATACCAGGCTGATGGCAACAGTGAAAAAGGGACAACTCATATCCAACAGTTTTCCGATCTCCAGGGGCACCAGAAGGGGCTGCCCACTTTCCCCTCTTTTATTGCTATGGAGCCTTTGGCCTGCCATCTGTGCGTGCGAGCTGTGGACTGGGGGATTCTGGATAAGGACATTCATCACGTCATCTCATTATATGTGGGTGACGCACTAATATATCTAAGAGACAAACATACCTCCTTAGCAGATGTGTTGAACCTATTAGACACCTTTGGGGAATTGTCAAGTCTAAAGGTGAACTGCTCGAAGTCAGGCTTGTTCCCACTGGTTCCAATTCCGACAAACCTTAGGGACATAGGTTCAAAGCATCGCCTACACTGGTGCTACGAGTTAATCAAATACCTGGGCATACAAGTATACCACGCCACAGAGACACTTAGGGATGGCAGTCTGGGCGTGCGCTCCATTTGATCAGGGGCTCTGTACCCATCTGGGGCTCCTTACTACTCTCACCGTTGGGAAGGGTGGCAATTGCTAAGATGCTATTACTGCCCAGGCTGCTCTACTTTTTTGCGACCCTTCCTATTTGGCTCCCCAGGAGTTATTTTTCGGGAATTGAACAGCCTACTACTGGAACTAATATGGGGACAGGGTAGATGGTAGGTAGCCTTAACTGCTATCCAACACCCACTTGCTGAGGGAGGACTGGGCGCCCCAGATTTTGAATGTTATGACACAGCGCAACTGCAACGGCCCCTACGCTGGCTCAGTGAATGCCCGAGCGCTGAGCCAAGGATGGTGAAGGAGAGAATAGGTGACACTACCATATATGTGTGGTTAACAGACAGTACATACCAACCACAGTGGGGATCCAGCCTAATAGGGAATGCTTGAAAATGCTGGGGTCAACTTGTGAGGAGCACACCCCGCGTCCCTCCATATTCTCCCATGATTCTTATATCCCAGATACCAGGAGGTCCCCAACTAGCTGTGCTACATGACCTGACACCTTGGACTGCAGGAGGATTCACAACACTAGGGGATCTCTTTAAGGACACCAATGAGGTTGCAGCGTTGAGACCAGGCCACTTCTGACCTATCACGCCATCCGCCGACTACTACATGAAACATGGGGTACAGGCGATGCGGGACCACCGCAATCACCGGTCTTGCATATATTGCACTCAGAGACGTCGTCCAGAAAATAATTATATCACTACTATACACAGCACTACACATCAACACCAGCGTGCTCATGGAGCGAGCACTTGCAAGGTGGAATGCTGTCCACCCACAACAACTTATGATCCCAAACTGGGTGGGTGCATTGCGTCATGTGCGGGAGGTATCTCGTAATCTCTGATTCAGATTTACGCAGTTTAACTACACTCACCAAGCCTACTTATCCCCACATCGCATTTTCCACGACTCAACACCTCAATACCCAAACTGCGGGCTAACAGAGTCTGGATTTTACCACATGGTATGGGAACACCCCCCTGTGCTAAAAGCATGGCATTCAATTACCGCCCAGATAGAAGAGATCATAGAGCACCCACTAACTCCTGCTCCTGAATCATGCCTATTCTGACCCAGAACTAAGGCAATCAAATATCTACACAGATTAATGGATTTGCACTTGTTTTGTTCAAAAGGCAAATAGCCATGCAATGGAAATCTCCCACAGCCCCGGATACCATTAAATGGTTTCACACTGTCTCGTGATGGGTGAAGACGGAGGCGAGAGTCTTGCACCCGTTCAGGGACAAGGCACAACTACACACACGTTGTGAAAGCTGGGACACACTAGTGGCAAAATAGGAAGCTAAAGACAACACTTATCCACTGTGAGAAGGGTCATATTGTACTAAAACATGTCCTAGACCATATATTCCCACCTGACGATGGAACAGTGCCCTGCACATCACAAGTGTAGGACTCAAATGCATTAATTACAAACTACACCATAACATCCTGCATGTTGAATTCCCTAGAGCAATTCTTTTTAACCGCTTACACATTAAGCGTGCAGTGGCCTACCTCTTCAACACTGTTAGACTCATGAAACTCGAGCAATAGGGCAAACTGCTTCCATGAGATTGTAATAAGAACTGTATGGCACTTTTGCATTCTGTTGTGCTTAGAGGAGTGCTCCTCAATGGAACTTACCCTACTCTCTCTCTCCCAAGAAATTGTTCTGAAGTCTGAAAATGTTTGTTTGTTGTTCGATTATTCAATAAAAATATATTTTTTAAATGCACTACTGTGGGATGTGGTTGATCTAACTAACTTTGTCCTGTGATGCCTCTCTACCATTGAAAATCAAAGATTCTGATGCAAGCTAACACATGTTTCTTACCATGGTTTTGCATTGGCTGCCCCAAGGGCGATTGCCACACTTTATACCTATTTTATCCAGATTGTTGTTTTTTATTAGTCAAACAAATGTTTCATTTTTATGTTGTGTGCTGGCGAACTGTGACATGGTGGGGCAGAAAGGAAGTGGGGAGATGTTATTGATTTCTGCCAATTTACTGATGCATATATCTGAAACCAGTAGGCAACTCTATTAACTTACTGGCTTGGAATGTTCAGGGGATGGGCACTGCCTGGAAGCACTGCCAAATCCAATCCCAGATTAGATGTCATGGGGACCACCTAGCCTACACACAGAAGATGCACCTCACTCCCAATCAATCCCAGAAACTATGGTCCAAGTGATGGGGACAGTTATTTGCTACCACATTTTCAGCATTTGTGAGGGGGCGTTGCAGGCGGGGACACCCTTCAAAGTAATTGACAAGAGGATAGACACAAATGGCCGCTATGTTTTTGTTCTAGGGAGATTGAATGGTGGGTCTGTGGTGCTGGGTGTGTATAAGCTCTGAATGTGGACCAAGATGTATTCCTCACTCATCTCTCTATGGCGCTAGCTGATTGGTCTCACCATCCATGGATAATAGGAGGAGACTTGAATGCAGTAAAAGATACCCACTTGGATCGTTAACACCCTCCCTTGCCCAGCACTCCTTCCTTCAAACGAGCATGAGCATTATGAGACTGGGCATCCAGGTGGTCCTTGTCAGACGTGTGGAGGAAATTGAATGTGGGAATGAAAGACTACTCTTTCTACTCCACCCCCACAAAAGTTACACTCTTGCATTGATTGCATCTTTTGTCCCACAACACTGCTTCCGAACATTTCCAAGCCCCCGTACCTGGGTAAAAGATTATCTGATCACAACCCCCTGGAGGTTGCTTTAATTTGGGGACATGTTCTTACCCGGTCCCGACCTGGCATTTTCAACCTCTACATTTAGAAAAGGAGGCCCTTAGAAATACACTAGCCACTAACATCACCACATACTTCCATGTGAACTCTGGCACAACTACTTCATTTTTGACAGAATGGGAAGCCTTTAAAGTGGATGTACAAGGGGTGTCATTGTCCACGATGGTGGAAGCATGTGGCTCGCTCCTACGTGATCCCACTTCCACTGAAGCACAGATGGGAGGGCTCGAACTAGAGGGTGCAAGTGATGATTCCAAAAAGGCGTAATTGCAGGAATGCCATATCTGCCATGCAGAACTCCTAGAAGGCCTAAGGGTCCTCGATAACAACATGTGCACTCACAAACTACACCCAGAGAGAGACAGGGCCGGTGCACTGCTGGCATGCATGATTCACCCTCCATTGTCCCCCACTCCAATGTTATCCATAAACACCCCCATGGGTACTTGACAAACAACACTACTAGATATCAGTGACGCATTTAGGGAGCATTATTTTCATCTTTACAGTCCTCGGCCTCCCTCTTCCCCAGCAGCCCTCACAAACGTTCTATCTGAGTTACGCTTACTCCAGATATCACCTGCCCAACAAGTGGAAGAGGCAGACCCTCTAATGCAACCAGAAATCTGCACTGCTATTTCTGAACTTCCACGCAATAAGACACCTGGTCTTCATGGACTACCCTCTGAATTTTATGTACTCCAACTGGTGCCATAGCTTGAGAAACTATATAATGACTTGTTGAAGCTGGGAACCCTTCCTTATATAACCCACCAGGCCCTAGTAACATCATTGCTTATACTGGGCTGTGACCCAGAGGACATATCCTCTTACAGACCGTTATCCTTATTAATGACTGAATACCAAATCCTGAGTAAAGTCTTGGTGACAAGACTATTTTTCCTCCCAAGTCTGGTCCACTCAGATCAACATTGGTTTCATCCCCCGTCGCAGCACATCCTTTAATGTTAGGTGACTATACAAAGTGATGGAAACGGCTTAAACTGATAATCCAGACTCTGGGTGTCTCTTGCTTGACCTTCAACAGGAGTTTGATTCCCTTAACTGGGACTATATGTCTGCAACCCTACAAAAAATCAGCATATCTTCAACATACATTAAATGGGTCAAACGTCTGTACTCGGACCCAACTGCATGAGCACGTACTGGTACTCATATCTCTTCCTCCTATCCGATCCACATAGGTACCAGACAGGGCTCCCCACTGTCCCCGCTATTATTTGCCCTTGCAATGAAGTCACTGGCTCAGAGCCTTAGACAGTCTTCTGGTGGCTGTGGAACACAGCCAGGTCAACAATGCCATGCTGTATCTCTGTATGCAGGCCATATCATATTATATATCTGGAATTTTGCACCACTCGTAGCCCTTTTTCCCCATTTTGGAGACCTTTCCGGACTTTGAATCAACCATCTCAAGTCACATGCATTCTCCTTTCTGGAATGGACACTAACTGACAACATAACACTGGGTGAAGTACTCACTCCAACTGCTCTCCACACCTTTCGTTACTTGGGAGGGCAGATATACAGGACTATGACCGATCTATCGGAGGGCAATCTACTGATAGTGATCAACTGTCTCCATGCAGAGGTCCGGTTCTGGATCACCCTGCCGCTATCAGTGATGGGATGCTTGGTTCCTTCCAAAATGGTGCTACTCCCACAGCTATTACACTTTTTTTGTAAACCTCCCTGTAGTGATTCCCACAGCTTATTTCCGTCCCCTCAATACCTTTCTCACGGACCTGATTTGGGACACCAGGAGACACAGTGAGGCTTCCCAAACTACAATTGCTCCTAAAGGGGGAAGCATGTGGTAGCACAGATTAGCCTACTGGTTGGTGGGCATCAACTAATAGGAAATAAATTATACTCCCCAAATGCTCAGGCAAGGTAAGTTACCCACTTTACTGCTGTCTGGAGTGCCCCATCCTGCACATCTGCCACTGTTCCTGAGAAATGCTCTAGCCCTCAAATATACATCTTCCACCCGCAGTACACACCCAGCATACCTCTATGTGGACTGCCAACACATAAGGGACCACTTAGGTCACTGGCACTTGCACCTTGGGAGTCAGCTCGGATAACTACATTGGGTGACCTCTTTATTGATGGTGAACTAATGACACACCGAGAACCAATCCAAACATATAACTTGCCTATGGCACTGTTTTTTACTCACACCACTATCACTCAATACTTCAGGAAACATTTAACCCCTTCTGGAGCAGAACCTGCAAAGCATTTACTGATACAGGCAATACATAAAATGGATATTAGGAGATAATTAACTGAGTGGTTGCACAAAGGATTGCGGGCACATCTTCAGACCGCAATAACGTCACTCCAAACTCTATGGGAAGTGGACCTGAGTAGAGCACTACACGATAAGCAACGGCAATTCCTCACATCATGCGTACCATGATTCCCCGAAACTCCTGATTTAAATTTATACTGTTATCCATTCTACACAGCGCATACATCACCCCCCAAAAATTACACATGATCTTCCCTATGGCATCCTCGACTCCTGCCAGATGCCACATGATGTGGGCCTTCCCTGCTCTCCAACTGTATTGGTCTGACATACATAATTCCTTGTC
The DNA here is from genome assembly GCF_031143425.1 of Pleurodeles waltl. Lineage (NCBI taxonomy): Eukaryota > Metazoa > Chordata > Amphibia > Caudata > Salamandridae > Pleurodeles > Pleurodeles waltl. The sequence continues at coordinate 114,325,061 of NC_090446.1, read as the reverse complement.
AGAATGGGCAGGAACCACCCACTGGAACACTGTAGAACATTGTCTTTTAGGATGATTTCCTTGCCCTAAACAGAATAAAACCCTGACACATTTCATAGATTCGGCACTATTGTTGACTAGGTGCCAAATTACTATGGAATCGCCCCGAGTTGGACTGAGTGGCGTGAGGAGGTCAAGCGTTGGGTCGAGGCTGAGTCAGGCAGTGCGTGGTGAGGAGTATTGAGATTTAAGGCAGCGACTGATTTCTATTACATGGGACCTGTACCTAGAGTCATTTAAGGCCCAAGTGTTTGATGACCCAAGTTTACCAACCTGAAATCGTCACCACTAGGGTTCCATGGGTGGATCCCCCGACATTCCCACATTAACCCCACATTGCAGACGTCTACATGAGTTCCAAGACTAACGGAGTCTAGAGTATGTTAATGGTCATTGACTACGTGACCGCCTCCCTGATATCCCCCCTCCTTATTCTTCTTAATGTTTTGCTTTCTCTCCCCTTCCGATTCTATAACCGTTATTATGTAGTATACCTATGTGACCCAAATGAACATGACAGTTTCTTCGTGGGGGTTAGGGTGGGAGGGTTGTTGTTGTTCCAACTTGTGGTTTCGTTCCTCAGTGGTATCACAATACATTTTCTTGAAAGTCTGTTGAACTCTGCCGACAACTTTACTGCAAAAGGGGGCAACCGTATTTCTCTACCTGTATTAATACTGACACTAAACTTTGATATGATGTAAGATGCAATTGTGAATGTTGTCGTATATGTCATACTGTGTCTGTTACATGCTAAAAACCCAATAAAAACGTGTTTAGAAAAAAGTGATTCATTGTCTTGTATGTGTGTGTAATGTAAAGTGTTCTGACATTCTACACTGGTTTGACAGGTGATGTAATACAAATGAAACAGGCGTGAGATAAGGGGCTACAGAGAGATGAGGGGCACTGTTATAGGGTGAGAATGAGGGAATCATTAAAGGCCCCAACTGACTACCTTGTTAACGCAAGCAAAGCCACGCTAGTGTTAGCAACGACTCCCTTTTTCGCTGCCTTAACCACGCATGTGCTGAACAACTCACATGCGTGGTTAAGGCAGAGAAAAAGGGAGAGTGCATCGGGAGAGGACGCAGTCAGGTAAGTGGAGCTGGGGCAGGGTTGGGGGTAGTTTTTAGGGGTGGATTAAGGGCTTTGGGTGGGGGGAGGTCAGGGTAGTTTGTTTTATTAGGGGCGGGGGGATCGAGGTAGTTCTGGTTTTTAGGGCCGGGGGATCGGGCAGTTCTGTTTTTAGGGACGGGGTGGGGGGTTGTGGTAGTTCTGTTTTTGGGTGGGGGGTCAGGGTACCTTTGTTTTTGGGGGTGGGGGTGGAGAATAGGGGTAGTTTGTTTTTTGGGGTGGGGGATCGGGGTAGAATGTTTTTTGAGAGTCGGGTGATCAGGGTAGTTAGGCTTTTGGGGGTGGGGGCCAGGGTAGTTTGGTTTGTAGGGGTGGGGGTCGGGCAGGTTGGTTTTTTGATGGTGGGTGGGTCGGGGTAGTTTAGTTTTTAGGAGAGGGGGTCGGGTAGTTTGGATTAGGGGGTGAGGGGTAGGAGATAGGGTTAGTTAGGTTTTTGGCGGTGGGAGGATTGGGGTAGTTTTGTTTTTGGGGGTTGAGGTGGTGGGGTCGGGGAGTTAGTGTTTTTGGGGGTCAGGGGTTCCGGGTTAGTGTTTTTGGGGGTGGGGGGTCCGGGTAGTTGGGTTTTTGGGGGTGGGGATAGTTTTTTTTTGGGTGGTGGGGGCGGAGTAGTCAGTGTTTTTGGGAGTGTGGTGGGGGATCGGGTAGTTTGGATTTTGGGAGTGGGGTAAATTGTTTTTTGGGGGCGGGGGGTCGGGTGGATTTGGCTTTTGGGGGTGGGGGTTGGGGTAGTTGGGTTTTTGGGAGTGGGGGGTTGTGGTAGTTTTGTTTTAAGGGACGGGGTCAGGGATTGTTGTTTTTAGGGCAGGTGGGTGAGGTCGGGGAAGGGTTTAGGGCTCAGGGTGGGTGGGAGGCATCCAGGGTAGTTTTGTTTTAGGGGAGGAGGTTGGGGTAGTTTTAGTATTAGGGATGGGGTACTTCTGGGCTTTAGGACAGGTGGGGGGACGCATGCTAGAATCACGCATGCCATTCCCACACATGCCTTTACTAGGCATGCTTTTACAATGAAAAATCATTGTAAAGGCCTGCGTGGTAAAGGCATTCGTGGTAACAACGTGGTCGTTGTTCCGACCACGTTGTTCAGGCATGCGTAGTTCTACCATTTGTTGTTCCATCATACATTCTTTAGCGCTAGTACAATTGAATATATAGTGAAAAAGATGTCATAAAATGCACCATTTTTGCCCTTACTTACCAATTTTTTCTGGGGGGAACCACTAACCCCTCTTGTAGTGGTGAGCCTTGCTTGCTGCGCTCGCTCACTATGCACCATATGTGGGCTGGTATGACAAAATTTGCCAGGGTGCTTTGGGTTCCCAGTCCGGCCCTGCTTATTTCAGGGAAACCCGGGCAACAGGAGGGAGACTTCAATCTGCAAACAGGCAGGTTAGTGTACCATGCTCAGAAGGATGCAACCTGAAGCTTGATGCACTCTACGGAAGGGCTAGCTTGTGGGACTGGATTCCACTTTTTCACTTTCACTTCCACCAACACCAAGCAAACTATTTTTCTTTCTTGGCATTATCTGCATCCCCTTCCTTGTCAATCAACAACATTGTGATGTTCTTATTACATTTGTAGAGAAATTGTTTTTCTCATATTAGTTCACTAATCAAAGTATTTCATTTATATGTGTGTAGGAGGCTGGCCTGGCTTGTAGTGGGTACCAGAGGTACTTACACCCTGTGCCAGGTCCAGTTATCCCTTATTAGTGTAGAAGAGGTGTTTCTAGCAGCTTAGGCTGATAGAAGGTAGCTATGGCAAAGCAGGTTAGGCTGAACTAGGAGACATGCAAAGCTCCTACTATACCACTTATATCATGTGCACAATATCATAAGAAAACACGATACTCAGAGTTACTAAAAATAAAGGTACTTTATTTGTATGTCAATATGCCACAAGTATCTCAGTGAGTACCCTCAGTAAGAAGGTAAGTAATATACACAAGTTATATGTACACAAACCCAAAATATGTAAGTAAGAGTCATAAAAGTGATGCAAACAGTGTAGAATTACAATAGGTTGCATTAGGAAGACATAGGTCTAGGGGCAACACAAACCATATACTCCAAAAGTGGAATGCGAATCACGAATGGACCCCAGACCTATGGGAGCTTGTAGAGGGTCGCTGGCACTGTAAGAAAACAGTCAGGGTGTCCAAGATACCCCACCCCAAGACCCTGAAAAGTAGGAGTAAAGTACACCTTCTACCCCACAAGAGCACAATAGTCGTGATAGGGGGATTCTGCAAGAACAACAAACACCAGCAAGGCACTGAAGGTGGATTCCTGGACCTGAGGACCTGCAAGGTAAGGGGACCAAGTCCAAGAGTCGCTATAGTGTCCGGGGTGGCAGGAGCCCAGAAAACCCCGGATGAAGGTGCAAGGAAGCTGCCTCTGGGTGGAAGAAGCTTGGAGTTCCACAATAACGAAGAGGACTAGGAACTTCTCCTTTGGATGGAAGATGTCCCACGTCGCGATGAAGGTTGCAGAAGTGTTCCCACGCAGAAATACCACAAACAAGCCTTGCTAGCTGCAAGGGTTGTGGTAGAGGTTTTTGGGTGCTGCTGGGGACCAGGAAGGACCAGGATGTCGCCCCTTAGAGGAGGAGACAGAGGGGGTGCTCAGCAACTCAGAGAGACCCCACAAAAGCAGGCAGCACCCACAGAAGTACCTGAACAGGCACTTTGAAGATTTGTGAACCAGAGCTGGCTCAGAGTCACAAAGGAGGGTCCCATGATGCCGGAGGCCAACTCAGAGGGTTGAGCACTGCAGGACGGAGTGCTGGGGACCCAGGCTAGGCTGTGCATGAAGGAAATCCTGGAAGAGTGCACAGGAGCCGGAGCAGATGCAAATCACGCAGTACACAGGTTTGCAGTCTAGCGTGGGGAGGCAAGGACTTACCTCCACCAAACTTGGACTGAAGGATCACTGGACTGTGGGAGTCAATTGGATAGAGTTCCTGTGTTCCAGGGACCACGCTGGTCAGTATGAGAGGGGACCCAGAGGACCAGTGATGCAGTCTTTTGGTGCCTGCGTTAGCAGGGGGAAGATTCCGTCGACCAACAGGAGATTTCATCTTGGCTTCCAGTGCAGAGTGAAGGCAGATGACCCCCAGAGCATGCACCACCAGGAAACAGTTGAGAAAGCCGGCAGGATGAGGCGCTACAATGTTGCTGGTAGTCGTCTTGCTACTTTGTTGTGGTTTTGTAGGCGTCCTGGAGCAGTCAGCAGTCGATCCTTGGTAGAAGTCAAAGAAGGAGATGCAGAGGAACTCTGGTGAGCTCTTGCATTTGTTATCTGAAGAATACCCCAGAGGAGAGACCCTAAATAGCCAGGTTTGGCTACCAAGAAAGGAGGATTGGTTATCAAGAGAGGTAAGAGCCTATCAGAGGGGGTCTCTGACGTCACCTGCTGGCACTGGCCACTCAGAGCAGTCCACTGTGCCCCCAACACCTCTGTTTCCAAGATGGCAGAGGTCTGGGACACACTGGAGGAGCTCTGGGCACCTCCCCTGGGAGGTACTGGTCAAGGGAGTGGTCACTCCCCTTTCCTTTGTCCAGTTTCGCACCAGAGCAGGGCTGGGGGATCCCTGAACTGGTGTAGACTGGCTCATGCAGAGATGGGCACCATCTGTGCCCATCAAAGCATTTCCAGAGGCTGGGGGAGGCTACTCCTCCCCAGCCCTTCACACCTATTTCCAAAGGGAGAGGGTGCAACACCCTCTCTCAGAGGAAATCCTTTGTTCTGCCTTGCTGGTCCAAGCTGGACCCTAGGAGCCTGGACCCTAGGAGGGCAGAAATCTGTCTGAGGGGCTGGCAGCAGCAGCAGCTGCAGTGAAAACCCCAGGAAGGCAGTTTGGCAGTACCCGGGTTCTGTGCTAGAGATCCGGGAGATCATGGAATTGTCACCCCCAATACCAGAATGGTATTGGGGGTGACAATTCCATGATCTTAGACATGTTACGTGGCCATGTTCAGAGTTACCATTGTGACGCTACACATAGGTAGTGACCTATGTATAGTGCACGCGTGTAATGGTGTCCCCGCACTCACAAAGTCCGGGGAATTTGCCCTGAACGATGTGGGGGCACCTTGGCTAGTGCCAAGATGCCCACACACTAAGTAACTTGCCACCCAACCTTCACCAAGTGAGGGTTAGACATATAGGAGACTTATAAGTTACTTATGTGCAGTGAAAAATGGCTGTGAAATAACATGGACGTTATTTCACTCAGGCTGCAGTGGCAGGCCTGTGTAAGAATTGTCTGAGCTCCCTATGGGTGGCAAAAGAAATGCTGCCGCCCATAGGGATCTCCTGGAACCCCAATACCCTGGGTACCTAAGTACCATATACAAGGGAATTATATGGGTGTACCAGTGTGCCAATGAGAATTGGTAAAATTAGTCACTACCCTGCAGTGACAATTTTAAAAAGCAGAGAGAGCATAAACACGGAGGGTCTGGTTAGCAGAGCCTCAGTGATACAGTTAGGCATCACACAGGGAACACATAGAGGGCACATACTAAGAGCACTGGGGTCCTGCCTAGCAGGATCCCAGTGACACAGGGGCTAAAACGTACATACATACAGTGAAAATGGGGGTAACATGCCAGGCAAGATGGTGCTTTCCTACAATGTGCCAATGAGTCAATCGGTCAATCAGTCAATTGATCAGTCAATAATTTTAAAGTATGATTTTTTTAAATCATTACATAAAATACGTGTTGTAAAAAAATAAAACACAGTGATCTGGACCTCAAATACACAAATAGAAAAACACGGGTTAGCAGCAGATACAGAGTAAACCACTTTAAAATCTCAATAGTCACCATAATGTTAGATAAGTTGTAAAACATTAATATTACAATTATTAAAAAGGCTCCTACAAGCCAAAGCTATAGAATCAGATTGGAACATAAATGCAAGTGAAATAACTAATTGGTCCACCTTTTGTCATTTTGCCTCAACATGGGCTTCAAAAATAATTGTCATGGTGCATTATCAAGAAGGCATATTAATAAAAGATGTTCTAAAGGTGTATTGAATATTCCAGTGCACTCAAGGCTGTCTTTCAGAACAAGAGCCACAAGCATACATAAGATTAAATGGAAAACACTCTATTGATTACAAACAAAAAGAGAGGAACACCATATACATGTGCAGGTGCCTCTAACTTGCTTCTGCAGTTCAGCTAGATTTCTCCATCAAGGTGACTGAACCGACAGAAATATGCAGAGGCGATTCATCTGGAACTGAGTGCAGCACACATACACTTCTATAGAAAGCCAGAGCGAGGTCCTCTTCTTTGACTCAAGGTCCACCCAGGGCCTTGGGATGCTTCTTGTGTGTAAGCAACAATGGGCTGCTGGGAAGTATTTTGTGTATGAATGAAAGGCTTGTAAGAACAATCCGTTACATTCACATTATAACTATACATTCAACGTCATATATTTATAAATAAACAAAATGCCAGGCAGAAACTCTACACGAGATAAAAGCCCTGTTTATGTTTTTTCCAACGGTACTGAGGGAGATAGTGGGAGGTGCCCTTGTGATCACACAGTGTAGAAGTGAGGAAATAGAAGGGTACCCAGGGTTTGTTTGTGTACCCAGGGTTTGTTTGTGTACCCAGGGTATGTTTGTGTACCCAGGGTATGTGTATGTACCCAGGGTATGTGTGTATACAGGAAGGGCAAAGGACATTCTATGAGAGAAACTCTTTTTACCCAAGTTCTCACTCGCCTAATCTCTGTATATAATCGCTCTCTGCTCTCAAGAAATCACTCTTCTACATCTGGTCATATAATTGACCTTCTCACCCAAGATCGCCTCCACCTTATTCCTAAGTGCAATTACTCGTTCTGCCCAAATTCTTACTCAGCTACTGCCTCTGTGTGACTACTATTGTACTCAAGATGTGCCTCTCCTGCTGCCTATGTGCAATAACTCTTTACGTCCAGAGTCGTCCTCTTTTAAATCCTAATAAAAATCACTCTTCAATCAAAATATCCCTCTTCTAATCCCTACATGTAGTCACTCTTTGCGTCCATTGTCTTCCTATGCAAAAGCCTATGTGTAATCACTCTTTGTGCCCAAGGCCTCACTCTTCTAAATCCTGTTTGTACTCTCATTACCCAAGCTCTCCTTCAACCTGACTAATACCCGCATAGATATAATCACTCTTTGCACCCAAGTACTCCTGCTTTTAAATGCCTTTGAAGAGTCATTCTCTTCAGCTAAGGTGGTCACTTCTCCTCTTATATAACAAACAGTCTATTCGACCAGAGCATCTCGAATGGACTCACTATCTCACCTATGGAGTTATTTTCTAAATTCCTGTATATAAACACTCTTCATTCATGGACTCACTCTCACAAATCTACTGTTCATAAACTCTTGGCACCCAAGCTCTCAGACCTTCATATACCCGAATGAGAAAACAACTCGTGCACTTTGCCTGTCTATGCCTCGTCATCTCTATACACATCTCTCTACACCAGGGCCTGGTCTTGGAGTTCCAGGTCTGCACTCTTTGTAGTGTTCATGTGTTGCCTCACTTGTCTTGTTCCATCTTCCTCTACGCTTTGTAACTATCAGGCACGGGGTGGGAGCGGCACAGAGTAGAGGTAAATATTAAGGGGAGTGGCTTTTTTTTATTAAGATTTACCAGGATTTGGACAATGCAATGCCAAGAGAACATTTGCAGTGTTTCATAGTGTGAATTACAAAAAAATGTGCAGCCTCGTATTTAATATGTGGTATAAGTCGTGGTGTCAGCGGCCAAGCTTGCTCTAAAAATGTCTTTGGACATTGCACTAAACAAGGTGTCACAGCCAAAGACGAGCAAATGTCCTCTTGCACGAATGTTGTCTTTCAAGCACCACTATCTACGTGAAAATCCTGTAATATGTTTAAATGACTGTAATTATAATTGTATTTATAGTGCTTACTACCCCTCACGAGGTGTCGCAGTGCTCGGTGAGTAGAACACGACTCCGGAAACCCAAAAGGATTAATGGTGGAGGGTATAGGGTATAGTTTAAGGAAATATGAGTCATTCCGAGCGGATCACACATCATAAGCCTGGAAATACCACACGAGTTACCTTTTGGCCGCTGTTTGCACCTGTTTTCAATTACCACTAGGATTTCATCCAAAGCCAAGTTTCAGGATTTGGGGTGTTTTTAGTTGACTTAGCTTTGCGTGGAATCTTGTGGTGTTGGCATTGTTCCTGTTCTGTTATGCCAACTTTGCATAGGTTGCATGGGTTTTGGGCTATGTGATGCAAAGCTCTCTCAGCGTGGTACTCAACTCAACAGTCTGCGGAGAGATACTTGAGCAAGAGACAAAGGCCCATATTTATATTTTTTTAGCGCTGCATTTGTGTCGTTTTTTTATCGGCGCAAACTTACAAAATACAATGGTATTTTGTAAGTTTGGGCCGATTTTGCGTCAAAAAACGACGCAAATGCGGCGCTAAAAAAGTATAAATTTGGGCCAAAGGACGCTAGATTAACTATGGACCTGCGCACTGATTGCCAGGAGGCATTTGCAAGCCACTGAGCTCTTTTTTGGAAAGGTTTAGATTTCTTGCAGTCTAACTAAAAGGTTTTGCAGTCAAAACTAAAGGGGTTTGCAGTCTTTGCAGCCCTGCTACAGAGTTGGGGGAGCTTTACTCACACTTATTGCCTAAGTTTCAGTACCTACCACCAGTGCTTTAAATGGAAAAATAGAAGTGCAGGTACTCTGTCCCAGAGTACCTGCTTGTTTCTGAGAAGTGCCGGTACTCTCCAATTAAAAGTATTACGTTTTTCTTGAGATATGCCGGTACTCTCCCTCTCAAAATAAAAAAGTGCCGGTACTCAGTACCGGAGAGTACCGGCCCATTTAAAGCACTGCCTACCACACTGAGTGGGATGACTTGTCGAACATCATACCCGTGCAGAGACAGTGGTGGTCACTGGGCTCTCTGCTCGCAGATGCCCAAAGTTCACCAAAATCCCTCTTCTTTGGAGGGTGAAGTGGAAAGCTTCCCCTGTGACAGGTGGTGCGTGCCTAGCCCTACAAAAGGAGGTTGACAGTGAATGAGAGCCCCAGACAAAACTGGGGTCAGGGCATTGCTAAAACAATGGTGGGTCTAATAGAGAGGTCGTCCTCCGCTGTCAGGGCGGCCTGCAAGCCACAGAGGCCGCCATTCGTCACATGACGCATGGGGCATTGGAGACCACAGCTCGCGCCACGCTTGCCACCCCCATCCCCGTGTGAGCTCCCTTGAGTTCCACATCTACGTCCAATAACCGAACCTTTGAGAACAGACTTTCAGGAAGGAAAGAGGTAACACTAACATGGTTTAACGATGCGAGATATTGATGTATTAAATGAACAGCGGATAGCAAACACTTTACGAGGAATCAAACTTTTTGGGGAGAAAATTAGAGGCGTGCAAAGACGTGTATTTATTTTTCTCTTGCTATACAAGTCACGCCTGCTAGCCTTGTATGATTATAATTTTGTGCAGCGTTTTTTATGTGAAACTCGAAAGTTTTGGAAGTAATATATTTGCAAGTGTAATTTGTTTTTTAGTCACTCAGGATGAAATTCTTAAAACGATATCTGCTTGAGTACAAAATGTTCTTGAGCTACCGGCCGAGACACTTTCAGTGTAGTCGAGAGAAAAAAGCTAAGGAAACCAGCCTTTGAGGTAACATTACGAACTCACACCAGCGATAGAAAAACGATGCCACTGCTTGGCCATCGGAAAAGCAGCAACATCTTTGAACTATCGGAAAGCCAACAATTGGAAAGTTTATGAGACAATTCTCGAGTAATAACTCTTCGCACACCCCGAGAGGAAATGCGCAACCTAATTTCTTAAAAATCTGGCCGATAACCTGCGGTTCCACGCCTGTCCCTACTCTGAGTAGAAAATCCACAATACCAGTGATCCAAAACAGCACACACCCTACCTCAACACTAAAAGGAGCACACCTCATAGAACCACCTCAAAAGTGGCGGCGAGGACCGCACCCTTTACCTGAAAGCTTTGCCAAACCATTAGGCCTCCGAAACATATTTTTCTAAAAATTGTATACATTTTGTAAAAATGTGAAAGTATTGTTTGTTTCAAACGACGTTTATTTTGTGTGTGTCCTTCTGCAAAGCCCCCAATCCAATTGATTACTAAAATGACATTTATCCCTAAAGAGGATATTTGCACGTAATTGATTCACATGGATAACAACTACTGTGGGCCACAGTTTCTATTATAGCCCGCTGCCAAGGGCTATACCGGTTGTTAAAGGCCCTGAACCTGAGTTACAGGCCCGAGCCGCAGTTGAGGGCGTACAATGATGGTGGGAGCTTCTAGCAACTATTACTTCCCGAGGAAGAAGGACTGTAGGGCTATTAGAACATTGTACCCACTAAGGGTAGAATGTTCTAATTTAAAAAGGGAGAAACAGAAAGACAAACATTGGGATGTTGGAGCAGATGACTCATACCAGTCATTACAAGCCTGGAGGCACTCCATTGTCCTCAGTGGAGCGCCCAACATTCCCATGTTCTAATAATTATTTAGGATCTCCGCATAGGTACATGTTTACCTAAATGCACATTTAAATAAATGGCAATTTTAGCAAATGAAGGAACAATAACTCCAGATTATTGCATTGCTGTCCTATAATATCAATGGAAGATAAATTAGTTGGTATTTGTGAGTAGAAGCTTGTATACCCTAAGGTTTCACATGTACATTTGCTAAAAAAGGAACAAAAAAAGGTTTTAGTTGCTTTTTTAGCTAAAAATATATTTAAACACCACATCCGCCTGAATCTGTCTGGAAAGGGACAAAGTGCAGATGGCGCACTGGGCCATTCCTCCTACAATCTGTTACCTGGTGGATCTTTTCTGTGTCTACACGAGAAGTCTAAGGAGTTAGCATTAATCAAACAATTTCCAAATTAACATTACAGCCTATTTGGCTACGCAGTGAGGGCCAGGGATCAGACATAAAGTTAAGGAGTTTAGTATAAATTAACAGTCAGGTATATATAATCTAATCTCAAAACCATGCTGTAAAGATACAAGGTAACAACAGGATAACCAAACCTCCTGAAGAAGTTTAGGCGAATCACCATACGACAAACCAAAGGTTCAGTAACAGTAACACAGAAATTAGCAATAAAATCGGGTGCTAGGGAGAAGAGTCTCTGATCTTCCCTATTAAACGAGTCATTTCTAAAGTCATCTAACTTTCAAAGTCCAAAGGAAAACCAGAAACAGCCATTACAACGCAGCTGTTGACCCAAATAACCTTTACCATGCGTGCATTACAACGCATGCATCATTACCACAAATAGCCTTTGCCATGCATACCATTACAACAAATTATCGTGTAAAGGTATGCATCGCAAGGACTATGCGTAGTAATGGAGGTAAAGGCTATGGAGGGGCCCGCGGGAAGTAAGAGCAACGCTCTAGTCTTCCCGCGGGACGATTCGGGAAGGAAGTGACGGCGAAGAGGACAGGGATTGGGGGAAAAGGTAAGTGGGGGTGGGATTAAGGGGAGGGAATAAAAGGGGTTGGGGGTGGAGGGACCGGCCTCTTTCCGCGCTCCCATCGCGCGTTTTAGTTTGGAGAGGCCGGTCCCTGGGGCTCTTCGCTGAGGGATCTGTTGAGGTGCAGGTAGGGTGGGGGCCCAGGGTGGGGAAGGGGTATGAGGGTATCTTCACTTGTTCATGCCCAATCCTCCGATAGCTCATTTGGTAGAGCGGAGGACTGTAGTGGAGAAACAGAAATCTTTAGGTCACCGGTTCGTATCCGGCTTGGAAGAGTTTAAAAAAAAAAAAAAAAAAAAACATTATTACATTATTACTGGCTCTGACCACGTGGGGGCCTAAAAAAAAAGGGAAATATGAAGAAATAAATAGAAATAAAATATCTATGGATATAATGCTACGCGATAGACTCAGGCTGGGCTACTACAATTATCTAGGTGGGGAGCCCACATCATTACAGGGTGGGGCCCTAGCCACCGCCCTTTAAGGCACAATTAAGTGATTTAGGGACAATACAGCCCCCCCCCCGCAAAAAAAAAAAAATAATAAAAAAAAAAAAAAAAAATTATTAATTACTATTTTGTACAAGGATGTTATCACACCAGGCAAAACCAAAACACTATAGGGACCCCCACTTGCCAGGCCTCCCGCAGGACCCCACGGGAGGCGCCAGGTTACGCAGGGCCCACGTATCATTTCTCAGCACGCCCTTTGTGGCCTGCAGCAGGGGGGCACAGGCAGGTTAGGAACTACGCCCTGGGATTTCTCTTTACCTAAGGGCGTGAGCGGCAGCTGGGCATGGGTCCGGAGCCGAGGGGGACAAGAAGTCAGGGAGGATGGTGGTTTAGGCAGCGCGATGGGAGCCAGTGGCGCATACGGCCATGCGGCGCGCGGAAGGTCAATGCCAACGCAAGAGGTTGGCAGAAAGAAGGCGATACCAACGGGGCGCAATACGGCCCCAGCACGTTGGTCAGAAGCGCTAGAGGGGTCTCCGGCGGCCTTCTCTACTCCGCAGGATCGGGGACAACACAGAGATGGCGGACGCCATGTGGGTCACAATGACATGTCTAATAACTACATGATGAGGAGTGGGAGTGTTGAAAAACGGATGGATGTGTGTGAAGAGGAATGTGCGGGAATTTGACTAATTAAGAGGATCTGGAAGAATGGGAAGAGGGGGAGATCAAGGAAACAGAGGTACACAGCACAAGGGGGAGAGAAAGAGGACGCAGGAGCGGCGCAACCCCTCTCTCCGTTTCTATTTTTCAGGAGCGGGACAACAGCAGTGGTCCACAGGAAAGAAGGCAAGAACAAGCACGGGCCGAAAGGTTTCGTGGCCGGTGGCTGCACATTGCAGAGGTAAAGGGCAATGGTGGTCGGTTTGAGGGACGGTGCAAAAGGGGACGACACTCCAATTTGCAAGTCCGTGGGGGTAGGAGAAGGTTCGATATTTGACACGCTAACAGGTAAAGATAAGAAAGGGGGAAAAAGGCACAGAGCTGCATGCCAGAGGTACAACTTAGGGCGGGGACAAGGCAGCGGAGAGAAGTCAGGCACAGAAGAAAAGGAAGGGGGAGAACGCAAGAGGAGGCTACCCTAGATGGGTCTGGCTATGCCATTGGGCCCACACATAGTGGGGAAAACAAGGCCAGAATATGGAGACACGAGTACGTAGACGTTTTTTAAAACTATTACATAGGGACATACAAGCCACAGAAGGGGCTAAGGAAGAGGAATGGGAGTTGGCCCTTAGGCCGAGGGTGCCAATTAATATGGACAATGGGACATCAGCGTTTAATCTTTGCAAGCATTTATTGCAAGAAATACCCTGACAGGGCTATAGCGCTATTTAAATACATGGACATTATTAGGAAAGCGCAGATGCATTTTGGGGGTTCAGAGCTGGAATGAGCATTAACCCAGATGAGCCATGGGGGGACGTAGACCCAGAATTATGGAGGCAGTGGATGGCATCATCACAATCTGCAGCATGGACACATAAGGCCAGCGGGTTACTAGTGGCACATAAGCCGTTTCAGGAACGTCACGCCCCGGTGGGGGGGTGGGTGTGGGACAAAGAACAACACCTAACACGGCAGGAGCGTGCTGGAATTTCAACAAGGTTTTATGCTACAGACACCCTTGCAAATTTAAACATGTCTGCTCCAAGTGCGGGAACAGTCACCCGGTCACACAATGCTTTTCACTCTCCAGTCCCTCCGAACAATGGAGGGCGGCAAAAGGCAGAGGGACACAGGGCGCTACTGCTCCAAAAGTGGCCTACGTAATTTAGGTTAGACTTTATCTTACCACGGCTGTGTATATACACGGATAGGGCAACTGTTTGTAAGAAAGTTTTTCAAGAAGGTTTCAGGGTTAGTCACCAAGGCCCACGGGGGATGATGCTGGGCAGACAACTTGCGGTCTGCAAAGGAAATACCACAGGTGGTAAAAGAAGAAAGTTGGACAAGGAACTGTCATTGGGCATTATTGCGGGCCCATGTTATGAGTGGCCAGGTCAGAATTTGAGGATACCCCCATTGGGAGTCGTGCCGAAGAAGGCCCCGGTGAATTCAGGTTGGAACATCACCGCTCAAGGCCGGAGGGCACATCTGTTAATGATTTCATTGCAGCGGAAGACACCAGAGCGGTGTATGCATCTGTGGATGATGCTATAAAAATTGGTCAGGGCGTGTGGACATGGGGCAGAACAGGCAAAATGCGATATACATTCAGCTTTCAGGTTATTGCCGATACATCCAAGGGGTTTTTTGATTGGCTGGGGATGCAGTTTGAAGGAGCAATCTATGCGGACAGGGTCCTGCCCATGGGTTGTGCGATTTCATACGCCTTGTTCGAAGCATTTAGCACCTTCATGCAGTGGGGTTTTTGTCAAAGAGCAGTGGGGCATTATGCGGTGACCCATTACTTGGATGACTTCCTTTTGTAGGAAGGAAGGATGCCGGGTAATGCCGGACGGCTGGAAAATTTTTCAGGACATGGCACAGCAGAGGGGATTGCCGTTGGCACCCAAAAAGACCGAAGGTCCCTCATTCAGTTCTCACCTTCTGGGTATTGAGTTAGACTCCAGTACAAGGACGGCCAGATTACCGGCACAGAAAGTAACGGAGATGCTGGTTTTCTTGGTCATGGTGAAGGAGGCACAAAAAATTGATTTGTGAACAGCCCAGAAGCTGTCGGGGTACTTTAACTTTGCTTGTAGGGCAGTTAGGGGGGGGGATGTTTTTGCAGGCGACTAGGTTTGTCCGTGTCAGGTGCATTTTTGCCACACCACAGAATAAGAGTGTCAATGGGACTCAGAGAAGATGTTAGGGCGGGGGAAACATTTCTGAAACAATTCTACAGTGTATTCATGTGTTTCTGCAAAGGAGACAGTATGGCAGTGTAGACAGTCCCCACAGTATAGACACTCAGGAGAGGTAAATTTGGGTTTTTGAGGTAAGTATTTATTAGTAATTTGAAATAAGAACTGATGAAAAGTCAGTACGACGTTTAGCGCCAGTTTCTTCTCTGGAGTGGTGAATATCTTCCTTCTAATCTGTGTCCCTTTTCTTCCTTTTCTCTAGGTGGCGTACCGGATCGTCCTCGTCAGGTCCCGGATGTGACATATAAGAAAAAGGGAACACATACCGCTGGTGAGTGGAACGGACGCCTTATACCACGTCTTCTACTTATATGTTTTGCTGGGAAAAGGTTTAAGGAGGGGGGGGGGGTTTTTATGTGTGATATAGGTGCCAGTGAGGACTTCAGGGCTTGTGTATATTCCGTACTTTACCCTTTTGTGCTCTCCCGGTGCTCTCTAAAGTGCCCTTCTCTCCTCCCTCCCCTCACCCTGCCTTCCTCCCTTCCCCAGCGTTTCTCCCCTTTTATTGTGCCCCTCGGTTTGTCCAGAAGGACCGTACCTTGTAGAGCCACGACCCTCCAGGGTCGTGGCTGGCTCTGTGGAGGTCCTCTCGTCGGTCTGGGCTGGTCTCCCCTGCTTCCGGTCGGGCGCTGTTCCTCTGGGTTCGGGTTCCGCCGCTTCCAGGCCACTGGGGTCCTCCTCCGATGTCCTTGTCGCCGTCTCTCTCTTCCTCCTTCGGTTCGCCGCCGCCGCCGTCGTTCTCCTTCCTCTCTTCCTTCCCGGCTCTCCCCCTCTCGACCGGAGCTTCCGTCTTTTGGCCGCCTGGTGGCCAATCCGGAGCCTCCTCGTCACCGGAGGTTTCCGAGGCAACCTCAGGACGCTGGCCTCGTTGCGGACGCGTTTCCAGGGGAACCTGGGAACGCGGCCGTAGCGGTTCCGTTTCTGCCGGTTCCCCGCTGTTGCCCGGGGCGGCCCGGTCACAGGCAGGTACAGATATTTTCAGATGCAGCAGGAGCGCATGGTTTTGGGATTTTCTGGGATGGCAGATGGTGTGCAGAGGCGTGGCCCAAGACAGCGGTCCCGGCAGACATTTGGGAATTGGGGGGCATGATGATCACGGGACTGGTGGAGATGTTTAAGCGGAATCCACTCGGAGATGTTACTGTTTGGCCGGGCTGGGTATTATTAGTTTTTTTGAGCGGTTTACAGGAAATGTTTGGGGGACAGAGTGACAAACAGCTAGAGCATCGGGCGTTGCGTTTTGCGCTGTGCATGATTCGTAGAGGTTTATCAGCGGCCACTATCGGGGTAAACTGGCGGGGGTAGCTTTTAGGGGAATTTGTTTTGATCACAACCCAGCAAGAAATGATCTGTTGGGAAGAATGTTAAAAGGTTGGGGCAGAATCAGAGCGGTAGAGGTTAGAACGGCCAGGGAACCCATTGATTTTGATTGGTTACTGAAGTTGTTACACATACTGCCGGTATGTTGCGCAGACGAATACGAACTAGCGCTTTTCCGCTTATGCATGGTGTGGATGTTTGAAGCTTTTTGAGTGTCAGAATTGTTGGGTGTGGGGGCAGAAGTTGGGATACGTTACAGAGAGGTGTGCACGGCGATCGAGTGGGGATCATGGTTTTAGACGATCAAAAACCGATTAGCTAGGTAAAGGAAAGTGGGTAAGGTTAGAGAAAGGGAGCGATGTATTGGCCTTCCTAGTCACGGAAGGGAGCAAGTTGCAATCCTCACGGATGTCAAACAAGGAAGCCAGGATCAGGGTCCAAGCTCACTAGCTTTCAGCTTTTACGAGTGTTAAGGATGGCGTTGGGACGGGTGGGCTGTCGGGCCATGGGTTTTTGGCACGCATTTCAGTTAGGTTTGGGGCAGCCACGGCCGCTGCGCAGTTGGGGTGGGGACTGGGAAAAGATCAGGGCGATAAGCCGCTAGCGATCAAGGTTTTGTGAACGTTAGGTTAGACCCTGAAAGGTGGGGGAGAGACAGCAGTAGGGGGTTTTGGAGAAAGGGTAGTGTTTTTTTCGTTAGGTTAAAAGACACATGTTACAGTTGTTTTTCCATTGCAGGAGATGCGTTGGTCCATCGCAGGGCAAGACGGGTACATGGCTGGTCGGCCATTCATTTGTCCACTGGGCAGCGAAGTTCGCGGAGGAACAGATATATGGTCGGGCCCTGGACGGTCCAGCAGGTGGCACGAGGTGCTATGGTGGGGAAAGAGCGGAAGGCGGTGGGGTAACCCGTTTCTTTTCATCACTGCTAACTTATTGAACTGGTGATGTCCAGATTTGTTTATCATACATTTGGGAGAGAATGATCTCGTAAAATTGTCAGGACTCACGCTACTGCAACACATGCAGAGGGATTTGGAGAGTCTCAAGAAAAAATTGCATGGTACATGCTTGGTATGGCCAGAATTTGTTCCACGTAGAGTGTGGAGAGGGGCAGTAAAGTATGGAGCCATGGAGCGGGCTCGAAGGAAACTTACCAGAGCAAGGAAGGTTTTGCTGGGGAAAAGGGAGCAAAATATTGAAACATGAGAACATTACTGAGCTGGAGGTTGCACTGTTCGGAGACAATGGTGTTCACCTGTGCACACTGGGAAATGCATACTATCTGACAGATCTGAGACTGCTGGTTGAAGAGTTGGGGAGAGAGAACTTGTGGATTACAAACAAGAAATGAGGAGTACTGGTCGCAGTAGCGTGGCCTTAGGGGGGGGTGGGGCAGCAAAACGCCAAATGGGTTTCTGCTGGTTGGCAGTAGATGGGGGAGGGTGGTGAGTCAGATGCGGGCTTGGCCACCCTTCCAGGGAATAAACAAGCAGGTGAAGGCTCTGAGTGGGGGTACGCGCAAACCAAATGGGGCATGAAAGGAAAAGGGGAGTGCGTAGGGGAATGGAAACGAGATAAGGGTTTGAAGGGGAAGGATGAGCGAGGAGATGTTAATGGGAGGGCTTTACTAAAGTTACGGTTACGTTTAAAGGTTAATGGTTATGTTACTTATGCAATCCTGTCCTAATAAATGACCTTTTACACTAAATCAGCTGTCACTGAATTATTTCCCGATCGGCGTCGTTAGAAGAAACGGAGAGATCCTTCCGTTTCCTCTGAACTTGCTGCGCCGCGCCTCAGAGGAGCTGGCTCTTTGTCTTGGAAAGGGAGGTAAGGGGGATTGAGACTGGGGTACTGTTTTAGGGCTTGGGCAGTGGAGGATTAGGTTTTAAGGAGGAGGCGGGGACGGTTTTAGGGCTTGCAGCAGGGGGTACAATTTTAGGACGGAGTGATGATTTTCGGGCTTGGGGCGAGGAGACAGTTTGAGAGCTCAGGGCGGAGGGCAGGTGGGAAGGGATAGTTTGAGGGTTTGGAGCCGGGGCGGCTTTAGAGTGGGGGATGGTTTTCGGGTTTGGGGCAGGAGGCAGGAGCAAGGGAAACAGTTTAAGGGCTCAGGGCAGAGGTCGGGCGTAGAGTCGGTTTTAGGGCTGGGAGCGGGGGGCAGTTTTAGGGCTAAGGGCAGAAGTTTAAACGTATAATTCAATGGTGTACATTTAATACATGTCATTTGTGCACATCTAACTACAAATAAATGTGAACATCAGTATATAAATTCAAACTAAATTTCATTGCAGTTTTAGGTAAATGCAATGCAACTTTTGCACACATGAGTAAAAGTGCAACCACGTACTCCATTATAAATTAAAATGTGAAAACATTAGTACACACATTTACATAAATTATTCTTATTGTGAAGTAAATACTTTTCAATAGTCTAAGGATCCCTAAGTCTACATTTCATATAATAAAGGTATATATGAATTTCTAGTTCTACAGTGAATGCACTTCAGTACTGTGTTCAAGTACAACACTTTACTTGAAAAAAAATAATGTTAGAACACACAAAGTATGTAATGCTAAGTGAACATGCTTATGGCATATTTATCATGTGTAAGGATGAAGTCAAAAGTGCACTGCTCCACTGCCAAATAAAAGTGGCACATAAACACAGATCTTTAGTTTGAGCCCCAGGATCCATAAAACACATTCTCTAATGAATTCATTTAGGCAGTTTCATTATTGACACCTTTTCTAGACCAGAATAAAGAAGAAGGCTTCGGTCCACTTGGTCAAATGTGGTTCACTTGTTTACAGGTATCACCAATTCTGAGTAAGATGCACTGTTGAACAACCACACAAAAATAAGAAGGAACCATATGGCATCTCCGGAACCATGGTTTAAAAAAATGTGTAATATGATCCAGTGTGTTAAAATGCTCACTAACCAGCCTGTATCCAAAATATTTTGTATTAAAACTGGCTATACATACAATATATTGGAAAACATAGGCAACTCCTTTGTAGAACCCATGGCAGTTTTTTCAGGATTATACACTATGGGGGTCATTCCGACCCTGGCGGCCGGCGGTATGTTGGCGGTAACACCGCCAACAGGCTGGCGGTGTTCCGCAAGCAATTCTGACAGTGGCGGAAAAGCCACGGTCAGACCGCCGGCCCCTCCACTTTCCCGCCGGGCGGAGCGCCCTGGGGATTATGAGTCCCCGACCGCCAGCCTGTCCGTGGCGGTAAACACCGCCATTGTAAGGCTGGCGGTAAGGGGACTGGGGGTGCCCCTGGGGGCCCCTGCACTGCCCATGCCCATGCATGCCCAGGCATAGCCCCATCGCGCATTTCACTGCCCGAATTTCGGGCAGTGAAATGCGTGACGGGTGCTACTGCACCCGCTTCACATCAACATTGCCGCCGGCTCTATTACGAGCCGGCGGCAATGTTGATGTGCCATTTCCGCTGGGCCAGCGGACGGTAACGCTGTTACCATCCGCTGGCCCAGCGGAAATGTCGGAATAGGGAGGCATGAATACCGCCGGCAATGGCGGTATTCTGTCTCCCCCGGCCTCGGCAGTCTGAAGAAAAGACCGCCGAGGTCGGAATGACCACCTATGTGCCTTCTGTGGCCCCTCTCTCCCTTCAGCCTGTCTCTACTTGGTACAGGAGACACCCTCTGAGGACCCTGCACTAGTCCGGCTCCTTGGACATCTTGGTATAAACATTGTGAACCTGTTCAGATGTTCTACTTTTTTAAAAATATACATTTTAATTAACAGGAAACATTGTTATTACTTGTGTGGCTCTGTTCACTTCCTGGTCTAGGGTCAACCTATATAAATATCATACTAACATGCTAAAAACTCTCAATTTTCCTTTGCTACCACCAAATTCTGAGTAAATTGGGATTAAACTCAAACATAGCATTTAAAACGTTTTTAAAAATTTTATCTTTTTTTCCATGTGCAATGTAATATTACACATACATACATAATGCTAATTTTAGCCTGTGTATCATAGATCTGTGAGTGCACATCGATAAATCAGTATGATGAAACATTGCTACTGTTTCTGTGGGGGGTGTAAAAACAATTAGAGTATGTACATCGTCCTGTATCCATGGCAATCAGACAATCAATATCTCTAACGTCCTTCATCTTACTGTTCCCATTTCCTCAACTCCACCACCTCATTTGCTTCTCAATATGATCTCCCACTCCAGATGTGCTATCTATTTGGGTATCTACCATTGCGCAATGATTGGTCGGTGTCTCCATCAGACTAGTAATCATCTCTTCCCAGAGCTCCAGATCCCACTCTGCATGTGACATTTAGAAAATGTAAATAAAAAATGTACTCTCCTTTGGGATTCCTCAATGGGAATTATTTTGATTGCTTCTAATATTGTTTCTGCCTTTTTATTAATATTTTACTGCTTTCATGCTCCTTCCATTCTGGAGCAGCTGTTACAGCATGAAAGGTATACAGTATTTTAAATATTAACTTATTATTTCAACTATTCAAAGGGGAGGCCATCCTCCCGTGGAGAGTTGCCAGTAAAATTATTCTTTACGGCCTGAGGTATTTTGTCTTCAGTAATGTCTCCCTCCAGTCTGTCAATCAAGTCATCCGTAAAACGAGGGAGATTAAGTGGATCAAGAAATGTGGATTTCTCCTCATATTGTGTCGCCTCCTTGTTCGAGAAATAGAGTACCCAATAGAAGGATGCAAACTCCTCAGTGATCTGTACTGAGCATATAAGTACAAAGACAAGTGACCCAGGTCTAATTCTCCCTCCTCAGGACTGCCCTATTTTGCTGTTTAACAGTAGGTAATCAATTGGGGGATGGACCAGTTTGCCCCAAATTGGAAAGGAAGATCCAAAAGAATCAAAAACCCACATTCAAAGAATCAAAATTATTGTGATATTTCAGATCACATTCAAGCAATAATCCTTCAAATCCGTGTGTTATTGGTCCCAGACATGGTAATTATTTCAGGAAATACAAGAAGAAACAGCTGACATGTGTTTCGCCCTCTTGTCGTGTGTTCACCTGGGGCTTTTTCAAGGCATTAGCGTTGTACATCTGAGAAAATCCATTTTTAAATGCAGATGGTCAGACTATTTACTGTAATAATTACCATGTATGGGGCCAATAAATGTACTTAAACTGAACACGCGGAATTGATGGATTATTGCTTGAATGTGATCTGAAATATCACAATAATTTTGATTCTTGAATGTGGGTTTTTGATTCATTTGGATCTGGCACATAAGTAGTTCTTGAGATGAATGAAGAGCTGGTATAGCGCATTGGGCCTGTGCCTGTTGGAGCTGATGGGCAAGAAGTCAGCTGGCTTTTTCCCCAAACTCATAATGATGATGTTTCATAGAACCCAATGCCTTCTCCGCAAATGAGGTGAACAGAGAATTAAGAGCCATCTTGGTCTGTACAAGGAGGCACAGGTTTGCCGATGTCAGGTGTAAATGGCAGTGGCGGCCGGCAGTTTTAGGAGGAAGGGGGGAGGGCGGGAAGCACACTCACACTCATTCTTTCACACACACACACACACGCATGCACATCCATTAACAACACTTATCAACATTCAAACATACACTCACGCACCAAAAATTCATTTAAAAAGATCACACACACTTACCTTTAGCCTCGGAGGTCCCAGGATGATTGGCACTGCTGCCTTCCCTCGCTGGCTGACCTTAGGTCAGCCAATGAGGGAAGGCAGCAGTCCCAACTTCGTCATAGAGTGGGATGGGGTCAGTGAGACTGCTGATCCCACCCCACTCTGTGACGAGGTGTCACTGATTGACACTCGCCCTGGGCGCTTCAGGGCTTAAACCTGATGCGCCCAGGTCGAAGTCAATGGGTGACTATTCCCTCGTCACGCGTGGGAGGGCCTCGAGGCACCTTTCCTGGGCCGAGGAGGTCACGCCCACAGGAGCTGCGACCTCTTCAGCCCAGCAAAGTTCAGCTCATTCAGCCAGGAGTCTGCGCAAATTGCTCCTGGCTGCCTGACCTGAACATGAAGGGTGTCTGTCAGGCTGACCTTTGTTTAGCCTGACTGGCACTTTTCATGAGGTGCAAAAGGTGGGGGGCATGGCCCCTATGCCCTAATGGACAGGCCACGTCTGGTAAATGGTACTGTGATGCCAAGTCTTTAATTTAAAGGTCCAAGAGAGGCTGTGACTCTGTCTTTGGTTTATGGTGTAAGGATGATTCATTCATAAGTTGCCCACGCATATAGGCCTTACTTGTGCCCATAGGATTTAGGGTGAGGCCACCAAGGCCTGTATGTGGGAAGATGCTGTTGCCAGTGCCAGGAACCCCACACGTGTGCTGTCTGCCAAAGCACCTCAGTACTTCCAGTCACTACACTCTGCTGCTCTATTACTGGGACCTCGGGCGCAGCTCCATCAGTGCACCTCGGTTCACACACTCCAAGCCCTCAGCTATGGCAGTGCCAGGAATCCCACACATGCTGTCTACCAGAGCGCCTCAGTTCTTCTAGTCAGTACACTCCGCTGCTCCAGTACTGGGAACTCGGGCACAGCTCCATTAGTGCAACTCAGTTCACATACTCTAAGCCCCTCAGCCGTGCCCATTCCAGAACGCCATGCACGCCGTCTGCCAGAGCACCTCAGTTCTTACAGTCAGTTCACACTGCTATTCCAGTAATGGGACCTCGGGTGCAGCTCCTTCAGTGCACCTGAGTTCACACAATCCAAGCCCCTCAGATGTGCCCGTGCCAGAACCCCACACATGCTGTCTGCCAGAGCACCTCAGTTCTTACAGTCAGTGCGCACTGCTGTTCCAGTACTGGGATCTTGGGCGCAGCTCCATCAGTGCACCTCAGTTCACATACTCTAAGCCCCTCAGCCGTGCCCATTCCAGAACCCCATGCACGCCGTCTGCCAGAGCACCTCAGTTCTTACAGTCAGTTCACACTGCTATTCCAGTAATGGGACCTCGGGCGCAGCTCCATCAGTGCACCGCAGTTCACACACTTCAAGCCCCTCAGATGTGCCCGTGCCAGAACCCCACACACACTGTTTGCCAGAGCACCTCAGTTCTTACAGTCAGTACACACTGCTGTTCCAGTACTGGGATCTTGGGCGCAGCTCCATCAGTGCACCTCAGTTCACACACTCCAAGCCCTTCAGCCTGTGCTCGTGCCTGAACCCCACACAGGCTGTCTGCCAGATCACCTCACTTGTTGGAGTCAGTGCACACTGCTGTTCCAGTACTGGGACTTCGGGCGCTGCTCCATCGGTGCACCTCAGTTCACACACTCCAATTTCCTCAGCTGTGCCTGTGCCAGAACCCCACACACGCTGCCTGCCAGTGCACCTCAGTTCTTACAGTCAGTGCACACTGCTGTTCTAGTACTGGGACCTCGGGCGCAGCTCCATCAGTGCACCTCAGTTCACACACTCCAAGCCCCTCAGCTGTGCTCGTGCCAGAACTCCACACACGCTGTCTGAGAGAGCGCCTCACTTCTTACAGTCAGTACACACTGCTGTTCCAGTACTGGGAACTATGGTGCAGCTCCATCAGTGCACCCCAGTTCACACCGCCCAAGCCCCTCAGCCATGCCCGTGCCAGAGCCCCACACACGCACGCTGTCTGCCAGAGCACCTCTCGTGTTACAGTCAGTGCACACTGCTGTTCTAGTACTGGGACCTCGGGCAGCTCCATCAGTGCACCTCAGTTCACACACTCCAAGCCCCTCAGCTGTTCTCGTGCCAGAACTCCACACACGCTGTCTGCCAGAGCACCTCACTTCTTACAGTCAGTACACACTGCTGTTCCAGTACTGGGAACTATGTTGCAGCTCCATCAGTGCACCCCAGTTCACACCGCCCAAGCCCCTCAGCCATGTGCGTGCCAGAGCCCCAACACGCACGCTGTCTGCCAGAGCACTTCTCGTGTTACAGTCAGTGCCCACTGCTGTTCTAGTACTGGTACCTCGGGGCAGCTCCATCAGTGCACCTCAGTTCAAAACACTCCATTCTCCTCAGCTGTGCCCGTGCCAGAACCCCACACACGCTGTCTGCCAGTGCACCTCAGTTCTTACAGTCGGTGCACACTGCTGTTCTAGTACTGGGACCTCGGGCGCAGCTCCATCAGTGCACCTCAGTTCACACATTCCAAGCCCCTCAGGAGTGCCCATGCCCGAACCCCACACATGCTGTCTGCCAGAGCACCTCAGTTCTTACAGTCAGTACACTCTGCTGTTCCAGTACTGGGACCTCAGGCGCAGCTCCAACAGTGCACCTCAGTTCTACCCCAGTGAGGTCACTTCCTTTCTTATACTGGGACCCTGCTCACATACAGCTCCATTACAGCAGCTCAATTCTAATATTCAGTCCCACTGCCAAGCCAATACTGGACCCAAATGAGCAAAACACAGCTCAGCCAGTGGACTGCACGTCTAACATCCAACACCACTGTTGATGGGAACCACCACAGCTCTGCCAGAATCCATCAATTCTAACATGCAGTGCACGTTTCTTCTCAGTACTAAGGCTCACACAAACGCCCCTCGCTTCTGTGGTTCAGAGGCAAAGCCACTCCCATGTTGTCCCCCACTTGCAGCTTCACCAGGGCACCTCCAGGCTAACACTTGGCAAAACTGGCACACCAATACTAGGTTCCACACATAGCTCCATCAACATACCTCACTTCTGACCTTGTGTGCCCGTTACTATTCCAGTACTGCAACCCACATACAACTCTGTCGGTGCACCTCACTCCTAACCTGCAGGGCCCAATTATTCCATTACCAGGAATTGCACTGGCCTCTGTTTTTCATTCCTCACCCGCTGCCTTTCTGTTATTCCAGCACTGAGCTGGGACACAGCTTTGTCTATACCCCAATCCTGATCTGATATGCCCCAATATTGCTGTATTGGGGTTCACATACAACTCTGCTGATGCACCTCATGCTGTTCTGCAGTGTCCTCTGCTGTTTCACACTCTGACTTCTGTTTGAGGACGTGGGGGAGCCAACTAAATCTATTCTTAGCTGCCATCACTCCGTTCTTTCCTTTACTCTGTTTACTCTCAATGTTTTCTTTCTCCACCACTTTTCTCTTTCCAGCTCTTAAAATCCACATGCTAACAGTTTCACTCTTTCTTTCAACTATTTATTTCTACTCCTCTCCCTTTTTTTATTTCCCTCTTCCTACCTCCTCTTTCAAACTCGCAAAAACATGGTTATTTTTTTCCTTGTTTCGGCCCTCTCTTTTTTTCTTCCTCAGGTGTTCATTCATTCACTATTTGTTTCTCTTCTCTTCTCTTCCTTTCATTCTTTCTTTGTCTTTTTTATTTGCTATCTTCTTTGACTCTGTATGCGTCCTTTCACTTTTTTTTAGATCTTTTTTCTTTCATTTCTCTGATGTTTATGTTATCTTTATCTGTCAATTCACGTTTTACTATAAATTCATCTTTTTCCCGTCTGTATGTGGAAGCAACAAGTTACTTGTCGGGACCCGAAGTGTCAAAGTAGTTTTCCCATTCTGTGTCTGTGGGAAATGTGTCAGTACATGCATGCTCTGGTTCTTACACTGCTTGTTTCTCTCACCATCTCTCTTTTTTCTCTATTGTTCATTTTGCTCTTTCTTTTCACACTTCTTTCATTATTTTTTCCTCTTTATCTTTCGTTCGCTAGCTTCCTTTCCTTTTTATGGGCGAGGGCAAAGCGCTCAGGCCATGATGTAATCTCTTTTTGGGCTTGAAACCACGCTCAGGTCACGTCAGTCACTTTCATTGGTTCCTGGGCTTGCTCTTTAAAATCTGCTTGCTTTCATTTGTTAAAGGCATGCATATGTCATGCCTTTTCCGGTGTTTAGCCCACCTACACAGCACCGGTAAAGTACTGAAACTATTCGAGGCTCGATGTTTTCAGCCTGGGTTTCCGGACTACTTTATCTGTTTATTTTCCCCGCAGTGCGATCGCGCTGGGGTTTACATAGCGCGATCGCGCTCCGTTTTTACGTTTTCAATTTCAGCGCGATCACGCTGCATTTTACATAGCGCGATCGCGCTATGTTTTTTTTCTTTTAATTTGTGTCAAGAAAGTCCGGTTAGGAGGTTACGACGCAAATAGCTCTAACTCGAGCAAATGCAAGCCCCGTTGCATTGAAAATGCTTGTTTCTATTGTCTCACACGTTTGCTCTATTTCTTCTCTTAGTTGTGTTTTTATTTTCTCGTTCTTTCCCTTCTTTCTTTTATTTATTTGTGACTCCTTCTCTTTCTTCCTTTTGTCTGCTCTATTCCTTTTGCTTCTCTTTTTATGCCCTATCCACTTTCTCTCCTGAGGTCTGGTTATTAATGGAGAAACAGGTGCAGAGGCACCGGGGCCCAGAAACCTACGGTCCGCACTCAACTCTAATTACTGCTCTATTTCCTACCGAAATTCAAGTCAACCATTTTCCTTTTTTTTAAAAACTTTATTTATATTTTAACCAAAAACATACAGCTGCGTCATACGGTGGCACATAGAGAAGAAGGCAGGCAAACACTGACATTATCATTGTACAATAGAAAACAATATTACAACAGTTTCAGGTCCATTTTCACCCTCCACCAGACCAGCCCGCATCTTTAGGATGTGCATCAATATTCACCACCCTCAACTTATTAGTAGGACGTCTCAGTGTCCCCATATTTTATATCCCCGCATTTCCCCTGCAATCACCCCTGGATCTTCTTGCTCACTACCTGAGGAGGTTAGGGTTGAGTCCAGATCCGTAAAAACTGCACATATCTCTTTCCAGTTGGCTATGTCCTGTGAGACCTTGTCATTGTGCCTATTTATTTTCATATGTATCGCTTCTGCTACAGCCCATTCCAAGATATCAGCTTTCCAGCGGCCATAGTCCTTAACCGTTATGACCCTTCCACGTTATGGCAAGCCTACGTTTTGCTAACACCAATGAAATATGCAAAAACTTATATTCCATCTATCTACGCTTTGGACGAGGTATATTACCAAGAAGACAACTTTGGGGCATCTGATCAAACTTCAAACCCACCACCCTTTGTATTTCTGTAGTCACTTGCGCCCAGAAGTCCCGTACTGTCCTACAATGCCAAGCCAGATGAAAGAAGTCTGCCGCCCCACTACCGCATCTTCAGCAAGCGTCAGACCGTACAGCAGAGATCCTCCGCAGCACCTCTGGGAGTAACATATGTTCTGTGGAGGAAGTTATAACGGACTGATTTAAAACGGACATTACAAGAGACAGGGGCCCTCATTTTTACTTTGGCAGTCAATTTGCCTGACCGCCAAAGCCAAACCAGTGGCGACGGTCTGCAGACCGCCATACTACGACTGCTGGCAGCTGTCCGCCATACTTGTGGTGGAAAATCACCAGCAGTCGTGCTGGCGGTCAGCGGTGCAGAGGCGGTTCCATCGCTGGCGCCACCATGGCAGCAGGACTCCACCCGCCATATTACAAGCCGTAATATGGCTTGGCAGAGTCCTGCTGGCTTGGTGGTGCTGGAGATGGAAGACCACCAGAACCCATC
Organism: Pleurodeles waltl; assembly: GCF_031143425.1. Lineage (NCBI taxonomy): Eukaryota > Metazoa > Chordata > Amphibia > Caudata > Salamandridae > Pleurodeles > Pleurodeles waltl. The sequence continues at coordinate 114,297,063 of NC_090446.1, read as the reverse complement.
ACCCCCCCAGACGTTCTCCTCGATGGAGAAGGTTAGTGGGCATCTGAATTGGTGGGGAGGGTGGGGGAGGGTGTCTGTGTGTTTGTGTGCGTGTGTGCGTGTCAGCAGAGGGGGTGGTGAATGCGTTTGTGTATGCGAGTGAATGCGAATGCATGTGTGCGTGTATGTGCTCATGTATGGAGATGTCTGAGTGGATGAATGCGAGGAAGTGGGGGAGTCTGAGTCCATGTTTGCAAGTGAGTGGGGGCGTCTGAGTGCATATACGCGTATGCTGAATGGGTGTGTATGTGAATGCATGCATGCATGAAGGGGTGGTGTTTGTGAGTGTGTGCATGTGTGTGCCGGCGACAGGAACGAAGATTCACTGTCACCGGGTGTGGGGTGCCCATCACAGAAAGCCTGGCGATTGCAGCCTCGTAATCCAGCTGGCAGGTTGAGACTTGCTGCTGGGTTGGAAGTGCTCACCGCCGGCCGTGACGGTGCAACCGCACCAAAGGGCCAGGCGGTGTTGTGGAGGCTTGGCGTCTGCCAAGCCCCACAACTCTTAATGTGGCGGTCACATTGGTTCTTAATGTGGCGGTCCTTACCACTGGCTCCACAGCAGAAGAGCTGCCACAGCGAGGCTGGTGGTCTCATGACCACCAGCCTCATAATGAGGGCCAGTGTTTGTAAGAACATTTATTTGAGCCCAGTCACAACAGGGCAATGAAGTCTTGATTCCAGGCCGCTCGGGTTGGCAGCTGTAGGCCTATAACATCAGAGCACATGGCTTTATCAGGTGACTACTCGCGCCACAGGTAATGAGGACACCCAGTGTGTGTGTTGCTTTGGGTGCATCCACGTTCCACGTGCAACGCCTGCCAGCCCTTCATATTGCAGGAATCGATCCTGACCCAGTGGGAGGGCATCCCAAGCCTCCTCGAACGAGATAAACCTTTCATTTTGGTAAAAGTCACCTAGCACCTCACAGCCGCCCTCACGCCATTGCTGAAAGGACATATTCTTCATCATGTGACAGACAGGTTTAAGAAACTACACCTGGAAGTCAAGATGGAAGGGAGCGATGTGCACAAACCTATGCCAAATAATTGCAGTTTGCCGAACTAGATATGGGGCCGATTGCTCCTCGTTCTGTCCCTCCATCAGTAACTCTGGCAGCTTTCCCACATCCATCATGCCAGTCAGAGGGCATTTTTCCCAGTTCTCGGCTGGGTCCAGCCAGCGTGCAGCATGTTGAATTTCACCGCAAAGTAATACAAATCCAACCTCAGAGCTTCCAACCCACCTTCTTCATATTGTCTTGTTAGGGTTGACAGGGCAACCCTAGGCCTTTTACCCGCCCATAATAATGAGACAAGAATAGAGTCTAATTGTCGGAAATACCTCTGTGGGATTATAGTCAGAGAATTAACTGGGGTGTATAGACACCTGGGAAGAAGGACCATCTTGGCGGTCACCTAATTTTCTACGACTTTGAACTTCTAAATCCTGAGAGTCCGGGGCAGTCATTGAAGCACTCTACAATGCAGCAAGGGCTGCCTCCTCCTTCTGAATGTCAGTTTGCAACTGCTGTCGTAGTCCACATTGCAGGCCATTACATGCACCTCTCATAACTGTTTTGAAGCTTCCCATTCTATGGATCTAGTAGAGGCGGATTTCCAATTCCCTTCCATATAATTGCCAAGGGCTTTACCCAGAGTTTCCCGAACCAGTACATCATCCACAATGTCTGAAGGCATCCTCCATTTCTTCCCAAATTGTGAGTCGTCTCCCCAGACCATTTTACAGACTATCGGGAGTGGTCAAACAAGTAGCGGGCCAACTATGTAATTTCTAGATACTCTATCCAGTGTGGTCCCCCTACCAGTATTCTATCCAGCCTACTTTAGGTGCTGCATGTGGGAGTGTGGCAAGTATCTATCTGACTTTTGGCATGTAACATTCTCCACACATCCCTTAAGTCCAGATTGTGCATCACCTCAGTAAGGGCTCTAAACATGTCTGATTTCGTCCCTGTTCTTGGAGGCGTCCAGTCAAGGCAGGAGTCCAGTACACATTTATGATCCCACAACCAAAATATGGGTGTGTCAGTGGTTGGAGTAAGAAGGTCCTGCATGGCATAAAAAAGGCTGAGTCGTCCCTATTGGGAGCGTAAGTATTCAGTAAAGATACCTCCATACCATCTAGTGTGCCCTACAGGAAAATATATCTACCATTTATGTCTGCCTCCATAAAAATGAGGGAAAATGGGACCCCTGGTGCAACCCAAACCAGCATACCTCAAGCATATGTGGAGTACGAAGAGTGGTATATTTGTCCCCTGCATTTTATTGCTAGTTTAAATACCCCAGCGTCATCAAGGTGTGTTTCCTGGAGGCAAGCAATGTCAATATTGTGTCTTTTAAGTAGGGACAAAACTCTCTACCGTTTACGTAGGTTTCCAGGCCACGGACATTCCAGGTGAGGATAGTATAGTCAGTACACCTCATCTAGGTGCTGTTTTCAGAAGCTATCACCCTCACACCCTCTTCATACAGTGCCCATACCCAGCTGTGGTAATTAGAGCAACATAAACAGAACTGAACCAAACATTTTCAGACATTACAACCTCCCACCCATGGGCAAACAATGTGTAACTGCAAGACTATTGTAGCCCAACCCCTGTGTGCACCAGGAACGCACAACCATCCCCCCGACACTCCAACAATGACCAACCAATGCATACTGAGCTCCGCCAGCCAGGCAAATCATATACTCTGTCAGCATATATTAAACAAGTAAAAAGTGATACCACCCCAGCTTATTATCATATCAACCTGTGGGAACCAGCAGGGCTTCTTCGGACCATACCAAGTTGGACAACACTTTGGGGACATGTTCTCTGACCACTTAGGTGGCTCGCAATTAGACCTTAGCTGTCCATCGTCGGCGGCCCACCCAATTGAGTGGTCCCCACCTTTTCAGAATCAGGAAACACAATCTGAGCAGATGAATAAGGAGACTGTTGCGATAACCCATCACAGTCTGCCAAAGTGTCTGGTACTACGTCCACTGGTGTACTGGAAGTCAGAGACCTCCATGGTCGCTTGTAGAAGAGAAGTCACCGCACTGGGCAGTCAAGTCTCTGTAGTAAGATGCATGGCTCCATCCTCCCCAATATGCACTCGTTGTGATCCCAGAGGAGTAAGATTTGGATTCCTAAACAAGGTGACCCCCTTCCAGTTTGCGTGCCCCATGACTTCTTTCCAGGGCCATCTGGTCCACCCGCAGTGGATATATCTCTGATCTCCAGCCATTCCCATACTTCCTCCGGTCTATCAAAATAATTGAGCCTTATCACGCAGGATAACTTTAAGCCATGCCGGATACAGAAGCATATAGTGCAGATGCAGTGCTCCTAGTTTTTGTTTGACAGCGAGAAAGGACTTGCGGCGTTCTTGATCCTGCTTCCTATAATCAGGATAAATGGTGATCTTGCAATTTTTGTATTGGGGGATCTCTTGCTCCCTTGCCACCCTCAGGAGGCAGTCACGATCTTGGTAGTTCAGTATTTTCACTATGATAGCCCTGGGGAGCGCCCCTGGCCGGGGCAGGGGCACAGCGCTCTGTGTGCCCTTTTGATCACAAACAGACTGGAAAGGCCTGGTGGTTTTAGGACAGTCTGCACCCAATTTTCAACAAATGACTCTACAGAGGCCCCCACCAATCTTTCTGGGAAGCCGACCATTGTTACGACGAGAGCGGCCCTCCGCATCCTCCGCCCTCCTCTCCAGCTCAGCTGCTGCTGCCTTCACCTCCACCATCTGACGCTTCAATGTGGAGCCCTCACCCTCAAAGTTTCAGTGTTTGACTCCGCAGTTGTGACTTTCTCTGCCACTCTGCGAAGGTCAGTGTGCAGTAGATTAACATCAATTGACACAGAGTCAATACGTTGTTCTAAGGTGGTGCTGGTGCCATGTTTCGCAACTAAAATCTCCGCCCTGGTGGGTTCTGCTCTTGCCTTAAGCTGGTCACCCTCCTCCGGGGACCCAGTCTGCCTCGTTATTCACTGTGTGGGCTGGCGAGGCATTGTATATTGCGTGATAGTGTTCGAAACGTGCAAGCGGCTGACATCCTTTCCGATGCTGCCTCTTAGATTGGAGCGAGCAGGTGTTATCGGTGGGTCGTTGGGGCACTCCGAGGTTGCTCTCCAGGCCTCTCCCTGTCCCGATGGTTCCCCAATAATTCCAGCCAATCACATTTAATGTTAGTTGCTTTACAGGCAGGACTTAGTTACATTGCCCGTAAGCGGTAGTGACAGTATCCTGGGCATGAGGTCCCTAGTGGTATTGCACATAAACCATAGCCCACAGTTCTGTTTCTCATCTGCAATAGCCTGCAGGTTACTCTATTACAGCTGGGCCCAGTACAATACTGCCAACAGGACCAGAGCTGCCAATGGCCTAGAGTGCGCGACCCAGTGGCCCACCCGCTTAGATAGAGCAAGAAGGGCCAGGCACCACACGCAGGGCCCCTGTGGCAGCCGGCACCGCAGGCAACAGGAACAGCAATTATTCAGCTCACCAGCTGCATCAGAGGTGAGCGATCAGAAGTCTGTAGATTGTGGTGCCCTCTCAGGGTATCAGTAGGGAATTGTGTCCTGGCGCAAGTGATCCAGAGCTGGAGCCCAGAGGTACCTCATCGTGCCCGATAGGCTCTATGAGTCTTCAGCTCCACCACCCCTGGTGCCGTCGATCTTACCCCCGTTCATCCTGGGCTTCCGGTCACATGTGCCCCTGTTGATTCACAGGACACGGCACCAGCTCGCTTCGGCAGTGGCCTTCCCCATCACGCACCCCAGCCTCCACTCGCCCACCGGTTCCCAGGTTCTGTGTTCACCGTCACTGGAGCACAAGGCGGCAATCAGAGGGTTGGTGCATCCGGGCCATGTCGGCAGAAGACAGCGTTGATGTGAGCACAAGAAGCTACCAGGCTGGACCATGCTTAATGCAAGCCGCTCAGCCACACTGCGTGCCCCCGGCATCCTGAGCCGCGGAAACCCACCCCTGGCCTGGATCTCCTTCCACACGGGTCACTCCAGACCACAGGTTCCGCACTCGGTTCCCACAGTGCCCATGGACCAGAAATTAGTCCGTGGGTGCTAAGTGCCTCGTAGGTTCCGTTTCAGTGTCGGAGAGACAGGATCGCACAGGATTTTTGCAGGATTAATGTGAATTTTACCGCCCGGCTGGCGGGAGCTCACGTCCTGGTGGCAATGTTGTTCCCATTTTCCTTTCTAACTCCCAGGCCTATGACACCATTACTAAGCCACTTGGCCTCTTCATCTTTACTCCCAACTCCCTCTTTCCTTTCACCTTCCAATCCGTCCCAAATGATATTTGTGTTATGGTGTTTTGAGCATTACCCTCTAATGCCAAAAGTTTATTTCTGATAAAGTTTATATGATAATTGTATATGTTTTAAGATAGAGGAAGAAGGTAAATGAAAGTGCTTCAGTTAAATGCTGGCCAACTGAAATTATATGGCAGCAAGAGATTAAATTATGAGGCAGGGTAGATGAATTTATGTGGCAAGAGAATCCCAGTTATGCATTTACAATGCCAATAGCTCTAACTCAAGAAAATGCAAGACTTATTGCATTGCAAATACGTCTTTATACTTATTGTATTTATAAATGGATTGTCTCATTGGTTAGCTCCAGTATTCCCCCTCCGTCGTTTTTATTTTGGTCTCTTTCCCTCACATTTCTTCAAAACCCCCTCACTTTCTTTAGAAACAGTGATTAAATCAATTACTCTTCTATATGATGGAACAGATACTTTACATCCCATGCACTGTCATTTTGCTCTCTCTCACACACAAGAGTTCATTTAATTTTTACTTAATGCTATCTGAGGCACATTCTTCTCTAATACCACTGCTCGAGTTTTTTGTTAGAGTATATTACCACGTTTACAACAGGCCAGTATCATATGCTCTGCTATGAGTATTTATACACCATCCATAAACTCTCAAGAACCCTAGGAAAGGCCTAAAGGTTGGACTTCTCTTGACAGCTGATGAAGCCTATTGCTACTTATATTGGTGCTGACCCAGATGAGTCCTGTCCATGCTGTCCTCCTATTCACCATGGTGATGTACTCCTGGACTGATACCTCCCCTGAAGCCTTCTGAGTGCTCTGACTCATCTCCTGTCTATCATCGGTCATGCATGTGATGCCCTTTCATACCAAGGAAGGATGTTTCTTACACCAAAACTTAAACGTTAGGATCTTTCTTGGCATTATGTGTAAATCTGTACCCCATTGCCATGAAACAAATAACCTTGAAATATTTGAGGTTGGAAGTGGGACTAGACATAACCTTCACAGGTATGTGGGGTGAAAGAATGTTCATGGTGTACCCTAAACCCAAAATATAAAAGTAGCAATAGTGACAAACATTGGCAAATGGAAAGAGAGGCAGGCCAAAGAACAGCTGGAGGCAAACTATGGAAACTGAAATGAATACCCTGAACCACAGCTCTAGCACTTTACAGAAACAAGGCGGACAGATGTGGAGGTCCTTCACTGCTGCCCTACATGCCACTCGGCATTACGGGCACTAAGTAAGTAGTGACAAAAATAGTGAAAATGTCATAGCAATGGTTTACTGCAGTTGGGTTTAATTTCATATGGAACCACTTCTTTTACATATAAATATCTGCTGAGTTAATGCCCAAGGAAGATTCTAAACATGAGTCAGTGCAGTAAACTCTAAGCTGTACATAACCATTCTGTATCAAGCAATATGGTGAAGCTGGTGGGGGGCAATAAAGGTTAGATCCCACCACCCTCACCGATAATGGTAAGTATTGGCCATGCTATCAATTAAGGATGTGGAACACGAACACCCAAACTCATTACTAAATACTGTGAGAAATATAAAGTCCTGCTTTTCTCCTTTTATCTGACACTTCTAACTTCTGAATGTATAAAAGGCTGGTGCTGAGTCCAAAGACCCACCTGAAAAATAAATGAATTAATATACTAACACTGACAGCTTGGTTCATCTGAAAAATCACAGGTGCATTTATGGTCACTGAGTACCCAAATCTTCATTGAGACCTATGTCACAAACTCGGAACCCACTTTAACCTGCCTCCTTGCGAACAATCCTGATTTCTTCTGTGGCTCACTCTCTGTGTTCAGCACGCTTTTGCTTTCGAACTAGGCCTGTCCTCTACAAATGGCAATACATGTGTACATACTTGGGGATAGATATTTGGGACGTGCAGTGGGGGGCTCATGGCTGGCTTTCGGGCAGTGAGGCTGGTGCGGCCGCTCTGAGGGTGTGCTTTGTTCAGCAATAACTTATGGTTTAAAAGCACATGCTGTAGAGTTCCTTCTGCGTCCAGCTTTCAGGCAACAATAAAAATGGCAAGATAACTCATGTAATTAATCTTCCTCCTAGAGAGAGATGGGGTTTTCTCCAGTGGCAGTTTTGATTGAAGTAGCACAGAGGGTTAATATGCCTGCTGCAAAGAAAGGATTTGCACTCTATGTGGCTGGCTGAGTGGCTTAGGAAAGCGAACCTTTACCAGTATTTTAAAACAAATGAAATGCATGTGAGAGAGGGGCTATGAAGAGATGAGATGCGCTCTTGCTGGCGGTCGTGACGAAAGCAGAGGAGGAGGTCATTAGGGGAGCACCAAAAAAGATTGTCAAATCGGCACCACCAGTGTTAAAGCCGGCCCTGGATGGACTATATTAAAGTCCTCAAAATTGCCCAGCAATGTGTGACTATCTTTTCAGTTATTCCATGCCTGTTCATTTGGTGATGGCTTTATTTTTTAGCTGTACAGTGCTGGTAATGGACAACCCTCAAAGCAGATATGTCTTATATGAATTTAAGAGGCATAAGTTATAATTTACTGCTGAGCCGCTGTGTATTACGACTTTAGTATTATGTTGAGCTATCACTGTTATATACACAAGAGCACAAAAGCATATTGCCAAGGCAAACCTTAGGTCAGACATTCTTAACTTACCTGTATGATGAAAGCGGTTTGATTGTTGAATTGTTTGAATTTCAAGGGTTGTAAGCTGAGGATTGTGCTTGAGGGTATGATTGTTTTCTTGGCACTGTTGCAGATGGAATTATCTAAGAAATAGCCATTTTTTCAACTATCTTCTGAAGTTAATATGCTTGATGGACGCTTTCTGTTGAGCTGCAACATGTCACTTTTAAAAACCACACAGTTCTTGCAAATAAGGTTGGAAATTAATGATCAGATGAGAGCATTGCTTGTTCTATAATTGTGCAAGGGAATATTGAGGATAAAATATCCAAAGGTCACAATATTGTGACCAGAATATCGAGGGACAAAATATGGTACAGAGAAATGCACAGAGGGAGGCAAGGATTCAGTATTCCTAACTCCACATCTAACTACAGTGAAGATATCTATCTATCTATCTATAGTTAGGTATAGAAAATGTACACAATCTTACCTTTCCATATTTTGTCCCTCAGTATTCTAGTCACTACATTGTGACCATTTGGTACGTTGTGATATTTAATTCGACATTCCTGGCCTACGCCCTGTCCTATTATTAAAGGGTTCTTATCTCTCCACAAAGAGGGAGTTGTTCCTCAACCAATGCTAAGTATCACATCTTATTTGATAGCAGAAGTAATGACAGGCTTGTCTTAGTTCTCTAGTCACCTTACTTCTTGACACCAAAAATGCCCTGCTGGATGAATTTGGCATCTTGCAAATCATCAATAATAGATGCAATAATGTATAACAATGGTTCCGCAAACTGCTTGTTTCCACACTCCCAAACAATGCTACTCTTTTTGTTGGTGAGGCCCATAGTGAGTGGAACGTAATCAAAGATACCATGTCGGCTAGGCTTAACTACTCACAGACAAACTCTGCTTGTATGGGCAGGATCCCTGGCCTACACCCTAAAGATCTGGACAGCCACAACAAGTGCTTGGCCAAAGTTACAAAGGTCCACCCTGCAACCATGAAGACCCCATTTATAGCTGAATTACGGACCAGGCCCACAGACGGCAAAAATCAAACCACAATGAACAGGTCAACAGCCTTTAAGTGGTAGCCTACAGCAAATGTAAACTGATTCACAAGCACACCACCGCAGCAAACATCCAGTCAAGACATGGACGTCACATCTTGAAGCTGTGTACGACTGACTCGGACACTCGGGGAATCAGCCATTCCCCACCCTGAAACCATGAAGGATTAACCCACACAGTATCGGCCATGGCCCATCCTGAAGCCACATGTGACTGATCTGCACCCCCACGGTACCAGCCATGGCCCACCTCGAAGAAGTGTAGGAATAACCTGAAATCACACAGGACCAGCCACAGCTATACAGGATTTTTACGTAGAGGTGGGCAGACCAGGAAATTCATGAAGGGAGCTGAGCCAAAACGGAGCATGAGCCTGCCTTGCCTCAGACAACCAATGGAGTAGTCAAGCAAACAAAAGGTTTGGTAAGCAATTGAAACAGCAAACGTCCTGTAAAAATGTAATGATGAGCCTTTCTGAATAAAAACTGTATATTTCTTGAACCCTCTCTTTTGAACACATTATGATATATCATTGCATTGAAATAGCTTCTAAACGTGAACTTTTCCCCATCTCCCACAACTTGACAACACTGCCTAGAGTGAGCCAAGAGATGTCCCGTTGTCTTGTGCCCTGTTTATATGGCAATACTGTTGCATGTAAAAACAACATTACTTCCAAGTAAACTGTTTTTTACTCAGCACACATCCTGGACTAAGGAGGGCTCAGATGTGATACTCAGTTAAAACGTGGTAGTGTGAAATAAAGTGATTTGCATAGAATCACACAGTTTGGTCAAATTTGGAAGCTAGGATTTGAAGCCACGTTTACACACATTGAGAACTTCTGACATTGGATGAATACGTCCTACTCTTTCCCTTTTACCACCACAGAACAAAGCTTAGTGTTCAATTAGTTGAAGACATGACTGAGTACATTATGTCCAATAAATTCAGGGATCACAGTATATGGATAAAATGTTCAAATGTCTTTTTTAAAGAAAATTACAAACTTAACTATAGGAGAAGGCAGGATTTTATTATAAGTTGCCATCACTACGTTCCCTGAAGTGATGAAGGAGAAAACCAGCACCTCAATAACAGCAATCACATTGAGCACTAAACAAAGATAACTGTCCCCAAAGGACTGCAGTGATGCATATGAGAATTGCAGCTTGGCCCTGGTGCAAACATTTCCAGCCACAGCTTGCAGCACTGTGAAGGGGCAGCGCGCGCTGGGGAGGGCAGTGGCGGGAGGATAAACATAAAAAATTATTTTTTTTTAAATTAAAAACTTATCTTCCTCCCTTCTTCCTGGCAGGAGGCACAGGCTCCCAGCATGCCCTGTGGCCAATCCTGATGCTGCTCAGTTCAACGTTAGGATTGGCTGGGAAAGCCCAGCCCGGGCACTCCCAGGCAGACTGGGAGCCTGTACCTGCTCTCTCCAGCCCGGCAACAGAGTGCCGGGCTGGAGGGAGCATAATGCACATGTGTGTTTGGCCGGCCCGAGACGGCCGGCCAAACACACATGAGCACTGAGGAAAGTGCTCAGTGCACTCCCCTCGTTCCCGTCATCCCCAATGCCCCGCCCCTTTAACAACAAAACGATAATGGTTTATTACTGTTTAGTAAAAGGTTTGCAATGGCTGCTGCTGGCGGGGGCCAGCCGCTGTTTCTAGCACTGGCAAGAACCGCCATTATGGAGGTTCCTGTCGATACATTATATTTGCCGTACAGCTCCATCAACATGATGGAGCCCTACAGCAAACTTACAAAGTTTTTTGTATTTCCGAAAAGAAAATCCAAAAGCAGGATTTTCTTTTTGAAAATAAAAAAAAAACAGTGTCCCCACGTCATCACGTCATGGGAGTTTCCTCACGGCGAGGGGAGCGTTGAGCTCTTTTCAATGCCACTTGCCACTAGGTTTTCCTGGCGGTGATGGGCGTTGAAAAACTGCTCTATGCCGACCCATCTGAAACCACCGACTGCTCTTGCTCTGTTGGGCTGCTGGAATAGTTTGACCACAGCAGAGACGAAGTAGTCCCAGCCGTCATCAAACCATTTATTCGAAAATGGCCTACCATGGTTTAAGGATGGCTGAGACTACTTTGTTGGTGGGGAGGGAACTCCATCGTCATTGCAATGGAATTCCCTCTCCACCAACATATAAATCGTGCCCTCAGTGGCCTAAACCCATGTAAGCGTCATCTTGCATCCGCAAGGATTCAAATTGTGGTACAGATGTTCCCTCTGCAGTTACATAGGCTAATCCTTCAACCACAAAGGCCAATCCGGCAACCACAGAGCTTTGCCATCACCCACACTAGCCGAGTCTGGAGACATAAAATAGCCAACTTTAGCCGTTAAATAGACCCATACAGCAGTACCTAAGTCCTACGTGCAGCGTTAAAGGACCACCTTGCAGCATCAAAGGGCCTGCCTGCAGTCAGCACAGCGCAGGCCTGCAGCCACAAAGGGCCAGCCCAAAGGCACAAAGTCCACGCCCAAAGCCACCAGCAACAAGTGTCTCACTAAAGCATCAAGGCCCACAGCCGCACAGGCCAGTGCTTAGTTTGTAAATAAAAAGGTGTTGATGTCCAAAGCCCTCCTCTTAAACACGGGGCTGCTGCAATTAAATGTGTGAACATGGGATACTGAGGCGGCGTAATCCTGAAACCATCTCAGGCCTCTTCAATCCATATAAAGCCACTCCCTGCCACTTCAGCTCACTCTTGCAGCTTTCTACTTTCTCCCTGTGACGCTTTTTCGTTTTTCCCTTCATCCGTATTTGCCATATGTGCCTTTTGCTCGCAGCAAATGCTTGAGGCCGAAAAATAAGCCCCGGCCCCCAAAACTAAGTGCCGGTGCTCAGCACCGGAAACAACTAGCACAAATTAAGCACTGGCACAGGCTCATCCTACAAACAGAAAGACTCGACATGCAGGCAGACATGCCATGCGTTCAGTCACGGAGAGCCGCCTGCATCCTCAAGGACTCTATAGCCACAAAGGGCTGGCCTGCAGCCACAAAGGGCCAGCCCGCAGTCACAACGCTCTCCCGAAGCACACAGCCTGCCACGCTTCTGGGAGGGGGGCCCTTCTCGGGCGGCCTGCCTGCTTTTCTGTGAGAGGACCCATAGTTAATCAGCTTTTTGAGCGAGGGGTAGGCCCAGGCAGGGCCAGCTGTCACCCGGGTGATGGTTTTAGAAATGGGGCAGCGTTCAGCCATCGAGAAAGCGACGAGCAATTAACACCCAACAAAGGGAAAATGAGCAGAGAGTGATTGTGGAAGGGGGATAAATCACCCAGGGCAAGGGGCTGGCTGGGGCAGATAGAGAAGGGGAGCCGTGAGACAGAAAAGCATAGATGCCCGTTTCCCAGGAAAACCTCGCACGTGATGTGATGAACCAAAAATGACGAAAGATAAAATCTGTTTGAGCAGGAGATTCAAAGCTTTAAATGTCTCTGTGCCTTGACAGAGCTTATTGCACATTTTGGGGTGCGTTGTGAGATAAGAACCGAAATCAGATCCTCGCCAATGTAGTAATAACAAGATTGACAATGTCTACAAGACCCACCAGAAAATGAGTATTTTTAGTAGTCTTAAATAGCAGATATTACCATTGCCAAATTAAATGGTGGATATTTTGTTACTTTTAGAGGGAAGAAAAGCTGAGTTTGTTCCTCTTGGGGATGGATGCCAAACCCATTGGGGATACTCCTACACGTCTGCATGGATGCTCGACCTACAGAGCTACCCTTCGGCTGAGAGAGGGGTATGCACTAAGTCCTAAATCCTATAACCTTGATGGGTATATGCATACTAAAACACAATTAGTCACTTAAAAATGCATCATTCATGCGGGCTTCGCACAGATCCATCCGTCCTTGATTCACGTCAAGGCCTGCACCGTTTCCTATTCATGCTGCCTCTTTGGAAGATACTGGTGGTCACACAATGATTTTGCCACCAAACAAACACGGCAATAGGAAAATGCTTTTATAAAAAACGTCATTTTAAAAACATACATCTTTTATTTAGCTGGAAGCCGTTGCTTTCATGGGACAGGATTGGTCGAATTGCAAGTAATGTTTTTTGTTTCTCAAAAGGTGAGCAACGTGTTTTTTTTAAATCCAAAGTGTCATTTCCAATGTCTCTAAACAATGACTGAAGAAGGCCAGGTTTTCGTATAACGCGTAGACCCGTAGAACAAGTTCAACGGGCCTTTGTCGGTATTTTCTCGGCACCACTGGGAACAAAATGTATGCATGAAGTCCGCCGCCTCAAGTACTTCTCAGGGGGACTCACAATGGATGATGAGAGCGAGGCGCCTGTTATCTTCAGTTTTGTAGAAAGTGCCTCTATCTGTGCACCAAGAGGGAATTCAGTGCTTAGCTTGGGCTTCTAATATATAAAAACATCAATAATAACAAGATAGGCCATATCAAGGAATAAAACCAAACAAGCATGCCATTGAACTACACATAGTAACATTCATTTCCAATCAAAAGGTCTGTTTAAGGACACATTAAAATTGAGAAATTGAACTAAACCAAGATCCGGGGCAGGGTGGCCGAGGTAAAGATGACTTTGTTCCTGCCCTAAATGAGTATGTAACTGTGTGAAGTCAAGAGTAATATTTTTAAACTGGAATCATAAGGAGCATAAATGGTAACTGTGGAATAAATATTTTTGGGTGAAATTATATTTCTTATTTTGTTAAAACGCCTAACACTGAAGCAATCTTTTGACACTGTGTTGTTATGTTATTAGGTGCTATCGTTAGTTACAACTAGGCCACTGGAATTATGGGGCAGCGGAAGATCAAATTATGTGGCAGGGTTTACTAAATTATGCAACACGAAAAGGCACATTATGTGGTGTAGTGCAGTATATTTTAGGATAGTATTATTTCATATTTTGTCATGTTTACACGTTAACACTGAGCAAATGTTTCACCTCACTAGGGAAAAACGCCCCCCCCCAAACATGGGGGGAGCACGGCCCCTTAGGATTCGGGGCTGCTGTGGCCCGAACCCCTCGCACTAGTTGTGCATTGGGCTGGCCCTTGCACTTCCGCCCTCACGCCTCGTGAGGTGTGGGGGCGGAAGCTAGATAGGGGGTGAACATAGGTGCAGCGTTCCCTGAGCCGGTTTCAGCCGCCGTGCACCAGCTGGGGGGGCTACTTAAGCGCCCCTCCAAAGTTGCTTGGCCTTGTGGTTGGCCAGCGTTGGATCCTCGCACAGAGTGAAGCGGATCATTGTGGACGGTCTCACCTTGGATCCTCACACGGAGCGGAACCGAGCTCGGTCAGATACCAGCCTCGCCTTTTCTCCTCGCCGGAGCCTCGACGTCAGCGTTTTTTAAGGAAGCAGCGGCTCCGAAGGGAAGCACACGGATCGTCGCGTGGAAGGCCCCGTCACCCTCTCCTAGAGTCGCCGGATTTTACAGGTTTAGGGTGGGGCCCCCGCTCCAAGTGGTTGGGGCTGCAGACTTTGGCACATGCGTATGTGTTTATTTAAAACTTTTTAAGGAGGCTTGCGCACACGCAGTTTAGTTTGCGGGGGGTTCACCCCTGCAGTATAGCACGCAACTGTCTTTGTATTAACTAAGCCTACCTTCAGAAAGCGGACTCCATTAATTCGAATCCTTTTTTCACTGCCAGATTGCGCGCTCTTCGCAGGTTAAAGGTGTTGGAGCACGATTACTCTTCGTGTTGTTTTTTCGCCCTGCTCGTAAAAGTGTTTCAGTTTGTCACACGGGTGTGCGCCCTCACAGTTATTTATTGTGAGTTCATTCCTGCATTTTTAAACACGCGACTGTGTTTGTTTTGTGCGACTGTGTTGGTTTTAAGCTCTGCGCGCACCTCGAAAGCGGATTCCCTTAATTCAAATCCTTTTTTTTCACTGCCAGATTGCGCGCTCTTCGCAGGTTAAAGGTGTTGGAGCGCAATTACTCTTTGTGTTGTTTTTAACCCTGCTCGTAAAAGTGTTACAGGTTGTCACACGGGAGTGTGCCCTCACGGTTATTTATTGTGAGTTCATTCCTGCAATTTCAAACACGCGATTGTGTTTGTTTTGCGCGACTGTGTTGGTTTTAAGCTTCGTGCTCACCTCGCACGTTATAGGTGTCGGGGCACGCTTAACTCTTCGTGTTGCGTGTTAATCGCCTCATTGTGCCCGCTTCGCACATTAGCAGTGTTTAACTCTCTGTGTGGGTTTTGCGGGCACTCCTGGTTAAAATATTAAATTTTAAAGGAGCTTGGCATGCAGGTGTGCGCGCACGTGGTTTATTTCAATTGCGAGTAAAACCTGCAGTATTGTGGGGTTAAAGGGAGTTCATTTTGCCACGCCTCACAATTTGGGGAATTGCTAAAGTGTGGGGAATCTAATTGATAAGTTAGTAGCATCCTAAGCTATTGCTTTATTTAGCGGTCACAGTGCTAGGTCCTAGGGAAAAGCTCCCCCCCAACATGGGGGGAGCGTGGCCCCTTAGGATTCGGGGCCGCCATGGCCCGAACCCCTCGCACTAGTTGTACTTTGGGCTGGCCCTTGCACTTCCGCCCTCATGCCTCGCGAGTTGTGTGGGCGCGGAAGCTAGATAGGGGTGAACGTAGGTGCAGCGTTCCCTAAGCCGGTTTCAGCCGCCGCGCTCCAGCTGGGGGGCTACTTAAGCCCCCCCCCCCAAAGTTGCTTGGCCTTGTGGTTTGCGCTCCAGCTGGAATCGGCAAATACAGCATTGTCCCACCCATCCTCTCCCTTGTCTTTATGGTTGGAGAAGAAGTACTGAGTTAACCAGAAGCAACAGAGGGGTCCCCAAGGCTGGAGCCCCGGGTTAACACCAGAGGTAGGATCCAGAAGTCCTGACTCAACCTGCGGTTGTACACACCAGATTAGGGGGTAGGGAGCCCAGATCACTGGGGTGGCCATGGGGCTCCCACTCCTGGCCGCCCCATTACACCCCTTGACAGTTTGGTGTTTGGAGAGGGGGAGGAAACCTGAGCATGAGGACAAGGAACGGTGAAGTCAGAGGAGCCGCCCCCCACTAGGGATACAGGTGAGGTACAGTTCACCTGTGTGATCCAAGGGAGGTTCGGGACAGGAAGGGATCCTGTCACAAGTGATTTATGGTTATAAAGTAAAATTTATGAAATGGTTATTATTATCTTGTAAATATGTTTTGAAATATCTTTTTACAGTGATTTATTGATAAACAAGTGTTATGAAATTAACACATTAAAAGTGAAAAGTTAAGAAAATAAACTTCTTCCAAATACTGAGTTGTCGGTCTGCGTATAGCCGGTGTTGGGGTGAGGGCTTGCTGGTGGCCTCCGAGTTCTATACCAGATAAACAACCAAGTTCAGCAATAAGCAACAGAAAGATGACCAGTTAATTTTTGCGAATGGCCTTCCTCTGAGCCGCATCATGTTTCACCAAGTTTATAGTAACTTTTGATCTGTTTAAGCTAGAACCCACATTTTTTTGCTAAAATCTGCTGTTTATGCAGCAGGTGATTGATTATGTGGCAATTGCAGCAAATCTATACTTATGGGGAAAATGCAGCCATGAAATAGCATTATTCAAGTGGTCTTGGTTATAACCTACTCCACGTGTCAGTGAGTGATAGAACTTGTATACTGTTTGTTGGTTTTACATCTTCTTGTGTCCTAAAACTAACTTCCACATCTGATAATTGTTGTTTAAACTCCAGAGATTCTATATTTTCTAACCTGATATTTGCAGCGGTTGGTGTTTGGAATGTATGGTAAGGACGTGATTTACAAACAGTTTGACATATTTCTTACATTAAAGGACGTAATAGTATTTTGAGTATTATATTGTTGGGTATTTTTGTTCTTTAACATTTAGATTTCATCATACGTCATTATTCATGATTTTGTATATTGTGGACTGTGAAGCTTGCATGTGAATATTTATTGGACGATGCTAAAACTTTGTGGGAGAGTAAGTGAAGGTCGTACCTTAACATTTGAGTTTCATGTAGTCTTAGGTTTTGTCCGCCACTGGCACAGGCAACATGAACTCCCTTTTAACTTTATTTTACTTTAGAAAATAGTATAGTTTAAAAAAAATAAGGTATTGACATATCATGTTGGAAATTAGCTTTATTGAGAATATGCCCCTAGGAGGTATTGCAAGGAGGGTGCCAGGGCACATTATTTTCTGTCGCAACTCTTCTTCACAGGTTTTGGGGTAATGGCCATCTGTTGCTGCACTCCTTCCCCTAAACCTTTATGCAGTAGAAGGAGGTGAAAGAAGTTTCCTTGCTCACAACTACATATTGGGTCGGGACAGATGTAACCTGTCCCCTACGGGAAGGCCAAGTGGATCAAGAAGGTGACAGGTGCCTAGCCAGCTGTGATTTGTATCATGCTTCTATGTTCTGCAAAGTATTGCAGGCCCAGGAGGAGAGGGCAGCTGGCAGCTCTTCCTTCTCCCATGTTTGCTGTTTCAAGCAAGGTGCCAGCCAGCTGTTGGCCACCCAACACTCACTGTAACTGGGCTAGCTGTCTCTGCCCTGGATACCTACTTGGGTGGAAAATGGCATGGGACAGGGAGAACCAGGGCAGCAGACCTCAGCACAGTGTCCTTAAACCAGACCAGTGATAGACAGACAAGCCAGGTGAGCCCCAGCTTCATGACTAGCAAGAGGGCCCCTTAATCCACTCGGCCCAACCTAATCAGTACCGGTTTCGATGCAGTGAACCCCAGGCCATGCAAGTGACTATTCCTCGAGCTCAATGACTACAAATCCATTGCCATTGCTCCCCGCCCTGTCCTAGGACAGCAATTTCGAATCCAAGATCCTCCCACCTTTCCCTGCACGGTACCTCCCTGCCCGTAGGAAATTTGCTAAAGCTAATATTTCAACTTGGTAATAATATCTGTACATGGAATTTCAGATTTTTTATCTTTTGTTTATCATTTCCTCCAGTGCTCTTTGATCTTTATGCAGTAAGCCACTACTGCTCTCCCAAACCCAGCCTTCCTCAACAGGGTTTCTTTAGGTAGGTATGGCTTTCTAGTGGTGGAAGCACTTGTTAATGGAGCGTGTCTGGGTGGTTGATGGTGTGTGTGGACATCTGATGGTGTGTGTGGGCATCTGATGGTGTGTGTGGACATCTGATGGTGTGTGTGGACATCTGACGGTGTGTGCTTGCGCTTTATTCCAAACAGCATGCAGGGACAGCTGTCAGTTGATATGGGCTAAGAGGTGGACCGGAAGCTGGATGAAAACCTTTTAAAAATGTTAATGCCGCCCACTTAGGGTTCAGAGTGGGTGTTGCACAAGCCTGACAGTCTCAATTATTACTCAGTGGCAAATTATACACATATCTGCTAGAAAATTGTGTGTGTTCCTTTAGAGCTTATTACAAGACATGCTATCTGAAGGTCCCTTCATCCTCTAATCTTAAGAGCAGTCCCTGGTCCTCACCTTATCATTATGTCATAACAAATCCTGTCTGAACCCACGTCCTCCTTATGTTTGCTGTGATCTGCCTTGGTCCTCTTTAGTCCATAAAGAAGTGAAGACCAAGAAGGATCTAGACAGCTGACAACTTTCACTGCCATCATGTTTGCTGTCACAAATAAGGAGGCAGGGTAGCTCCAAGATGTCCTGAAACGCTTTCATCCTCATTTGTTTTGGGTAAAGGACGCTTTAGGCAAATAAAAGCTGATCTGAACCATGTTTTCCAATTAAAAACAGTGCATTGGGCCAGCTGTCAATCTCACGAGGACCTCTTTGGATGCAAAATGTTCCGACCGAAATCGGCAGGGCCAGCTGACCTTAGCTTAGGGGGTCCAAGCCTTCCCATTGATACACAGACTGATCCACTAAGTTGCAGTCAAATTCAGTGACAAGAAACCTGGTCTTACAGCTCACCTGTCCCAGGCCAGTGGGAACCAGTTCAGCTCAATAAACTTCTGTCTCTTATTCACTAGTGGTTAGGATTCCAGTGCCACGACTCCCTGGCCTGCCCCAGTGGCTATCAATCAAATCCAATGCCAGCATTGCAGGGAAAATATCTTGTTGCCTCTCTCAGTGACTTCCAGGCGAGCCATGTGTCATCTTTCACTGTCAGTCCAGACTGAAGACCCCCTCACACAAACCCAGTGGCTCCTAGTACAACACGATTATCACAATTATCCGCAGTTCAGCCCAGTGACGTCCTCAGTGCAGGTATCAACTCTTAATTCAGTTCACTGACTCCTATCACATGTCAGACTCAACATCACTATCATAAAAAGATGCTGAGATACTATTTTGAAGACAGTATTTCATTTTTCGACTATGAGGACCAGGACCCATTCCAGCCTTTGGATGAGAAGCAAACACATTTAAAC
Source organism: Pleurodeles waltl (assembly GCF_031143425.1). Classification (NCBI taxonomy): domain Eukaryota; kingdom Metazoa; phylum Chordata; class Amphibia; order Caudata; family Salamandridae; genus Pleurodeles; species Pleurodeles waltl. Next base: position 114,277,614 of record NC_090446.1, on the reverse strand, counting down.
AGTACATTGTTTTTTAAAGCATTTATCATGCACTGATACTTACCTCTACCTCATCTTACTCTAATAATTGGCAAGTGTTCCTGATCTTGCTAACTCCTACCCTTCACTTACTTCTACTTACTGATAATTACGTCTGCTTACTCCTACTGATGCTACTTCAACTATTTTCTCTGTTCCTCATTCCTGTCCCTTCCACTATCTATCCTTGTACCTCTCTGTTCTTCTGCATTCATCCTTCCATTTCTGTCTCTGTCTCTCAGTCATTGTTTTTCTGTTTCTGTCCATCTCTTTGTGCTCCTGTCCCTCTGTTCCTGCCCCTATTCTTCTGTTCCTATCCCTCTGTCCCTCTGTCATTGTAGCCATTGCCACCTGCCTGTCCCTCTTTCCCTGTTGATTTGTCCATGTCCTTGTCCCTGTCCTTGACCCTGTTATTGTCCCTGGGCCAGTGAAGATGATATTATCTTTACAGGAATTGAAATTCCAGTATGAAAACATGACTTTTCACTGAAACTGCAGTTTCTCTATAAAATGAAGGGCTGGGCGTGGGCAATGGATGTTCCTTTTCCTCCACTTGTATTAAGTCCTGAAGGTAGTTATTTCTTGTAACATCTCACCTGGGGCCGTATTACACAAAGTGCCCTGGGGGTGCAATGGGCGTGTGTGCCTCCAGGGCACTTTGGTATTACAGAAGGGTTTGCAGATGCTCGTCCATCTGTTTCTGTAATACTGATAGAGGTGGCGCACATGTAGCAGTGAGTGATTATGTACTATGCATGTACATAAACACACTTCATTTTAGGTCTACAAAGAGACACCTTTATCTGTCTTACCGGCCTTATGCAATCCCAAAATATGCATACATGGAAAGACTTTGGCTCAGCTCTCTTCATCCATTGGTCTGTTCAACTATCATTCCCATTTTGCTTCCACTCATCAAAGCTTACTGCATGGGACAATGAGTAAGCCCACTTCAACCATTGTCTTTCTTGTGCTGTGTGTGATGGCCGGTGCACCTTGACCTAAAAAAAAATGCTTTTAGGTTTTGAGTGTGAGGGCTGGTGGGTCAGGACATTATTTTGCAATGCTATTTTACTTACAATCTTTATCCTGTTTTTGTTTTACCTACATCTTTCCTTCAGATATCTTCATCTGTCTCTTGTTGAAGACCTACTGTCATTACTACCATCAAATATATACATGTTGTGGCCTTTGGATCAGCTTTTTGCACTTGTTAGGATGGTTTTCTTGTTTAGCTTGTTCCCTGCTTCTTAGTAGATAGCTTTTCTACCTGTCCTTTGTTTGTCCCACCTCTGAAGCATTTCTTCTGTACTGGTCACCATATTTTATTGATTTTTTTTATTTAGTACACCATGATATATTTGCAATATCCTACAAGGGTAAATAAAAAAATAATAATAGCAGCATCATGCCATATCCACATGTATGTGTGGCGATGCGTGCAAGCATATATGGCAACATGCTGGGCAGCCATAGCGTAATGACTCACACATGCACGCGCATCTCGATGAATGCCTATATACACATCATTGCGCTTTTTATTTTAATTACTTTTGCTGATACTGTTCAACATCAACAAAGAAGCACTTTTTGCCGATGCAGAATAGCATCACCAAAAAAGGATTAGCAAAGCTAATTGGACTGCATTGCTTTTAGGAGGCGAGACCGATAGGCTCTGCATGCACTTGTTATTTTCTGTAGTCACTCTTGTGTATTTAAGATATTCCTTGCAGTAATTCAAAGTCAATAGGAGCGAAAGGCATCCTTACCATTAAAATTTGGTAAACATTTTTCTTGAGGTTCTTGAATTTTAGGCAACTGAAGTTTGCTGTGTCGAAATCTGTGTTAAATTGAAGTTACACGTTTTGGGACACACTCATAACTTTGCAACCACTTGACTAATCTGCACTAACTTTGATATGTGCATTGCATGTTGTCTAACATCTTTTACCCCAATTTTGGCTCAATTTAGTCAATGAAGAACAAAATTATTAAGGATGCACAAATTAAAAGTAGATGTCAGCTTTTAGGAGGAACTGCGCAGATGGAGTCTTGTGTAGGGCATGAGATGATGTGGGAGTGATGTAGCCTCAGATGAAGTCTCAGCTATATCATGAAGGCAATGGGATGATGTAGCCTCTGATGAAGTCTCAGCTATATCATGAAGGCAATGGGATGATGTAGCCTCAGATGAAGTCTCAGCTATATCATGAAGGCAATGGGATGATGTAGCCTCTGATGAAGTCTCAGCTATATCATGAAGGCAATGGGATGATGTAGCCTCTGATGAAGTCTCAGCTATATCATGAAGGCAATGGGATGATGTAGCCTCTGATGAAGTCTCAGCTATATCATGAAGGCAATGGGATGATGTAGCCTCAGATGAAGTCTCAGCTATATCATGAAGGCAATGGGATGATGTAGCCTCTGATGAAGTCTTGTGTGCATCATGAAGGGCGTGGGATGCTATGGTCTCATATGAAATCTTGTGTATAACATGAGGGTCTTGGTATGTTGCAGCCTCAAATGACATCTTGTGTACAAAATGAGGGGCAAGGCACGTTGTAGCCTCAGATGAACTCTCAGTCTTACGTACATTGTGGGGTAACAGGAGTTGCTGCAATCCCAATGAATTTTCATATGCTTCATTATGTCACAGGTTTTTGTAACTTTAGGAGTAGTACCTTGCACTGCAATCCCCCATAGTGTCAACTGGAGTGGTTGATTACAGTGGAGTCCTGAGCTGGGCACAGCAGGAACTCGCTATGTTGATTTCTCCTCATCCCCTCCTGATGCTACTCCAGAGCGCAAATACAGCCATCTCTTCTGGCCTGCTGGTAAAGGCCACAGAGGTTTTACTCCATAGTATGTTACTTACATATAAGCACATGCACCGCTGTTTACCATCGATGAAATGCTGTATAAAGGACACACACGCCTACGCTGTCACAGTGTGTGCAGTACATGAGTAGAGCTTTCCACTCGATTGGCATCTTTCCCGCAACACGACCTCATCATAAATTTCAAGGTATCTTGAAATCCACCATCATTGTATAGATAACTCCTCAAGGCCAGCAGTAGCAACACCATTTTCCCAGTAACTATTGATGCAAACAATTCCAACCGAGTATTCATCGCTCTGTGAGTCACTGCGACCTAAGTGCCAAGGTGAGGAAGATCTTCAATTCAAAACAATCTATCAGTGCAGGAAGCTTGATTCTGAAATAAGCTCCTCTGTGAAGAATCACGGAGGCATCGAGGGAGGAGAAGAAATCTGACTATAGACATCAGTATATACAACGTTAATATGGTATCTCTCTGTACTCATACTTATTTACACCTTGGTGCTACTAGTACTTTTTCAGTTGAGTAATTTTCTGCTCGTGTGGGGCAGTAACGCCGATGTCAGACTCTGAGCACACATTCCCAAATGGGGTTTTGTGAGTTGCAAAAAGTTCTGATTTGCGTACACCATATTATTACATTTGTTGTGCTCTTATTTTTTGTTATATATTTGGTATCTTCACCTGCTTTCCACCTGCAGTCTTCGCTTTTGGCTTTCTTTGCACCCCCCATTTATTTTGTTCCAGATTTTCCTGTTTGTTCTTGGGTTTTACCCTTGAACATGAGCTAAGTGTGAAGGTGCATTTCACCAAATTATTTCAGTTGTGCTGGTTTCAGCTTTATTTGTTGTATTGATTAAGCCTTGTAGTGCTCTGTCAGCTTTTATTCTGCCTGGGTAGCTCACAGTGATCTCTAGATTGGAAGGTGGTAAATCTCTGCTTGTGTCTCTTGCTACAATGGTTTGCAGAAAATGCCCAATTCTCCCCCATATCGGGGGAGTCACACATATGGCAAGTCTCGCTGGGTCGGAAGCTGGGGGACAGCAGCACCCAATAAGGTGAGCACCAATTGTTTCCCCGCTCAAGGACGAGCCCAGAAGCACTTGAAGTGCATCTGGGTCACGCAAAAGTATCATGCGCTAGCCACACCCATAAAAGGGGCCACAAGGTGGTGAGCGGGTCTTACACACCTGCTCATCTCATCTCACATGGATGCTGCGCTCGCCATTTTCTTCCCAGATCAGGAAGGAATTTTCTTAGATTACACATGTTATAAAAGCTGTGCATGATCCCTGTTTTCTCTCCTTATTCCTTCTTTCTACGAATGCAGGTATTATGTGCGGAGAGTCGAGTGAGTGGCTGGAAGTCTTGGTGGCCCCTGTACACGCAGGATCACAGACGTGTGGATCATAGGCCATTCTTATGTGCGGCGAGCAAGGGAGTTGTATTCCACAGGTGCTTTTGCATCCAGGGCGCAGCAGGCGGTTTACCATCTGCTCTTTTAAGATCGTGGAGGTCTACAGCTGGTGCACCTGAGGTCTTCACTGGAGACGATACTGCCTAGGAGGTACACCCCCCCGGCATCTTTATCCTGCATCTGGGCGGCACCAATTTGGTGCATGTTTGCCGGAAGCTCCTATTTGAACTCGTGGTCTCTGAGAATGGTTGGCTGGCTAAGAAATTCCCTCAGGCAGTGCTAGCGTGGTCTAACATCATCTCAAGGTTGGAGTGGAGAGATGGCAAATTAGTCAGAGCTTTGAACGATTCGGCAAAGTGAATAAACAACAAGATTGGTAAGCTGTTCAGACCGCCTAGGCTGTTGACTATACTGCATGGGTACCTAAACGAGCAGTTTTTCTTACAGGATGGTGTGCCCATCTAGGAGGATTTCTGATGAGCTATTCCTGGAGAACTCATTGGCCCGCACTCACTAGGGTGACAGTTTTTGGAGGTGCGGGTGGGGGGAGCAGATAGTAGGGCAAGTATGATGGCCTGTGGTGGGATGAGATCATAATTGGTGGTGCAATTTGGCATACCTTTCCTTACGTAAGCATGACAGCAATGTTACGTGGCCCTCCAAGGGGTGCTGGCAGGGAATTAAACGGAGAACCCAGGGTCACGGAGGGTTGCGAGCGATCGCTGGCATCTGGTCCTTATGGCCAACCACCCACTCATACACAGTGAACGTGAAGCTAGCATGGCCCCTTGGGGGAAATACTTATGGGTGGAGGGTTTGCCCGAGGTAAGTATCCTGGTGGTCAGGTGGGAACCCACACAAAGTGTGCCCTGGGAGAGGTTCCAGGGGGGGAGGTCCTCCCCTAAGGAGAGACCCACCCCTGGTCACGTAGATTGAAAGGGTGGTTCCAGGACCAGGAGACACCATTGGGACCAGTCATTATCTCATATGCGGGCATAAATTGTGATACACAGGAACATGTGAAGATAGTGCTTGAAACCCGGATGTATTAGCGTCTCTGTTAAGGCAAGCCATCGACGTATGTAAATAAATCTGTAACTACTAAGGGTTACTGCGTATAATATTGAAATGATGTGTTGTTTTACTGAATATGTTTGTTTAATAAAATACAGCCAGGGATTTACGACCCCTAATCCAAAGATGTATGTATTATTTCCTACCACTGTGGAACCATGGAGAGGGCGAATTTAAGTTAGGGGAGGAAGGCCTCGGGGGACCCGGCCATATGTCTCTCTGAAAGATTCTTCCATCTTGAACTCATCTCCTGCGAATATCTGACATGATTGTTTTCACATAAAGTGTGCTTTATTTTGAAAAAGGTCATGTGAGATACAAGCAAGCCATGTTTCATGCTAAAAGCATATTTTTGAGTAATTTGTAAAATTTTCCTGAAATTTTGATTTCCCCTAATATTATATAATATTCCATTTCGCATATAGCTGTCCAGTCTCTTTGTCCAAATGAATAGTCAACAAGATTTCCTCCTACTTCTCAACAGCCCATAGGTTGTGCAGTGAACCTTCAAGAAATAAATGGTTCTGCCACTCTCACTCTCAAGATGAGACTATAATCATTTTTGGCCCATTTTCTGCTATTTCTTCATCACTGAGCCCAGTGTGTTGTTACTGCCAACCAAGGAGTCCTCGTAGCAAAGTGCCTCTTGTATCCAAAACACAGGCTCTGATGTTTCTCCTGCCATGTCGTACCCTCAAATACACCACTCCTCCATTGCCCTCAGATGGGAAATTCCTGTCTACCCACTGCTTCTCTAATGTGCCACTCTGGATTGGCTCTCCCTGTTCTTCCCAAGGATCCTCATATGCTTCTTTGATATATATAATCCAGTTTTAATGCTTGCCGAAACATTCTTTTGATTTAGTCTGGAAATAGTAACCCGTGGCAGCATCATGTGTCACGTCTTTTTGTATCCCACAATAAAATAAAAAGTTAATTGCCTATGACTATTGCACTTCTGCTATCAGTCTCATTAAATGTGCCACGTGGACACATTTGGTTCCTTGGCTAGTGAAAAATATGGGTCTCATTACAAGTTTGGGGGTCCCAACACAGGACAGCCATACTCGTGGGAAAGAAGCCACCACCATAACGGTGGTGCCCACCCTATGACAAGATTTCCCCGGGCCTGACCTGGCTGACCGGCAGAAACCTTGAAATAGAGTGTTCCCTCCGGTCTGACTGGCAGGAACAGTGCTACGATATAGCATTCGGCTCCCTTAAAGAAGCCGAGTGCTGTCTCATAGCACAGAGGGTGCTGGGCAGGGCGGCCCCTGCACTGCCCATGCCATGGGGAGTGCCCTGTGGCCCCATGCACTTGTTCTGCGCCAGCCTTTTCATGGTGGGGAAATAGCTATAAAAAGGCTGGCGGAGAACAAGGTTGTAATCAGCAGAGTGGTTCTGAGTGCAGCGCCGACCTTGCTGATTACAACCAAGACTGCCGTCACCCCATTCGGATCATGGATCCTAGCGGAGACGGCATTCGGTGGTCGGTTGGACTGCCAAACTTGTAATGTAGCGGTCGGACCGCCACAGAAACTGCGATCGACCACCACCGCGAGGCTAGCAGTCTTGTGACCCCTAAAACAAGATACTTACCTGGCTTATATTGATGCTGGGTTCTTGGGTTCTCAACACACACTTGTGGATTTAAGGACTTCAGGCATTGTTAGGGAAATTATTGAATTGGTCAACAAAAGGATCTGTCTGTAATCCCTATGCAGGCTCCAAGAGGAGTGCAGCCATTTTCCACTCTCTGAGCCGCTCCGACTCCCACCGACCACGCACGCAACCTAGGATTCATCTTGGACTCCTCATTATAAATGACCCAGCAAGTCAACGTCATCTCCTCCTCCTGCTTCAACACCCTCAGTATGCTCCGAAAGATCTACAAATGGATACCCACCAAAACCAGAAGAACAGTCACACAAGCACTTGTAGGCAGCAAACTGGACTACGGCAATGCTCTCTACGCAGGAACCACGGCCAAAATCCAGAAGAGGCTACAATCCATACAGAACGCCTCTGCATGCCTCATCTTGGACATCCACCTCCTCTGCCACATCACAGACCACCTGAGAAACCTGCACTGGCCCCCAGTCAACAAGAGAATCACCGTCAAACTCCTCACCCACGCTCACAAAGCACTGCACAACACCTGACCAGAATACCTCAACAGACGGCTCTCCTTCTACACCCCGACCCAGCATCTCCGCTCCGCCGACCTCGTCCTCGCAACCATCCCGCGCGTCTGCAGAACTACAACCGGTGGTAGATCATTCTCGGACCTCAACGCCAAAACGTGGAACACTCTTCCCACCCACCTGCACCAGACCAAAGACATCCTTACCGTCAGAAAAATTCTCAAGACCTGGCTGTTCGAGCAGTAGCAGCAGTGCTTAATTTGTGCTTGTTGTTTCCAGTGCGGAGCACCGGCACTTATTTCTGAGGGTCGGGGCTTAGTTTTCTGTCTCAAGCATTTACTGCGAGCAAAAGACATGTGGGAAAGACGGAGGAAGAGAAAAACGAAAAAGCATCAGAAAGGGGAAGGGACAGGGAGTGACTGTAAATGGACTGAAGAGGCCTGAGGTGGCTTCAGGATTACCTGTCTCAGTATTATGTGCTCGCACTTTTAATTGCAGCAGCCACATGTTTAAGAGGAGAGCTTTGAGCACCGGCACCCTTTTATTTACAAACTAAGCACTGAGTAGCAGCACCTCCCCCCCTTCTCCTCCCTCCTCAGCACCTTGAGACCCTAATGGGTGAGTAGTGTGCTTTACAAATACCTGATTGATTGCTTGATTGATTTTGTGTGGGCAAAGCAGAGAAAGAAGATACAATTAAGAAGTCCACAAAGGATTATGGTTGCAGACATGAAGTGAATGGTCGAACAAAGCCATGCTATTTATGCCTGTTTGAGTCATTTTACCTTTATGGTTACAACTAGGGATTAATTCATTGAGCGTTGGTATTGAAGCAGGTACTGTTTACTGGACATCTGTAGACCCTTGGAGAGACATTGATTACTAAGTTATTTTCCTGGTTAAGAAATACAGAGAAGAAAGAGTCTTAGATTACTAGAACAAGCCAATGTTTCATGTTGAAACTTTGCTTAAGGGTTTTCTTGAATACTTAATGTATAACTTAATTCAGGGCAGATCACAGACTCCGTTGACAGGTGCCCTGTCAACAAAATGACCCATCACGAACAAGGCAGTTGGGTCCCAGGCAGTTTCCTGACCCATTTCAAGCTCATTCCTTGTCATGGTCCTAGCTCATAATTTCTTTTGTGCGCCAAGTTGGTAGGTGCATGTTTTTCGGTATTGTACATGGAGAAGCACGTCCAATCACCCCCCGACCCCACTCCAACACTTCACAGCAGAACCTCTATACAGTACTCCACTTTGGCGAGGAATCATCTTCAAATTGCCATTTGTTACGTTAACTTAATCTGCTGATGGGCTCTGGCAGAACTGGTCCGAAGCTAGGCTTGGATTGAGGCCGCAACATGTGACATATTCACTTGCCACACAGACTGTGGGATAATAGATGCCCTTTCCCACATTTTCTCTATCACTTACAACTTAAGTAGTAGGTGTGGAAGTGAAGAACTGTTTGTGAAATCCAAACAAATATTTGTGACGACCTAAATAGTTACTCCCACACCTGCTCTTGTTAGCTTTCCTTTACAAATGCTGGAAAGTTAGAAGCTGTAGTAGACTTTCTGTCAACGTAAACGACAAATCCACATACTAGACATGCTTTGTGAATTATTTACCTTTTTGATTTTTTTTGCACGAGATTTGATGTTTTTTTAGTGCACATTGTGCATTGAGCATGGAAAAAAATGTGTGACTCAGTCACAAGGGACCTGTTAATCTGTTCGTTGAGGAAATGTGTTGTATTTGATGGAACTTCCGAATGTACTGTGTCGATGATATCGGGAATTGCTGAACTCTCAGGTGGGAAGTAGTTACCTCCCTTTATTGATGTTCCATGCATTTAATAGGATGTCTCTAAGCTCTTGTTTTCCTGGTAACAATTTACATTGGAGTCATAACACGCCACAGTATACGAACAGGCAAATAGGCGCATGAGCAATATACTTTTGTTATATTTAGAGTGTTTTATTTTAGATAGCAGATGTTGCTAACTTCAAATGTTGTGAATTTTAAAGCAAGTATAAGGTGAAGCTACACAAGAACTAAATTTGCAAAGAAAATCTCTGCACAAACATTTTATGTTATAATACAGTTCTCTTATAAAAGTGTTTGTGTTATAATCATGCAGGGGAAAAAAAGTTTGTGTGAACATTTTCTCCCACTGGAGACGTTTTAAAGGTTGATAGACTTTCCAACTACATTAAGTTTGTTTATTTTGCCAAGATTTCCTGATGAAATTCTACCAACACACACCCATCTATAGTAGTGTACTGTAATTGCATTTACATAAGGTTTCAAACCCGCTTACGGTGTGCTGAGAGGGAAGGCAAAGGAATAGCATGCTACTCCTACTCCACAGGGCAAACTTGGCTTGAAGGCTGCTGATTTCTAGTGCTGTTTATATATCGTTCTGTATGTCCTTGTGCCTTGACATGTAGTGAAACAGAAAACAAATGGGAGATAAGACACTTAAGCTGATGAGATAGCATTTTGATTGGTTGCAAGGCTGCTATGCAGAGCTTAATTTGTGAAAAAATAAGTGATGAGGCCTTTGTCAGGAGGGCACTGCAGCTTGAACCACCCATTGCCCCTGCAAGTGCTGCCAATGACAGTACTAACACAACTACTATCAGATTCAGACTATTCCAAGCCCCCAAAGCTGCAAGAATGGCTTGGGAGGCAGGCAGGGATTAGTCATTTTAAGGGTTATTGAATTAACAAACAACTGTTGTTGTGCTCAACTCTAAACTAGACAAACAGCACCACCATATGGCAAACTATCATAAGTGCTGGTGTTGACAATTAAGTGCAGGTGCCGAGCACCGGAAACCACCAGCTCAAATTAAGCATTGTTGTTCTGAGCTTAGGGGAGCCAAAGAAAGAGATAACTTGGTATGTAACCATGCTTTCCATCAGTGAGGGAGTTTTGATTCCCAATCTTTCTGGATCAGATTCTCAGTTCTCTGACATTCAGCCTTTCTACTGATGGTTAATGGATAGGTCTACTGTTTGGTAGGGCCCTTCAATATCTACTAGAGACTTATAAATATGTCTTGTCTATTTCAGGAGGGAGTTTCCCAGTTTTCCAGTCTGTACAGAGAAAGGTGTTCCACTAATTCCTCTTTTCTGGTACAGATTGATATCAAAGCAGTGGAGAAGTCTGTTCTGTGTCTTTGTACTTTCCCTTGGATGACGGATTGGCCTTTGCACCAGGTGATCACCCGCCAGTTCAGGAACACCATTGGAGGGCCCTCTGGGAGATCTCTGGGGTTTGGTCACCATATAGCAGTCTAATCAATGTGTCTGACCTGTAGCTTTTTGTGTGAAACTTAGATGATGGACAATGCAGGGAAGAGTCAGCATAATGTACAGAGCCATTTCTGATGTCTGCTTCAGTTGGGATACCGAAAAAAAATGGATCAAATGACCATTCCCAGGTTTTTCACTTCATTTGATGTTGCTAGTGCTGGGCCTAGTTCCTCGAGCCAGCTGATTGAAGTGTGGTAGTTTGTCCGTTCTCCTCTGGTTAAGATCTCCACATTAGAAAAATTCATTATAAGATGGCTATTCAGAACCCATTGGTCAGTGTCTGAAAACCAGTGGTCTAGTCCAGAGGTGTTTAGATGTCTCAGGTTTTCCAGCTTTAGGGTGATTTAAGTGCCACTAGTGAATTTACAATGAAGTAACTCCTCAGCAGGGTGCTTAATTCATTAACACCACTATTGGCATGATAATAATGGGAGAAAGCTTGGAGCTCCTCATTCCACCTCCATCACTGAACCCACTTTGGTGCTGGAACCTTTTTTATCCTGGAAATGTAGTATTCATGCCTCGGTCCTTCTGAATTGTGCTAAAGGTGTTTGGTGATGAACTGAGGCTCGACAGTGAAGCTCTATTCATCTCCACATCCCATCTTAAAGACGAGTGACATTCCACTGATGCACATGTTATTTGCCTATTGCAGAAATGAACAGCATTCTTGACTGAGTGTTGAGTGGGTCGAGATCTGCACTACTAATCTCTCCAACAAATCCCACAAGACGATCTAAATCGAGGAGTTGGGCCAAGACAACTCTTTCTGTGGGCCATTTGGAGTCTTGATCACAGACAACTTGTCCCAGTATGTTTGTGAGTTTTCTGGATAAGCCCTGTCAATAATGTAGCATTATCCTTTTGCATGGAGGGTCAATGTTTTACACCATACATTTGAAAAAATGAAGTGGTGCGGTTGGACTGGCTAGGCTTGGTAGCGCTTGTCTGATGCTATATCGAGACAAGCGACATCAACCTACACATATATTGCCAATAATATATAGAAAACAAATATCGCAACCCTTAAACAGTAAACACACAAATATTGATGACAACATTTTTGCTGGAAAAATTTCTAACATACAACAATATTGTAAACAAAAATAAAGAAGATAACAAATATTGCCTACCCATTAAAACTAAGAAAACATAACAACAATGAACACCAAATTTTTGAGCAGCGCAAAATCAATATAACTCTAAATGAAATACACAATGTTACATTAAACGTCTTTACACATATGAAATAGGTAAAAATATAATTAATACACATTAAAAAATAATAAGGTAACACCAGTTAGTGTTACCCATAAACGATGCAAACAGTAGTTGCAACCAACCTATCAGATTAAGCTTAAAAACAGTTAAACAATTACGACAGCTTCACTTGCTGGGGTGAAAAGACATAAAAGAATACCGCTAATCTTCAATGAACCATCGAAATACTACAGACACAGTGAAGTTGACAATAAAAGACAACTAACAAAAGTAATAAGTAACTAAAAGTATGTTAAGATAACAAAATAATTAAAGCTATAATACATGTTTATTTCTCCAGTTTACAGGTGTATCCTTTACACAAAGGAAAATGCTAAAAGGAAAAGAAAATAAAGACATGGACACCAATCTACATGAAATACAGAAAAGACCACCTCAAAAGTAAGCATTGTAGCCAAAGCACAACCCTAAAAAATCAACTAAAAATAAAACATTAACATATTGTAAAAATAAAGTAATACCAACTACAAACTAAATTTTACATTTAAATAGTTTGTCACAATTAAACAAACAGACCTGCAAAGGAAACGTATACAACTAAAATGAAGTAAAGACAACAGCTACAACAGGCGCGACTCCTCCGCTAGGGCGGAGGAGCATTGCCCCCCACCCCTGCCAGCAGCAGCTGCTGCAAACCTTTTGCTAAGAATGATAATAAACTATTATTATTATCGTTTTTAGTCAAAGGGGCGGGCCACAGGCTGTTATGAGCACTGAAGGGGACTGCACAGCACTCCCCTCACTGCGCAAGAATGTTTGGCCAACCGTCTCAGGCCTGCCAAACACACATGTGCAGTATGCTCTCTCCTGCTCAGCAACACAGTTGCCAGGTTGGAGAGAGTCTGCACAGGCTCCCATCTGCCTGGGAGCACACTGGGTGGGCACTCTCAGCCAATCCTGACGCTGCTCTAAGCAGCGTCAGGATTGGTCGCAGAGCAGGCTCGGTGCCTGTGCCTGCAGCCTTCCTGCTTTAGAGGAGCAGTGCAGCAGTGACGGTGGCGATGATGAAGGTAAGTTTTTTTTCTTCACATTTTAACCCCCGCCCTGGGTGCTCTGCCACGCACCTTGTTACAACCGCAAGCCGCTCCTAAGCTACAATGTAGTTAAAGTAGGGGTGTGTGAAATTTGTGTAATGTGCTTTCACGTTATTACACGAGATTACAGCAAAGTGATGTGAAATTACGCACAGTTATGCAAAATGCAAATCCGTCTGTGCTATATTTTCGTGTGGCATGCATTCTCGCTTCAATTCAACAAGAGAACACCAAACAACAGCTGCTGGCGTTCTGTGGTTCCAATGTGTTTTCATTACATTGTTTCCTCAAATTACTGCAAATTGTGCCATTCGCTGGAAACTTTTACCGTGAACTGTGCCTAACAATGCGAGGTGGTGTAATTACGTAATTTTAGGAATTTTGGGTACTAAACAATAACATGAAATTCACAAAATTATGCAAATTACTCCGGCGTAATTTAAATTTCACCAAGGCCTAGTTAAAATGTGCACCTGCAATGTAAACACGGTAAAATAATTGTAGCATCAAAATGTCCCTCATTACAACATTGGCGGTAAAAGCCGCTTACCGCCGTGCAGAAGACCGCCAACACACCGCTGCGGCCGCGGAATTCCGCCACAGCTATTATGACCCACATTTCGGAATCTGCAAAAATTCAGACACCCACACAAGTCTGCCACACCAAAGGTCAGTGATAAACTGGCGAAAACAAAACCTCCACCGTCACGCCAACAGAAATACGCCCACACTATCACGACACACGAATCCACGCGGCGGTCTTTCAACCGCGGTATTCCATTGGCGGTACACACCGCCGCGCTCAAAATACACACACTCTTACAAAACACTATCACATTGGACAATTCAAAATACACACACCGGATACACATACACGCACCACTCCCACACACCCAATACAATATAAAACACACACCCACATCACCCACAAACCCCTACGACCACAATTACCGAGAGAAGGCCAGAGAGAGAGCACCAGCAAGAACAACAGCATCCACAGGCACACAACACCATCACCCACAGAACTTCCACGCACCTCACACAACACACCACTACATATCAGCACACATATCACCACACACGCCACCCCACACATCACCTACACCACCCCATGGCACGGCAAAGACACCCCAGGTTCTCGGAGGAGGAGCTCAGGGTCATGGTGGAGGAAATCGTCCGGGTAGAGCCACAGCTATTCGGATCACAGGTGCAGCACACCTCCATTGCAAGGAAGATGGAGCTATGGCGAAGAATAGTGGACAGGGTCAACGCAGTGGGACAGCACCCAAGAAATCGGGAGGACATCAAGAAGAGGTGGGACGACCTACTGGGGAAGGTGCGTTCCGTGGTCTCAAGACACCCCCTGGCGGTTCAGCAGACTGGCAGCAGACCCCCACCTCCTCCCCCACAACTAACAAAATGGGAGGTGCAGGTCTTGGAGATTCTGCATCCTGACGGCCTCGCAGGAGTAGGTGGAGGAATGGACTCTGGTAAGTCAAATCTTAACTATTACAACCCGACCCTACCTGCATGCTATCACATACCCCCACCCTCACCCGCAGCACCCCAACTCCTCACATATGTCCCAATATCACAAACCACCCATCCCAACACCAAGCCCTGCATGCAACAACAAAGCATGGACACCCATCACTAAAGCCTGCCTGCTGCACATACCCATACAAGCCCCTAAACCATCCTCACACAAGGTCTCACACAGGAATGCAAGCACTGGGGTACACGGTCACCCACCCATTGCACACCATAACACACACAGATGTAATAACCATCCTTTTATACCCCTGCAGGACCCCTACCCAACGTCACCGGACAGGAGGGTCCACACATGTCCACACGATCAACAGAAGAGGCCCACAGTGATGACAGTACCTCTGTCCAACTGGATCTAGATGACCAGCCCGGCCCATCGGGGACCTCAGGACAGTCGGTTCCCATCACCCAGTCACAGGGCACTACAGACCTTCCACCCTCTGGAAACACCAGCACAGCACCCACCCAGTGGGCCCATACCTCCGTCCCCAGGACACGTCAATCAGCTGTGTGTCCACCACTACAGGGAACCCACGATAACCCACCACCCCAACAACAACAGGGACCTGGGGGCAGTGGTAGAGGGCACACGGTCCAGGGGACGGAGGCCTGTTCCTACACAGGGGAACTGGGAGGGCTGCTGTGCGACAGGGGGCGGACAGGCCAAGGGAACCCAATCTCCACGAGGCCCTCTCCTCCATCATGGGAGCTTACCACCACTCCCAGGAGACGATGGCAACGGTACTGGCCAAGTTTCAGGAGACCCAGCGCCTGCAGGAGGAACAGTATATGGGCTTCAGGGAGGAACTCAGAACCATCAGCTCCACCCTGGGCACCATCGTAGGGGTGCTGAAGGAACTTGTGAACGCCAGGAGGGACACTGTGACACTACAAGGGGCCCCTGACAGTAGCATGGACGATGAACTGCCCACCACCTCCGCCAGCGTTTGTGGACAGGAGGCACCGCCAATGGACCACCACACCAGCACCCCACCCCCTGCAGAGGGAGAACCACCCCGCAAACGGTCCCTGAGCTCCAGGACAAAGACAGAGCACGATGCCAAGACCCCTGCCAAGAAATGAGACCACCCTGATTGTTATCCTCCTGTCCCACTTTGTCACCCTGTCCATAATGAAACTGCCCCAGCTCCATATGGGCAATGCACCTGTGAGACTAATAGACTGGACTCTGCCATGGACATTCCTCCGCCATCACCCCTCACCATTTCACTACCCCCTCCAATATTGAGCACTTAAATAAACACACTTAAAGCACAAAACAATCTCGAGTCTGTCTGTGATTTCAAAATAGTGTGTTAGCAATTACAGTGACAAAATGCTCTTTCAGGTTTAATGTCAACATACCTATGTCACACAGCTCTAGTCCATGAGGAATCTAAGCAGATGTCACACAGTGGGACCCACATCTGTGAAATCGTAAGGGAAAGTGACAACTCAGTGACCATACACTGGGTGAAAACGACACACAGTAGAGAGGTAGTAGTGTTAAAGTACATGTAGTAGGCAGCTCTGTATTCTTACCTGTGTCTCAGTGGAAATATTGCTGGATCACTGAGTCCCTGTTGTGCATGTCTTCTTCCCCTGCTTCCTCGTCTTCACTGTCCACAGGCTCCACAGCTGTAACAACACCGCCATCTGGACCATCCTCCTGCAGAAAAGGCACCTGTCGTCGCAAAGCCAAGTTATGAAGCATACAGCAGGCCACGATGATCTGGCACACCTTCTTTGGTGAGAAGAATGGGGATCCACCTGTCATATGGAGGCACCTGAACCTGGCCTTCAGGAGGCCAAAGTTCTGCTCGATCACCCTCCTAGTTCGCCCATGGGCCTCATTGTAGCGTTCCTCTGCCCTTGTCCTGGGATTCCTCACTGGGGTCAGTAGCCATGACAGGTTGGGGTAACCAGAGTCACCTGCAAATGGTGAGGGACAACTGGTAGACACGCACTTACCTGGAGGGATATCCCCAGACAACCATTCCCACTGACTTGCTTCCAGGTGCTCACCTAATAGCCACACACGGTGCCTCTGGAGTTGACCCATCACATAAGGGATGCTACTATTCCGCAGGATGTAGGTGTCATGCACTGAGCCAGAGAACTTGGCATTCACATGGGAGATGTACTGGTCTACCAAACATACCATCTGTACATTCATAGAATGATAACTCTTCAGATTTCTGTACACCTGTTCACTCCTGTGGGGGGGACCAAAGCCACATGTGTCCCATCAATGGCACCTATGATGTTCGGGATGTGTCCCAGGGCATAGAAATCCCCTTTCACTGTAGGCAAATCCTCCACCTGAGGGAAAACAATGTAGCTCCGCATGTGTTTCAGAAGGGCAGACAACACTCTGGACAATACGTTGGAAAACATAGGCTGGGACATCCCTGATGCCATGGCCACTGTTGTCTGAAAGGAACCACTTGCAAGGAAATAGAGCACTGACAGCACCTGCACTTGAGGGGGGATTCCTGTGGGATGGTGGATTGCTGACATCAGGTCTGGCTCCAACTGGGTACACAGTTCCTGGATTGTGGCACGGTCAAGCCTGTAGGTGATAATCAAATGTCGCTCCTCCATTGTCGACAGGTCCACCAACGGTCGGTACCCCGGAGGATGCCGCCATCTCCTCACATGTCCCAGCGGACTGTGCCTATGAAGGACAACAGCGAGCACAGAGTCAAACAACTCAGAGGTACGTACCCACAGTTTACACAGAACAGCTATCATACACAAAAGGTGGCCTGTATGTGTATTGAGTCTAGGCCTAGGTATGAGTGACGCAGTTGGAAATTAAGCCATGTGGACTACTGAAATGGCGGCTGCCTGACCTGTAAAGTGTGACAATGGGATGTGAGGTAACTGCGCTGGCGTTGTACACCATCGCGGTAGGCGGTCGAAGACCGCGGCGCAATGCTACATTGGTTAACATTGGACCCTATGGGTCCCAGGAGCCAATGGCGATTTACGCCGGCGGTGACGGTACGCACCGCCGCGGACGTGATCGCCATTTTCTATCACTTCAATCACTCGATACCTGATCTTCAACAGGAGAGGACCTACACTGCAAGTGCTGCTGTGACCTCGGTCTGGAAGAGACAATGGCTCGAGTGTCTGGGGAAAGGGCCCCTGCCTTCACATCGGAGGAGTTGGAAAAACTTGTGGATGGGGTCCTCCCCCAGTACACGCTACTCTACAGTCCTCCACACAAACAGGTAAGTACACTGGGAGCATGCTGTATGGCCTATGCCTGTGTGGAGAGGGCTGGATGTAAGAAGGAAGGGGGGAGAGTGCTGCGTGCATGAAAGACGGTGAATGCATGTGCCACATGGCAAGGGTAGGGATGGGGGCCAATCACTTCGACGGTGCAGTTGGTAATAACTTCTCTTTTTCCCCTGTACATTTCATGTAGGTCAGCGCCCACCAGAAGAAAGATATTTGGCGTGCCATGGCCAAGGACGTCCGGACCCTGGGGGTCTACCACAGATGGAGCACCCACTGCCGGAAAAGATGGGAGGACATTCGCCGCTGGAGCAAGAAGACGGCGGAGGCTCAGCTGGGGATGGCCTCCCAACGTGGGAGGGGTGCCCGTCGCACCATGACCCCCCTGATGTTCAGGATCCTGGCGGTGGCCTACCCGGAGTTGGATGGGTGCTTGAGGGCATCACAGCAGCCACAAGGGATTGAGTACACTCTCATTCTGCTGACTTTGCGCACAGTGGAGGTGTCTGGGTGGGGGAGGAGGGCTGTGGGTTTCCCTAGGCCAGGGCGAGTTCCGTAGGCAAGGCCCCTCCGTATGTCAGGCCATGTGGCACCCCAGCCCACCTCTGTAGAGTGCCAAGTACAGGTAGTCATGCCCCTGTGTCATCTATGTGTGCAGATGTCGTCCATAGCCTTGTAGGCCATTTCCCAGAAATTTAACAGTGGAGCCCAAGAGCGCGGCGAAGTGCAGGGGGCTTCTGTGTCTGTCGTGTCCGCCAACGGTAGCGGTAATGCATGCACTCAATATGTCTTTCTTCTGTCGTTCCCCCCCTTTTTGTGGTCTCCCTGTTCTTGTGTGCATTAGCATCATCAGGCGGAGGAGCAGTGGCAACGGAGCACGAGGGAGCTGCATCCCATATGGCCCTGGAGGGCGACACTATGGAGTATGAATTCACCACTGGTACGGAGGGCGAGGGGAGCTCCAGGAGCTGAGACCAGCGGCACGGACTCGTCCTCTGATGGGAGCTACCTTGTGGTGGCGGCAACATCTGTACCCCCCGCATCTACAGGTACAGCCGCCACTCCGCCTACCAGCACCGCCCTCCCAGCAGCCCCTCCGCCTTTGCCCCGTGCCCGCTCACCAAGGAGGGTGGGCATCACCTTCGCTCCAGGCACCTCAGGCCCTGCCCCAGTCACCCCTACTGCCCTCAGTGAGGAGGCCATTGACCTCCTCAGGTCCCTCACTGTTGGGCAGTCTACCTTTTTGAATGCCATCCAGGGTGTAGAGAGGCAGTTGCAACAAACCAATGTATTCCTGGAGGGCATTCATTCTGGTCAGGCAGCCCTTCACCGAGCTTTTCAGACTCTGCCCTCAGCACTGATGGCAGCCATTGTCCCCTTCTCTAGCCTCCCCCCTCCAACTTCCTCAACCCCGACCCAATCCCCTGTACCTCAGCCTATCCCAAGCACACCTACAGACCAACATGCACACACTTCAACACACAAGGGAAGCTCAGGCAAACATAAGCACCACACATCCCACAGGCACTCACGCAAGCATCACACACATGCAGACACACCAACATCCACTGCCTCCACTGTGTCCCCCTCCTCCTCGTCTCCCTCCTCCCTCCCAGTCTCATCTACACTCCCACCTGCATGCAGTACCTCCACAGCCACTACGTCCCTCTCCAGCACACCCACCACCACACCCCGCTCACGTGCAGTCACCACCCCCACTACCATTCACACGTCCCCTCTGTCCTCTCCCAGTGTGTCTGTGACGCCCCCTCCCAAGATACACAAACGCAGGCACACACCCACCCAACAGCCATCCACCTCACGACAGCCTCCACCGCATGCACCTTCACCCAAAGTCACCAAACGTACACCTCCTACAACCACCACCTCTTCCTCCACTCCCAAACCCCCTCCAGCTACCCATCCCAGTGTGTCCCAAAAACCTTTCCTGTCCAACCTTGACCTCTTTCCCACACCTCCCCCACCCCGGCCGTCTCATAGGTCCCGAACTAGCACCTCAGCCACAACATCTCCGGGACCAGTGGTGACTGTAGTCACCGGAATCTGGAGTGCACCGGCCACCAGGGCAGCCAGTGTGGCACGGAGCCACAGCACAAACAGTCCCTCACTTGTGAAGCATCAGAAGTTGGCCAGTGCCCGGCGGGAGAGGGTGAAGACTCCAGCCACCAAAACCGCTCCCAGGGGTCCCGTTGGGAGTGTGGAGTCAGCTGTGACACCTTCCAAGGTGGGGAAGGGCCACAAGAAACCCGGCAAGTCTGGGAAGAGCTGCACGGTGGAAAAGACTGCCATCATCCCAGCTGCCCAGGGGGCCACCGCCAGCACCAGCCCAGCTGCCCAGGAGGCCACCGCCACCACCAGCCCAGCTGCCCAGGAGGCCACCGCCAGCACCAGCCCAGCTGCCCAGGAGGCCACCGCCAGCACAAGCCCAGCTGGGCCATGAAGGACCACCAGCAAAAGGCCCGCTGGGCCATGAAGGACTGCCAGCAAACGGCCCATTGGGCCATGAAGGACCACCAGCAAAAGGCCTGTTGGGCCATGAAGGACCGCCAGCACCAGCCCCGCTGGGCCATGAAGGACCGCCAGCAGCTGAGACCCTGCAATGGAGACGGCCATCTGAAGCACCGCTGAGGCACTGCTGAACAGGGCACCGCCATCTGAAGCACCGCTGAGGCACCGCTGAACAGGGCACCGCCATCTGAAGCACCGCTGAACAGGGCACCGCCATCTGAAGCACCGGTGAACAAGGCACCGCCATCTGAAGCACCGCTAGCCCATGAGCGGCAGGGGCAGGGGCACAACTGAGTCCGTCACGGAGTGAATGATGCACTCTGGGCACCATGCCCCCTCCAGAACCAGTGGAGACTGACATCCACTACCTCTGTACTTAACAGGATGAAGCACTCTGGGCACCATACCCCCTCCAGAACTAGTGGAGACTGACATCCACTACCTCTGTCCTTAACAAGATGAAGCACTCTGGGCACCATGCCCCCTCCAGAACTAGTGGAGACTGACATCCACTTGTGAGACTGTGGCTTTGCACTCCCCAGGATTGAACAGTGGGCAGACCACCCACTGTAGAGACTTGAGAGACTGTGGCTTTGCACTCCCCAGGATTGAACAATGGGCAGACCACCCACTGTAGAGACTTGAGAGACTGTGGCTTTGCACTCCCCAGGATGGAACAGTGGGCATGTGGCCCCCTCGTTGATTTGCCCCCCCCTTTCCCTCCCCCTGAGGTGCCTGTTTTCTTGCTCTCTGATGCCCCTGCAGTGTTCTCTCCGTCACGGTCGGGGATCTTGTGTAGGCCTCGCCCATACCGTGTGGTCCCAGTGTTCCATGGACTATCTTAGTGCACTACCTGGACTACTATGCTTGGTATATATTTTGTACATGGTGTATATATATATATATTTCTGCCTACTTGTTTTTAATATATTACAATGGTTACACTAATTTTCTATTGTCTTTGCATTCTTCCGGGGGTTTTGGGGGGTGTTACTGTGATGTATTGGTATGCATTTGTGTGTGTTGTAGTGGGTGAGGGTGGGGGTGTTGCGTGTGTGTGTCCCTGTTTTTTCCCTCCCCCTCCCCTGTGTTGTAGGTGCAGTACTCACTGTGGTCTTCGCCGCCGGCGTTCGTGCTCCTGGTAGAGGAGCAGGAAGACTATCGCAGGGAGAATTTGGAGTTCCGGGTCCATGGTGTCCTCGTTCCTCGTGGGGTGGGTAGAGGTGAGCGTTTTCCCTTCGAAATTCCTGTTTCCGCCGTGTTTTTATCTGCGGTAAATCCGCCCCGGAAAAGGTGGCGGATTGGTAGGTTGTGAAACTGTCGGCAGTACATTGTCTCCCGCCTGTCTGTTGGCGGTGACCGCCACACTGTTTGTTTGTACCGCCGTGGCGGTCGGAGTGTTAAAGTGGCTGTCTATGTTGGAGGTTTTCGCCATGGTCGTCATTGCAGTTTTTTTACCGCCGGCCTGTTGGCGGTTTTACCGCCGCTTTAACACCGTCCGCCAGGGTTGTAATGACCACCATACTGTTTTATTAAAAAAAAAAAAAAAAAAATCTTTAGTACAATCTAAAACCCTCAGATAAAATGCCGGAAACAGCACAATACATCAAATCCCAAAAATGGAAGCTGTTATTAAATTATAAACAATCTTATAGAAAGTAGAGTACCACCATTTTTCTACTGGGTTCTGGTCCATGGTCTGTGGTGAACTTCCTTGCTGTCGAATAGGCTGGCTTCAGTGGTGTAACATTAGCCCCTGCAGCCCCCACGGTGCACAGGGTCCCAAACTCTCGGGGTGCCCCGTCAGCACAGTAAACAGAGCCTGACAGCTTCTAATTGAGACGGGGCCTCCATGTACTTTGCAGTGGGGTGGGGGCCCAAGTTTCTTTAAGCCTCTGGCTGGCCTACCTCACTGGATGTCCTCTGCTGAATTGTCACCCATGCAAGTTTTTGCGTTGTCCAGAGGTGTTGCAAGCAAGCTTCCCACAAGAACTGCAATGCCAGGCCATGGTCAAAGCACTTAAGTGCAATTTGCTTCCAGACCCACATATATGGGCAAAATAATTTAGGAAAGAATGGTGAGGATTGGGGTGAAATAATTGTTTTATAAATAGGACTGTGCCACCAGCTGAACCCCTATTTCTTCTTAGCAGCATTTGCAGTCCTATGACCTTTGCCACTTCTCAGTGCCTAATTGTTTGAGGGCTGCGAGGTGGTCTGTCATAGAACAAGCAGAGGTGGTTCTGTCATAGAACAAGCAATATCATATATTAAAAAACCGTTGACAAACCCAAGAGGTCTCGCTTTGAGACCTACTGGCTTTGCCAATGGTTTTTAGGCACACTCCATAGCCTCTGCTGTGACTGCATATGTCATTTTGTAGGCAAGTGCCCCACACATGCGCTCGCCAACAAAATGGCAAGGGCACTTTTTTCTTTTTAGTTACTGATATCAGCTAGATTGTTCACTAAAAAGAAAAGAAAATGTACAAAGAGGCTGCGGAAGGAGCACAGCGGAGGGTGGGGCAATGGACGGGAAAAATGGGGGAGGTTAGGGCCAAATGGCACAGCAACATGGAGTAGGGCGCCTGTGAACAACAAAGGAACCTGGGAAGGGACCCAATAGCAACAGCGGGGATGGCGGGAGTGAAACCAATGGGCTTTGGAGGAAAGCAACTCAGATGGTGAGGGTAATGTAAAGCAATGGGGAGAATCATATAGACGAGTGCAAGAGGAAGGAGTTTTGGGGAGAAGCAGTCAGGCAACAAAAAGCAACACAGAGTGTAGGGGAGAAGATGTACACAAGGGAAAACACACACCTTCTCATGGAGTGCTTCACTCAAAAGAAGAAAGTAGTGCTTGAAAAGCAAGCAGTGGAAGCAACAATGCCAGCCAGTCAAAAAGATCATAACAAACCAATGCTCCATGGGCGAGACCAACACAAGATTGGCAAGCTGGGATACGAATAAGAAGCAGACAAATGAGAGTGACAAGGAAAGCCAACCAATGGTAAGCAGTGGTGGCCTTTAAGCCTGTCTTTGTTCTTGGTAAGCCACAATAGGTCTTGCAACAGACAAAGGTGTTCCATGTAAAAGCAAGCCATCCTGCTACTCAGACATCCAGCGAAAGCAGGCTATCAATACTCTAGGCATAGTTTAGGCAGACCTTTTGGGAGCCTCCCTAGCACCCCAGTATTTTATTTCAGCTGCTTTTTTATGGTGTTTTTATCAAAGCTCCTTGTGTTTCTTTTCGTGCTAGGAGTCAGACCTCTGCTGTGCCTGGGTAGTGTGGCACGCCTTGGTGTGTATAATATGGATATGCCAAGACTGGGCATGATGTGGGTACCCTCTGGTATTCCTCACAATAGTACGCATGCCACTGTGGGAAGTGTTGCAGGTATTCACTTATGCGATTCTCACTACTTGCAATCAGGCTTCTCATAATCCTGGGTGATTTTGTCACTGGTAGGCCCCACAGATCATCACGCTCCTGCTGACCATGGGCACTGTGCGGACCCTCGTGGGCCAATTGTAGCCAAGCCCTTGAAGGGTTACTTTCCCACTAATGACGTTGTGAGGCACCCCCTCCTGCAAACATTAACAAGCATAGGCAAAGCCTAAAGAGCTGGCCTTGTTAAGTTGGTGCATTTTTTTTATTATTGTAAACATAGAATAAAGCAAAGAATGAGAAATAAATGATGTCACTCAAATGTGGTAGCCATATACTTGCAATAAAAAATGCACATTTAAACAATATTTATACAATATTCAATGATGTTGTTTTTTATTTGTTTTGTTTAACATAAATTGCAACTAAACTCTTTATTGCAGCTAGCTACAGTGTTACAGTTTCACTTGCACAATGTACAACAGCAAATGTAAAAAAGAAACGGAAAATAAATCACCAGCTACCTTAGCACCCGAATTAAATAGCATACAATAGATAAAAAGGAATTACATACACAAGTGCATTTTAAACCAGGTATGAAACCACTGAAAAGAAAGGAATTATTTTTAAGAGGATGAGAACAATGTGTACAGGCTTTTGGCAGTGAGTCATGGTGAACTGGCTGAGCCATTGCCACATGCTGTACGCTGTGGTGGGTGGAGGCAAAACGTGAAAAACAAAGTGAATGCCAATTCAGTAGACCAATAGGAGAAGCTCACAGACCAAAAGTTGCTCTATGTAATCATTTGTGATTTAAAAAAACTATATATATAGTCTGACGAGGCAGGCTGTCCCAGCCTGTGACTGGTGCCTCACAAGTGCATTCAAAATGTGCTAGAATATATTTTATTACAGAAACCGATGTGCATGTTATGATGCAGCTCAATAGATGAGACCTACGTTTTTTTAAGTCACTAGAAGGTGTTGCCACACTTTTTGCACCGTCCCTCTTTGTTGCTTCACTTTAAAGTGGGCTACTATAGGATTAATGTATGCCTAGGTAAATGTCACATACTTCCATCAAATTGTGTCTTTTTGGAGAATAGCCTATCTGAAGACTAATACTATAATTACCAGGATGAAACTGGCTTAAAAAAGACAAAGGTTGCCAGTGCCATCATACATGATGATGGGAACAGGTGCTTCACCTGGCTTCTTACAATGCAGTGAAGATGGTAAATCATACATGTCATGGAAGGGTGGATGTGGCTTTGTTCTTAACGTTCAATGAATTTCTCTGCAGAAGTATAATACACTGATGTTTGCAGGTCCAAATGGTGCAAATGTAAAACTCCTGTCTGAGGATGAATCCTTATTTCATAATGCTGTATGTATATTTGTTGCGAATGATAACCTCATGAGATGTTTACAAGATGGCAGTTTCTTGCATGGCTGACACTTACAGCCTATCCTGGCTTTTAACCATGTTCCCTTTGCCTTCTGGGACTTGTAGTTGCACTTTTCTCAGTGGCAGACTGGCTGTTAACCTTACCAGCCTCGCCCCTATTTCCAAAGCAGAATTAGATGCTGTGAAGCTGGTCACTGGCTAGTTACGGGCAACAGTATGCCGTGTGATTGCATTTCTAATTTGCGTAAATAAAAAAATATATATTTCTAAAGCTACATTACGCATTCCACCATCTATACTACACTGTACTTACCAGTTTCCTAAATAAATAAATGTTTATCCTAACCTATTCACATATTCTTGTAGACAGCTCATGTTCACATACTTTCTGGTGGGGGTTGCTGGAACCATCCCAGGCTCGGCTTGGACCTTCCCACTAGTAAATATTATATTGTCTTAAAAGCCCTAGAATGAACGGAGGATTAGCTAAAACTCACTTTTAACTCGAGGAGTCACACATGTGGCATAGTTCAGCTTGGTAGCTATTAAGTGCAGCAGGGCTTTAAGTGCGCTGGGTCCATCTGGGTCTTTGACACAGTAGTAAATAAAAATGCACATTGAAACGAGTCCCTATCAGGCCCTATCTTCATGTCCTAACCTTCCAGGGAAAATCACGGATTGTTGTGTAAGTTTCTAGCACTGGGACAGAAAGGTGTTCAGAATACATGGTCCGCCCATCCTTGGCCTCGCCACAAAGCGCACAGAGCAATGGTCAGGTATTCCAGGTGCAATCGTGATTCTGTTCAAATGTGTGTGAACAAGGTACACAGCGACCAATATATTGATAAAGTGATATTAAAAGAAGCTGCTGTGCTTACAGGTGAGGGGTGCGCTGTGTGTTTCGGTGGGTGGTGAACTGAAGAAGATGTGAGGAAGTGCATTCAGGAGAGTGAAAACTCGAACTGTTGTTTATTCAGTGAAAAGGGTGCTGAAGAGGAAAGAGATGAGGTGTGAGATACCTAGACAGACAAGATGTGGTGGGACACATGACGTGAAGGTCTAACAAGGACTTACCATGACAGTAGTGACTTTGACACTCTGAAGACAAATACCCCTTCCTCTGGCCTCAATTGGTTTATTCACAGTCTCTCAATTTCAGAATTAAAACATTTTCTATTTATTTACAACAAAGGCATTTCTGTTACTCATTTTTGTTAAGGGAGCTAGCAACCACGAACAAAGCCAGTATCCCTGGCTGGTTTTAGGTGTATCTCAGATGGTGTGTTATATATCTGGATGCAACAACAGAAAACTCATAGAAGTGAAAAATACCAGCCTGGGGGAAGGGTATGTTATGGAGGTCACAGAAATAGTTTACGTGTTTAAGCAACGACCTTAATTACATAGGCCAAGCCCTGACCTTCACCGATGGTGGACCTCATTTAATCCTCAATCTACGGTGGCTCCGTAGCTGAAACGGGACAACCAGAACGTCTTGTTGTGACTGATCGGATGGCTGCTCTGGTGGGGGCCACGCAGTGTTGCAGATTATATATGCTTGGTTCTACTCACCCTAACGCGTCACTTGAAGTACCACACATATGGCAATGAAATGTCACTCTGAAACAAGCATTTGCAATGCAACCGGTCTCGTGTTTGCTTGAGCTGGAGCAATTAGCATTGTAAACTCCTAACCGGACTTTTCTTGCCACATAAATTGAAAATAAAACAGTTTCACATAGCTAACTTGACTTTTCTTGCCATATAAACTGAAAAGTAAAAGTTTCACATGAGCGAGCTGACAGCCGCCATCAGTGCAAAGCAGACACACAATCGGAAATAAAAGTTCACTCGTAGTGAAACTTATCAGCAAAAGTGCAATTATCCATGTAACCAGCAAATGTGCAATTATCTATGTAACTGGCAAAAGTGCACTAAACTATGTAACTAGGTCGATGTCATGCAAAGTGCTCGACTACTGCCCAGCGAGATCGCACTGTGAAAAAAGAGAAAAAGTAGTCCAGAAACCGGATGGAAAACGTGGAGCCTTGTATGTTTTCAGTACTTGGTTGGTGCGCTCGAGGAGGGTTAAACATCGGAAAAGGCATGACTTATGCATGCCTTTCACTAATGAAAGCAAGCAGATTTTAAAAGGCAAGCTCACAAACCAATTAAAGAAACTGACGTGACATGGGTGTGGTTTGAAGCCCAAAGAGATATTACAACACAGGACAGAGCGCTTTGCGCTCGCCCCTAAAAAATGGAAATGTCACACTGAAGCAACTGAAAACTTGACCGTTGTGTCGCGGTTTAAGGTTTTCTTAAAATATTACCTTTACCCACCTCGAGGTGAATGTTCCACAACCTTGCAATCAGAATTTCAAACTCATGTATACGTGTCATGTTTTTTTCTGCTATTGACCACTTAACACCAGATAATTTTCTGATAACTGTAAACCTTTGCATCCTCACTGCAAATGCGCCTTGTAGCTCATGTACACTTTTTGTGTAATGCCTGACAACGGGGTCATAACATGATACCATTTTCTGCGCTGGGCCGGGTGCAGAAGGGGCCTTTGATATGCTTTTTGGCATGAAGAACGCATACATTACATCGAAATATCTCTGAATCAGTGTACGTTTTGCTGACACTAGCGCGAGGGAACACGCGAGAGGCAATTCCTATTGGGCTGTAGAGCTGTGTTGTCAGTAAAATATACACTGACTCAGATACTTAAAACATACACTAACTCTGAGACATGTAAAAGTACACTAACTCAAAACTATTCAAAAGTACGCAACTCTGAGATATTTAAAGGTATACTAGCTCAGAGATATTTAAAACATACTCAAACTCAGAGATATTTAAAACATACTCCAACTAAGAGATATTTAAAACATGCACCAACTCAGAAATATTTAAAACATACTCTAACTCCGAGATCTTTAAAACATGCACCGACTCAGAGATATTTAAAACATACTCTAACTCCGAGATATTTAAAACATACACTAACTCAGAGATATTTCAAATTAGTATATGTACCGAAAACGCCAAAAATAAACACACAGATCCCTCGTGCACTGATACAGCGCAGAAAAAGAGATCATGGATGACAGGGCCCGGGTGTTAGTTTGTTTCTGTGTGCACCTAGTGCTGGCAGCTAAGGGTCCATAATCACACAGGAGTTCATTATTCTGCCCAGGATAACACAAGTTGGGGGAAACAGTCTGAGATCACAGGTGTCCTGGTTGCACGGCAACTAATGTAATCACTAGGGAGACCACATCTCAAGGGAGAGGGGCAGAGAGTTGGACGGGTGCGTTTGGATGGGGTGGGCGGGGGAGAGAGAAAAGTGGTCGAAATGTACTTTTTTCAGTGTAACTAAATGCATTCTTTGATGTCTTTTCACTAATGGACTTTCAGGGACAAAGTTATTATTTGCTTCTAATGGCATGGATATTCTTTTTTTCCATTCAGTTCTTAAAAGGACATCATAACTGCGGGGTATGGTAGAGAATAGCCGTAGAAATTACAGCAATGAGCAATGCGGGGCTATTAAGCAGCATCTGGGAGGCTGTTTTGCATAACACTGGCCGCATTCTTGAAACAATTACCGCTGATAATGAAACAAGGGTGACTGGGGCTGTAACTGCTCAGAGATTGCACCCTGTCACCCCTCTCTTGTCCTCGGGCCTTGAAAAGGACAAGTAGAGAGAATAGATGGGGATCTGCAGGGGAGCAGCAGGCTTTTACGACCCTACCTCCTGGAGGAGGGCGAACATTCCCAAGTTGCACACTCCAACTTAGTATTTCTTGTATCCATGGAATATTGTCGCATAGCGCTTAGCACCAAAATTATGTCATCTCGGCTCTGTGTAAATCTCGGTGCACTTCTGTGTGATTCTGAGAATGGCATCAGTCTGTTGTCGCTGTTGTTTATTGGTGTTTGGTTGTGTGAGGCTAACATAGAGTTTGTTAGTCTTTAGTTTGTGTAGATTGGGGTAAACATAAAGATGAGCGTGGAACTCATTCCATTCTAGAAAGCACACTCAGTCATACCTGTTTATCACATTCAGTTCTTTATATCCTAGATACATTCTATAAAGAAAGCAATACTTTTTTGCCAACATTGACAAAGCTAACAGGTCAAGTTTAATGTGAAAAACAATAACTGTGCAGGCAAAAGATGTGAATGGCATGTGTGAATGTCTATGTTTATAGTCATTGGTATATGAAGAAAGACGAAAATCTTCCAACCACAGACGCTACACAGTGCAGCATGCTACAGGGAGGCACACACTTTAGTGCCCCACGCAGGAGTAGTGCGCATTATATAAATTTTACAATATAATGTTAGAACCAAACCCATGGCTTTCCAATGCTTGTTGAAATTTAGAACTTAGGGCCGGATGTAGGAAACATTTTGCATGGTGTAAACTGCTAAAATCGCGGTTTGCGCCATGCAAAATGCCCATCGCAATGCTCATTCACATTTTGCGAGTCGGTACGTGACTCTCAAATAGGAAGGGGTGTCCCCTTCCTATTTGCGACTCGCACATCAATGCCAAATTGCTTTGTGACCGTGAACGCGGTCGCAAAGCAATTTGCAGTTACCACCAGTGTCACACTGGTGGTAACCCATTCGCAAAAGGGAAGGGGTCCCAATGGGACCCTTTCTCCTTTGTGAATGTTGCCAAAAAGGTTTTTTCAGAGCAGGCAGTGGTCCAATGGACCACTGCCTACTCTGAAAAAACGAAACCAAATGGTTTTGTTCTTTTTTTTATTTTGCAACTCGTTTTCCTTTAAGGAAACCCGTAGCGAATCGCAGACAAATCGTTCTGCATCTGATTTTGCGAATCGGAAATTGCGAGTCGCACCGACTCGCAATTTCTGATTCGCAAAATCTGAACTTGCTACATCTGGCCCTTAATGTCAAAACGCAGTTTCTGACCACCCTCTCCTTGCTTATCTCACCAATATTTAGTTTGATTGAGCCCGGAACGGACTCCAAGGATCAAAGCAGTGCTCTACTGATAATATGTAGATATATATATATATATATATATATAGACATATATATATATATATATATATATATATATATATATATATATATATATATTTTATTGCAGGTGCATCTTAAAATGATAGGACCACTGTGTAAAAAGGCTAAGCTAGTCCATCTGACCTTGATGATGCTGGCTCCCAATTCGCAATGCACTAAAATGCTTTATGATTCATAATTGCACTATGAATGGCAATGCTCACATTGCAGTCCCATGCAAGCCAAAAGTGAAGGGAAGTGGCCAAGGTGCATTCATAACCCTTGCAACTAGCCTTTGTATGCACAAATGCTTTTCAACTGTGCAATCGCAAAACTTGAAATGGTTGTGCTTCAGAGGGCAGCACTGTGCGTGGGGGCACTGGGAGGAGCAAGGAGTTGTCCGCCACTCCTCTGCATGCCCGCCACCATGTCCATTTCATGATGAGCCACTTTTTGTAGCACTATGCCTTCAAAATCCAACACTTTGTGTACTGTTGCTTATGTTGGAGTGGCAATAGTAAATCTCACCCCCCGCAGTCCAACACTTTCCCTACTATTGTTTACATGATAGTGGGAACAGCAAATCTTGCCCCTCTAAGGTACAACACTTTCCATACTGTTGCTCAGGTCGGAGCGGGAATAGTAAATCCTACCCCTCCACAGTCTAACACTTTCCCTGCTGTTGTTTAAGTTGAAGTGGGAATAGTAATATTAATTCCCACCCCTCCACAGCCCAACATGATCCCTTTTGTTCAGTTTCTTGGAGCTGGATAGTAAACCTCATCCTTCCAAAATCCAACACTTTTCTAACTATCACTCAGGTTGGGGTGAGAATGGTAAATCTGAACCCTTCAAAGTCCAATACTTTCTCTAATGTTGCTTACGTTGGAGTTGGAATAGTAAATCTGACCCATCCAAAGTCCAACACTTTCCCTGCTGTTGCTAGTGTTGGAGTGCAGTAGTAAATGTGATTTCTCCAAAGTCAACACTTTCCCTACTGTTGTTTATTTTGTAGTGGAAGTAGTGAGTTTGACTGCTACAAACCTAATTTTTTATGTGAACTTTTTTGGTTTACATTTTTTTAAGATTTAGTTTTTGTGATTTCATTGTAAAAGTTATTTTATTTTTTTAGTTATGTATTTTTTTTTCTGGAGTAATATTATTCTTATTAATTTTATTGAATTGAAATAATATTTTACTTTTAGTTTTTGATCTACTGTGTTTTTCAAATGATTGTTATTTTATTAATAGTATTTTTTTTTTTATTGTTCATGCTTTTCATCATTTTATTTATATGTCGTGTTTATGATTTTTTAAATTTATATTAAATCATATATTTTCAGTTTATATTTTTTAAGTTGTAAAAGTTAATTTTATATTTTTTACATCCGATTTTTAATGTCATTTGCTTTAGTTAATATATTTTTTTAAGTTAATGTAATTGTGGTTACTTAAAATTTGATCAACTCACCCATTTTGTAATGAAGTTTTGGTCTTCTATATTTTTGTAGTCCGTATTTTGTACTTTACATACTAAATATGTAAATCCGATATTTGTGTCCTCAATATTTTTTTGCACCGTTATTTGGTATTGTGATGTTTTTGACAGCAATCTTCCATCACCGTTTTTAGTGGGCAGAGGCTGCTATTGTGTCAAAGTGACAGTGCAATATCTCTCGCTTTTCGTTCACTTTGTCAGGATGATTTTTTGGGGTGCAGTGTGTGCTCATAGGATAACTTTTATGTAATGCTGTGCAACTCAAGTCACTCTACTTGGTCAGATGAGTTTTTTGGGTGCAGTGTCTGCTCTAGAGTCGAAGTGAATGACAGTAGACTGTCTCTCGAGCCTCCTTTCCTTGGATGGATGTGTTTTTGGGTGCAATGTGTGCTTTGATAGGATAAATGTTTGGGATGAATTGTGTGTTCTTGGGTTGAAGTTAATGAAGTGTAGGGTCGCACGAGTCTCCTAGGTCAGGGTTCTGTAAAGTCGGTCCAGAAGAGCCGGGTCCATGCCAGGTTTTTAGCATATCCACATTTAGAAAACAGATGTTTCAGAAACCTACATTTTTCTAAATGTGGATATGCTAAAAACCTGGCATGGACCCGGCTCTCCAGGACCGACTTTGCAGATCCCTGTCCTAGGCTTTGGGGTACAGTGTGCTCTTGGGTGATGTATATGAAGTTCAGAGTTAGTCGAGTCTCTTCCTCCTTGGATGAGTTGCTGTGGCTTAACTTGTGCTATTGAGTCTTTAGTCGGGCTGTGAAGTTTTGGGGTGCAGTGTGTCCTCCTGGGGTGACTTTCCGGGAGAGAAGTGTCAGTTGCGGCCCTCTTGTGCTTTTGTTCTTTCAGAGAACAGTCTGGTGTAGGGTGACCACCCGTCCGTAAATTTCACGGACTGTCCGTAATTTCGCCCTGCTGTCCGTTGTCCGTGATGAAAGCTTTAACGGACGGCATTTGTCCGTAATTTTAGCTTTCACCTAAAGGGCAACGGAGGCAAGGCGAAATTACGGGCAGAGGAGTTTCCCCAGCTGGGCTGGAAGGCAAGGGGGTCTCCTGTGCTCTGAGGGAAGGAGGGGCAGACAGATAAGAATAGACCTTCTTCCCAGGGTGTCTCCTTCCCTAAAGACATGCAAATGTGGGCAACTGGTAAATCTGCAAATACAAAGGGGGTTGAAAACCTGCATTGACTTTACTAAAAGGAGTCACTTGAAGTTTTCTGGTGGCAAAGATATTTCTTTCAGAGAGGTATTGTAATGGTGTTCCAAGGTGAGCTGTGGAGTGTGTGGTTTTAATGGAGTGTTATAATTTTTTTATCACTAGGTATAAACTGTATATTATTCAAATCTGTATTTGAGAAGCACTTTTTTTTTATTTGACCAAAATGTATTTGCGCATTTTGTAGCAGCTTTTATTATGATGTAATTGTATTTTTCACAGTTATTTCAGGTACCTCAGTACCTCATAGTACTAACAAACATTGGCAAAGCCAATAGGTCTCATCTACGAATGAGTTAATGGCTTTGCTAATGTGTTTTAGCCATTAGCCATGTTATACACCAGAGTAGCTGCTGTTCAGCATGGCTTAAAGCTAGTGGCATAGTGGTGTGGAGTGGAGTAGACTAGCATAGGAGCAGTGGCGTATAGCCCAGTGGTACAAAGTACAGTGCAGTGGGGTACAGTGCAGTTGTTTAGAGTGCGTTGGCGTAGAGTGCAGTGGTTTAGAGTGCAGTGGCATTGAGTTGCAATGGACAGAGTAGAGTGGCATAGAGTGCAGTGGAGTAGAGTGGCATACAATAGAGTAGCAGAGAGAGCAGTAGTGTAGAGTGGTGCAGTGGCATAGATTGCAGAGTAGACTCACATTGCAGGGAGTGCAGTGGTGTAGTGTAGAGTGGTGCAGAGTAGGGCAAAGTGCTGTAGAGTCGAGTGATGCAGAGTAGAATGGCTTAGAGTGCAGTGGCATAGAATGCAGTAGTACATAGTACATTGGTGTATAGTATGGTGGTGGAGAGTGCAACACTGCAGAGTAGAGTGTCAGTGCAGTGATGTAGAGTGGAGTAGAGTGGCACAGAGCAGTGGTGTAGAGTACAGTGGTACAGTGGTACAGAGTAGAGGGCAGTGGCGTACAGTGCAGTTGTTTAGAGTGCATTGGCGCAGAGTGCAGTGGCATAGAGTGGCATGGGGTAGAGTTACATAGAGTGCAGTGGAGTAGAGTGGCATACAATAGAGTAGCAGAGAGTGCAGTAATGCAGAGTGGTGCAGTGTCACAGAGTGCAGAGTAGACTCATGTGGCATAGAGTGTAGTGGTGTAGAGTGGTGCAGAGTAGAGTGGTACAGAGTATAGTGCCTAGAGTGCAGTGGCATAGAGTAGAGTGGTGTAGAGTGCAGAGTTGCAGAGTAGAGTGTCAGTGCAGTGGTGTAGAGTGGTACAGAGAACAGTGGCATAGAGTACAGTGGTGCAGAGTAAAGGGCAGTGCAGTTGTTTAGAGTGCACTGGTGTAGAGTG
Source organism: Pleurodeles waltl (assembly GCF_031143425.1). NCBI lineage: Eukaryota > Metazoa > Chordata > Amphibia > Caudata > Salamandridae > Pleurodeles > Pleurodeles waltl. Next base: position 114,243,304 of record NC_090446.1, on the reverse strand, counting down.
CAGTTGCATAGAGTGGCATTGGGCAGAGTGGAGTGGCATAGAATGCAGTGGAATAGAATATATTGGTGCAAAATGCAGTAGTACAGGGCAGAGTGGTGTAGAGTATAGTGGTGGCCAGAGCAGTGTTGCAGAGTGTCAGCTTGCAGTGGTGTAGAGTGCATTGAACTAGAGTGCACTGGTTAGAGTGGTATAGAGTACAGTGGCGTAGAATAGATTGTTTCAGAGTAGAGTGCAGTTGCATATAGTGGAGAGGTGCAGGGTAGAGTGCAGTGGCATAGAATGCAGTGGCACAGAGTGCAGTGGCATAAAGTAGATTATTTCAGAGTAGAGTGAGGTGGCTTAGAGTGGAGAAGTGCAGGTTAGAGTGGAGTTGCATAAAGTGGCATAGAGTGTGATGGCATAGAGTAAAGTAGTGTAGAGTGCCGTGGCATAGAGTGCAGAGGTGCAGAGTAGATTACAATGATGTACAGTGTATTGATGTAGAGTGCAGGGGCATAGAGTTGAGTGTTACAGAGTAAAGTGTATTAGCTTAGAGTGCAGTGGCGTACAGTGCAGCGTTGCAGAGTGGCAGAGAGTGGAGTTGTGCGGATTAGATTGGTCTTGCCTAGACTGGAGTGGTATGGCGTGCAGACGAGCAGAGCGCAGTGGTGTAGAGAGGCGCAAAGTGCGGTGGCTTCGAGTAGAGTAGTACAGAGTAGAGTACAGAGGCATAGTGTGAAGTAGCATAGAGAGCAGTGGCATAATGTCGAGTGGTTCCGAATGGAGAAGAGAACAGTGGCATGGAGTGGCGTAAAGTGGAGTGATACAGAGTAGGGTGCAATTTTGATATATTCTGAAGTCTATTTAAATGTTGTCATGTGATAGAAAAAAACTCTTTCCTAACCCCAGTATCCAGCAAGATTGTTGCATTAATCCTCTCACTTTGAAGTCAGAGAAAGGAAAGTAAACACTAAGTTCCCACCGTAGACAGAGCCTGACATTTGACTTTGTTCTTTGAATGCACAGCAAATATGATGAGATAAAAACAAGATTTACAGGCCTGTTTACAGAAAGGGAGCACTCGGCAGGATACTGTAAAGAAGGTTTTGGCAAGGGATGGGACAAATTCAAGCTGCATGGCCTAAAACAAATAAAGCCAGCAAATTGAAAGCAACAAATTGTGAGTTACAAACCACAAGGCCAATGACAAGCAACGGACAGAATGCATTCACAAGGAAGCACTATGAATTTACTTAAAGTGACAGCTGTGGGATACTTTGTGTGTAAAGTCCAGTATTTCAGTCCATATCTTGCAGAGGTTTGGCTACATCAATCACCCAGGTAATATGACAAGAAGACCTGGAGTGGTTTCCATGTTGCAGGATAGGTCTGTACACCCATTCTATCAGTTTGCCACCATTTCCTATGGTTCAGAGCTTCTGGCACACCTCTTGTAGGGTTAGTGCTAGGTAGCAGACATGAAATAGGGCATTTAATGATTATTTAAGATGGTTGTAAGTAAGGAGTTGACCGGGGTGAAGATGGTAGTCTGCCAAAAGGGTTTAGAAATTTAGTAGCTCACTGTTCAGAAACAAAGTCCCCAATTTTAAGACACCTGCAACATGCCACTGATGGAGCTGCTCTGAGCACAGCCATCCTGTGCGAGTGGGAAGGCTTAGCAAAGGTAGTGCAGGAATATAGGGTTTCTTCGTGTCAGTGAGTTTACAGGTTCTGGCAAGGCAAGAGAAAGCCATGCATGATAACCCCGGATGGTGATCCATAGAATGGTCAGTAGGAAACGATGAGCAGTGCATTAAGCCTTCCTTAAAAGTCTTTACTGGTAAACCCCATCTCATGCAGGGAGGTGGGCAGAAAGCCAGTGAGCCACCCATTGGACATCTGCAGCTGAATAAAAGCATTCTAAGTCCAGAAGATCTAATCCACCCGCAGTCACAGTTAGCTTTAGAGTGGAAAGAGCTCCCGATGGCGCCGCAGCGACCAAATCAGATGTGTGGCCTGTCTGAAGAAGGAATGAAGGGCGAGCAGGGGAAGGTTTGCAAAATACTATCATTGGGGTAGCACACCATCTTCACTAGTGCCACGTGGCCTCTACAGAAAGCAGAAGAGAAGACCAAAAAGCAAACTGGGCTTGGAGGCACCATTCGCTCTGCCGAGATTTTCATCCTGGAAATCAGTGTAAGAATGGTAGATATTAATCACTAGGTATCAAAAGGTAACTGTTTCCCAGTTCAATCTGAGATCTAATTGTGTATGAAGGCGAAAACAGTGCCATATGTTAATGAAACACTAATTAAATTTTAAAATTTGTAAATTTTGTTTGTGCAATTTACATCCCAAATATTTTGAAGATTCTATGTGTACTTGACACTTAGGGATAACCCAGATCTCTAGTTTGGCTTTTGCTCAATTTCAAAACCATATAAAGACATGGACTAAGCGGGCAATTGCCTTGCACAACCTTGCAAGGGGTCTGGCCCCTGCTCACCTTTCACAAGCACTAACAGCGAACCATTGCACCAGAAGAGTTTGCCAAGGTGGATGGGTGTTGATTGTTCAACCACTTGACAGTGCCCCTTCTCTTTCGTTCCTGTGTGCAGACAACTCCCCAGGTACCCAATACCTTCAAATAGTCTTGGTGGACCCATCTTGTCTGATTTTAGGAATTGTCCCACCTTGTTCTTCTCATCTTTATTTATCCAGTTGTTAGCAACAACCCTTTGAATTACTTGCCGTGGATCTCCCATTTGATCTCGATTTCATCCTACTCTTTTATTATCTTTGATTGGTAGTCCGGGCTCCCATTTCTGAGATAAATGTAGAGTCCCAAACATACACTCTAGTGCAGTGAGACTACAGACAAGTTATGGGTACATCACATCCTGTCATTAGGTGTGAGACTGTCACCCACACCATCTGCCCTGCCTCTTTAAAAAAAATTAGGTTGAAAGTCCATGGGCGGTTGGGGTAAGCCAGATGTTTTTGTTCAATTTGTTTAAACTAGCATAAGGTTAATTACCTTAATGTTTCCCAAACTGTTTGCCAGGGGTTTTGAAATGTTCAGAAACATAATCAACATTTTGCTGTTACTTTCTCTTCAGGAAAGATCGGGTAGATTTGGGTAGGGGTGATGGCCTTGCTGTGAAGGGCATTAATTTACTACTGAACAAGGACGTAATGTGACACCTGAATGTAGCACACCAGGAGGCAATCACAAAAGGTCCACAGTGAATAAATAGTGCTATGTTGAAAAAGAGTACATAAATGCACTGACAACATAGTGAGGCATGGCCTCTCTTGCGTGTGTCTGTAAAACTGACTTTTGTTCTTGAATTTTTGTCCTGAATTTTGACCCTTTGTCCTGAATTTTTGTCCTGAATTTTGACCCTTTGTCCTGAATTTTTTACAGTCCTGTCCAGAATTTGCCTCAATGCCAGGTGGTCACCCTAGTCTGGTATGGTGTTTCTGCAGGTGATACTGGCCTGGCTCCACCTGCCTCTTCCGCTAACTTTTCCTTTGTTTGCAGAGCTTGCTTGAACAAATCCTTTTTATCCTTCCTACAAACTGCTTTCTCTTTGTGTAAAACCTGTCCCTGTAACAGGAGCCCGGGGCCTCGCACCTGCTGTCTGCCTTGTGTGCACTGCTTGGCCTCTCCAGGGAGGCACACGCTTCAGCTCACCCCTGCCGACGAGGATGCACGCCGCAGAGCAAGATGCAATGCGAAACTCATCCTCCAACTACACCTCCCACAAAGCTGCACAACCCTCGAGGCATGCCCACAAAGGCGTTGTGGAGTAAGCAAAGTACTACTCCCGTAGTACTCTTTTACGTTACACTTTACATGCTTTGGCAATTGGCCCAAAACATATACAATAGAATAAAATAAAAAAAAGGAATTTACACTGTTAGTACAAATAGAAGGGATTGTGCCCTCTTTGCAGTTTTACTAAAAGGGAGCTGGACTTTTAGGACTACTTCGGAAAGGTATGTAAAAGAGTAGTCCTGTAATACTAATTCCAGTACCCATAAATGCTTTTGTTACTCTGCCCCTCCATATTGAAATGACCTCGTGTGTGATGCTTATTCACACAGAGTCACCACTAGCAACAGTAAAAGTAGAGTCTTTTATATAGCGCACACCACAAACAGTAAAGTATCTTGGCACTTGAATGTGTGATGTTATTACTTCACTCAGTCGATCTTAGTCTATTGACCTCAGATAAACAGTGGTTGAAACTGTCCTGTGAGTATTCGAACAGGGCTCCTGAGGGAGACACAAACTCAGCAGCAGCCACTTAACCAACCGAGATGCCTTACTCTTTTGATAGTAAAACATGAATGTAAAGACGCACGTGCTTCTATCTGCACCTCTCAGGCATTTATTGAGCTGGTTACTTGTCTGCTAAAAAAAGTTGCAATGCAGCAACAGGACACCAAAATGTATGGACAGTTCTTATTTAAAAACAGATCCTATTATGTCCGATAAACATTAATGTCATCTTCCAGTACCAATGGTTAGCTGTCATCACTTGTATGTGTTTTACCCAGCGAGCACATTATGACCGGCGTACAAGATAATTGAAAGTCTAGCCCTCAATATGGATTAAAATTATATTTTTTAATAAGTAACAATTGTTCTAGAAGTTTTTATTGTTTAGAATACTCCCATAAAAAGAACTCTATGCCCTTTTAGACTACTAACAAATCTCACCACTTGGATGTCTAACAATAACAGAGACTTCTCTGTTCTCCACCAAGAGCATGTGCACTTTCTTTCTCACACATATGATGAGATTTGTTTGTATCATGCATTATCCCACTTTCTGCCTCAGTAGCATCTTTCATTGCGCCCACTTATCAAATGATGCCCAGTTTTCATTATGCCCACTGAGAACATCATGGCCAGTTGTCATCAAGCTCATTTAGTTCACCATTCTTGGTTTCTGCTTTCCCCTCTAGCACATCATGTCCTGTGTCCATTATGCCCAGTTATCCAATTGGTGATGTTTGGCATTATTCCTAGTTGGCATACCAAAATCGGTTTTCATTATGTCCAATTGGCACATCATGGCCAGTTTGCATTACCTCTTGTTAGCTCACCTTTCACAGTTTTGAGGACACAGAGCTAGCACGTCATTGACAGTCTCCATTAATATTCTGTGGCTCTTCATGTAAACGTTTAGTCAATATGGATAGTATAGGTTATGCCTAGTTAGTACATTAGGGGCCTTCTATTTTATGCCCAATAAGCACATCATGATCAGTCCATTTTATCACCTCAATCATATACTTAGTAAAAGTACACCAAAATCAATTAAACATAAAAATGCACTTTTCCTTTATAAGTCACCTGCCCTCAAAGTAGAAGGTATCCACAAGAGGACATCAGCAAAATAAAGCACACCCAGACAAGACTAGGCGTGGTAGGGAGTTAAAATAACCCACTTTATCACCACATATGGACATGTAAAGGAGTCAGTATTACAAAACTGTGTCTTTTGAAATCCTGACCATTGTGCATGTCCTTTGTGAGATGTGTACGTTTTGTGGTTTGGAGCAATCAACTCAAAAAGTTAAGGTTTCTCATGATAAAATATGCGTACCACCACCCACGTCTATTTGTACCATTACTCATGCGGAGGCTCCATGGGAGGCGTGGGGTATGTAACAGCTGCACCAGATTGAGCCTTGGCCATGTCTATAGCCTCGCCTTGGTGTGCCACCTACCCAGCATAAAGGCTTTTCTACCCATGCCATCACAGGCTTCTTATAGAGGGCCTGGCTGAACAAAGGGATGTGGCTGGCCAGACAGGGGGTCGCATAATGATACGCGGAGCTTCGGAAAGACCGGATGTGGAATAGACAAAATGTTGTTTTTCAGACTCTGGCTTCAGAGAAAAAAATGTCAGACCTTCATGTTAACTTCTTAAAACTCAAGGAGACTTGGGTCTAACTTAGAGCTGTGCCTGGAAGGACTTAAACCAAGGAATGCATGCTACCTATCATGGGGCCCTGTGACCCAGAGGCATTTTTCTAGAGTAAGGAGAATATTAAACCTTCTGTTCATTTGCCTGAGATGGATTAGGAGTTAACAGCAAGGTTAGACTCTTGGAAACTGGTAATCGGGGTAATCAGGTAGCCGTATGGCACATGCTAAACTGGTGAATTTGATCCCTCTCACGGTTGCACCCTGTGGACTCCAGCCTCAGCAAACACCTACAGCTAACTTTTAGAGTGCTGAGATAGTGGGTATCAGGGCCATTAGCAGAGTGTGAGAGATGACCGGAGGTTCTTGGAGCAACTGGCAGGGTCACTGGGCCTAGTCCATTGATCCATCTAAAGATCTTAATATAAGCTGCATTGTAAATGTGCAGGTAGATTTATGTTGCGGGATCCTATCAACAAAGCAATACATACTGCTGTACAATATAAGGCACACAGGGCATATACAAAAGAGATGGTGAGGGAATAGGTGTTGGTGAGGTACTAGAGGAGAAAGCTTAGGAGGTGGTGGAAAGCCAAGGCTACCTACCAGCAGAAAGAGGTAGAAGGCTAGGGCAGAACTTGGATAGCATGATATGTCAAGAAATACACGTTTGTGAGTTTTTGCTAGAACAGCAATGTCGTGAAGTCATTCCTAAAGTGGACGATGGCGTGGCCTGTCAAATTTCCACCATGATTCCATTCCATGCCTTTTACACGAAATTGGAGAGTGCCTTGTTTTCTTTTTTTCCTTCTCCTGATTTCTGTTCTACTTCTGCAGGTACTACATGTTTTGCAGATTCCTCCTGATATTGTAATTGCACAAGCTGGGTATGGTGTCTTGTAGATGATGCAGCTGGTATCATCTAGATCAAGGAGGAGGATGTGGCGGGCAACAAGAGCCAAAGTAGATCCCTGATGGAAACATTCGGAACAATGACTCCTGAACCACGATTACGTGCTTAACGCAAGCGGAACCACGCTTGCGCTAACAACGACTCCCTTTTTCTCTTCCTCAACCACACATGTGCTGAACAACGCAAAGGCGTGGTTAAGGCATAGAAAAAGGGAGAGTGCATGGGGAGAGGAAGCGGTCAGGTAAGTGGGGCTGGGGCAGGGCTGGGGGGTAGCTTTTAGGGGTGGGGAGGCTGGGTTATTTTTTTTAAGGGGCGGGGTGGGGGTTTGGGGTAATTTTTTTTACGGGTGTGGGGTTGGGGGAGTTTGGTTTTTATGGCGGGGTGGGGAGGTCAGGTAATTTTGTTTTTAGGGGTGGGGTGGGGGCTGGGGTACTTTTATTTTTGGGGGTGGGGTCGGCATAGGTTTTAGGGCTCAGGGTGGGTGGGGTAGTGGGGTAGTTGTTTTTAGGGGTGGGAGTTGGGTAGTCTGTTTTTTTAGGGCAGGGATGGGGGGTCGGGTAGTTTTGTATTTAGGGGCGTGGTGGGAAGGTCGGGGTAGTTTTGTTTTTAGGGGTGGGGGTCAGGGTAATTTGTTTTAGGGGCAGGCTGGTGGGTGGGGTAGGCTTGTTAGGGACGGGTGGGGGTAGTTTTATTTTTGGTGGTGGGGGGCCGTTGTGGTTGGGGAAGGTTTCAGGGCTCAGTGTGGGTGGGGGTATCGTGGTATTTTTCTTTTTAGGGGCAGGGGTGGCCGGGGTTGGGGTAGTTTTGTTTGCGGGGGGTCAGGGTAGTTTTATTTTTAGGGGTGGGGGTCGGTTTAGTTTTGCTTTCAGGGGTGGGGGTGGGAAGTCATGGTAGTTTTGTTTTTAGGGGCGGGGTGGGGGGTCGGGGTAGTTTTTTTTTTAGGGGTGGGATGGGGGTCAGAGTAGGTTAGGGGGATGGCATTCTACAACCACGCATGCTGTTCTACGCATGCCTTTACTAGGCATGCCTTTACAACAAAAACTCGTAGTAAAGGCATGTGTGGTAAAGGCATTCATGGGAACTACGCAGTTGTTGTTCCGACCGCGTTGTTCAGGCATGCGTGGTTGGCGCATGCATTGTTCCATCATACAACTGGTCCCTGAGTATAGATGTTATTCTGTCAAATTTGTAAATTTTCTGTTGATAGGCTTTTGAGAAAGGCACTTTACCTACAATAATTTTTTTTATCGTTTTGTATTCTCACACAATTGTTCTTTTTACTATTCGCTTATAGCTTAATGTTCATCTAGTAATTTAGTATTGCACAGATTTGCTTCGAAAGTTCAATTAAATTCTTTAACAGCCTGCCATGGTGTGTTTTCCAATGAGCTTATGTACATGCTGTTATAAAGCTTTCACTAAATAGAGTCCAAAGTTGGACTGTTTATTATAAAATGTAAAGAAACAGCAATACTACTTTGGCTCAATTACAGGTATATCCTCGTCTTCACCCAGAAATAGATGTGAACCAAAAATGTTGTGATATTGGCCAAGCCCTTTTTCAATGATATATGCCTGTGGAATTTTATTAGCAATGGAGAGAAATAGTCAGGCTGAAAAGTCTACTCAACTTAGACTTACAATCTGCTCAATATACAAATTCTGGACTGAGGAGACACCCTCAACAGTATGCTTTCCCTTTGATTATGTACTGAGAAAACCAGCCCAAATTTCAAGGAGACTGAAACACTGTTGATGTGAACTTGATGCGAGAATACTTTGGTTTGAGTTATAAGATTTTAAACATATCAGGGTTCAAAATAGACCAAGGGCCGGATTTACTAAAAAATTGCGCAGTGCAGTGCCAAAATTGGCAGCGCCGCGCTGCATCACTTTAGAAATGCAGAAGTGTGCTGTATTTATTAGAATACGGTGCACCCCTGTGTGTCCCCCGGTGCTGGTGCTAAATTGAGCTGCCTAGCACCAGCGCAGGTGCCCTTGCACCATCGTGCACGGATGTCTGCATTTAGGGGTTTGATTGTTTATGTGCAGCAAGGTATCCTTTCCTGCACATAAACAATCACTAATGGTGAATGCAGCACACACAGAAGTACCAAAGTGTCATTTTGAAAGATTGTTTATGTGCAGGAAGGGACACCTTCCCACACATAAACAATAATTTCTGGCATTTTGCTCTTTCTATGCATGCTGCAGAATGTAGCACACATAGAAAAAGCAAAAAATTAGGAGGAATAAAAGTATTCCTCCTCGTTGCACCTTGCTAACGCCACCACTGGGGTGCGTTATATTTTTGCGCTGCCTCAGGTTTACAAAAATGCGTAAATCTGAGGCAGCGTAAAAAATGCAATAGGTCTTGCTTTGGCACGCCCACAGCAACACGTACTGCACGCCCCTTCCACACACACTTCTGTGTGTGAAGGGGCTGTATTTACAAGGTGGCATAAGCCACAAAAAGTGGCTTAACGCCACCTTGTAAATACAGCGCAGGGCATTGCGCCACCGGAGCATCACGTACATTGATGCTCCGGTGGCGGTAGGGGCTCATAAATATGACCCCAAGTTTTTATAGATGAATTCCTTGGGATGGACCATTACTTTATGTGGTTTTGTAGCAAACTCAGATTGTCGTGAATGATGCGCAGACAAACAACCTTGTTTTCTGTGCTTTGGATAAACAGTTTTCCTGTAAAACAAAGGTTTGTTCTCTCTATATTGTATAGCTACTTATTCATGATGAAATTTATATATTAGTATAATTAAAATATTTTTTTTATAACTCTCCTTCTATTTACTATGTTTTCTTCGTCCCACTTGTAAATTATGTGAATGACTGAGTAAGAGCGACTTTTACCAATGGGAGGTTGTGGTTTCCTTTGGTCTAGACTCAGTAGTGACTTCTGTACAGCCTCTGATGTAGACCGTCCTTATTCATTTTATATGATTTGATATTGCAAATTTATTAACAAATAAACACTCTTCAATTAAACACTTGAATGATTTGGTTGTTTTGTTTTTTGGGGGGGTTGGTCTATTGCTGTTCTTACAGTGGTGGCTCCTGGTCTATGGAGGAGGAACGTCACCGCCCAGGCCAGCAGCAACCGCTGCAAATCCTTTAGCAATGTATCCTTTCATTGTTAAAGGGGCGAGGCATTGGGGATGACAGGGATGAGGGGAGTGCACTGTGCACTCCCCTCAGTGCGCATGTATGTTTGGCCGGCCGTCTCGGGCCGGCCAAACACACATGCACACTGTGGTCTCTCCAGCCCAGCATGTGTTGTTGGGCTGGAGAGAGCATGCCTGGGAGCATCCTGGCTGGGCACTCCCAGTCAATCCTAACGCTGCTCTGGGCAGCATCAGGATTGGCTGCAAGGCAGGCTGGGAGCCTGTGCCTGCAGCTTGCTGAGGTAATGGAGGACGGTTGGCAGAGCAGGTAAGTGCAGTAATATTTCCCCCCCTCTGATCTCCTTGTGTGCTGCCCACCCCCTGTAAATCCCAAGGGCCGCGACTGAGTTCTGAGACAAGTGCTCAAATTGGACACCTCGGAAATGAGTTTGTCCTAGGAGTTCTAAACCCTTTCAAGTGAGAGGATAACTCTCTTGAAGAGACTCTGTAATAGAATGTTTCATTCATGGGCCAGATCTATGTTGTGAAAGTCACCACCTAATTGGGTGGGGTTTATCACTGTTCAGTAGAGTAAGATGGAGGTGTGATGCATTTAATGTTTGCTGAAAGCAATTATGTGGTTATTAGTAGGACTGGGCGGAATTTCAGTTGCACCAGGGTAATTATCTGTAAAATTGCAAATTTTGTGTCACACAAAATTCCCAAATGTGTGCTGTTTTACCACGTGAACGATCAGAATACAAGCTGTAGCTGCTTGTGCTTTTCCACTACTGGTTTAAAGCAAATTGCAAAACGAGGATGCATTTTATTCTAAAATATAGTGCTTACTGGTGGTTTTGTGTTTTGCACAATTTTGTGGCATTTTTGCTGAATTATGCTTAACTGCGGAAAAGCAAATTATGCAAATTTCGCACACACCCCTGATTATTAGTTCATGTAACATTCTTTTTGGAAACCCCCAACATTTCCAGAACTTGAGTTGGTTTTGTATGTTGGAGGGTATGGTGCAAGAATATAATTGTCAGAATGTAGTCTGACATAAATATCATATCCTACACGTAGTTTACACAAATTTCCCCCATTTGAGTTTAATATAGAAAAGCTACATCTAAATGAACAATATATGCAGTTTTTAGAGTTTGGCGGATGGGATACTCCATCACAAACATGGCGGAAGTCCCAGACACTTAATTTTAAGTGCAGAATGCCCTACAGCGCTTGTAATGCGATGGGCAGGATATCAGCTTTATTTTGACAGAATCCGAACTGACATACTCTAAATAAAATCCTATATTTGCCAACAATACTTGATGTAATATTTATGCCGGACATAATTCAGACAATGATATTACAGCACACAATCATGTGTGGGAAGGCATAAGAATCTTTAGAATGTTTTCATAAAAATTCGGCCTTCGGGGGTTGTAAGGCTCATTTCCTTAGTACTCTATTGTTGAAGCTGATGTAGCAGGATGAGTGTGATGTTAGCTGATTGTTCACAGAAAGCAGACCTATGCAAATGTTTTATGACACTTGAAAAGTTCCAAAATTAAATATGAATTTTGTAAAATTCTTCAAGGGGGAAAATGTTACATAGATTTTTTTCATGAAAGACGGGTTTGAGCAGAAAACACTATTTGGGAGAAAGTTTTCTGGAAACTTGTCCTCTTCACAGTACCTTGTCAGCGTTTTAATTCAAGTTGTGCCTTCAATTCGATTTTCATGGGAAGGACCATGAACTTAATTTTGTAAATGTCACTTCATTTTTGCAAAATGTTGTATTTCACAACCCAGAATTTCACACACCTCTATTTAGAAAGAGTAGCCAACGAGCACCGAATAATATTAGGAACCGCTTTTAAAACAGTATTTCTCTGCCCCGAGTGGCGCGAGAGACAAAGGTGATTGGACTCGAATGATCCAATAAATGTCATAATTAGAACAATGCCTTTTCAACAAAGCCCTAGCCCTCTCAGAGTGATCTGACAGCTGGTTTCAGAAAATTCTCCTCTCCAACTGTTTGTGACATTACAGCTACTCACAAATATAGATAGATAATTGGGCATAATGGCTATGTTTTCACCAAGGGTTTCTGAGTGACATCAATTTGACAGCAAGAGCACAGGTCAGGTTGTCTATGAAGCCACTTAGAGCCACAAGGAGAAAAACATCTCCATCATTCACAGCTACCCATCTACAATTGTGTGTTATTTATGCCCCCAACACAATCTTCCTGTGCTCACAAGCAGCACACAGGAAGCATAGTCATAAGGTAGCCATACACAACCAGGTGTCCTGCCACCCATCCCATCTACCCTTGGCATTAAGCTCCTTTCCCTACTCCAGTGTTAATAAAGTACTATGAGCAGTTCCACTCTTCTCACACCCAAAAGAAAAGATCCATACATCAGCATCCTCCAAAGCAAACACCGGGTTTGTTGTGCTTCCACCATCCCTATCAAGCCGCCACACTACCCCATGCAAAACATATCCCTATTTAGTCTATCCAGCTTCTGGAAGCACCTTCTGTGTAGTCCTTCCCCCACCCTGTCCAAAAGAACGCACTCTGATCCCACACCAAGAGCAGTGAGCCGGTGCCGTGCTCACAGGAGCTCTGTTAGAGGCGCTCATCATCGGTGCATGTTATTCCTTGTCAGAGTGGGTCAGCAGAGACTCGTGGCTCAAAGCCAATGTGGTGACCAGCAGAGGAAGAGCCCACCCTCATTCACCAACCTCTCTACGATCTATGGGGACCCTAGATTGGCAGGAGAAGTGGATGAGACCATCAGCCTTCAACCCTCTACCTCGCTCGAGTTTCTGGAGACCGGGGTAAGTTGGGAGAACACAGCGAATGCTTCCCCTTATGACTTAGCAACAGGGGGAGACTACTTTTGTTTTCCACTGATGCTATGTCAAAGCCATGAGTAACTTGTTTCGAAATCTGGCATTAACGCTAGTGATTCTCTATGAAAGCTATACGAGCAATTTCATTTAAAATCCTCATCTGGTGCAGTTGTACTAATCCTCCCAATTGACGTAGGTATCTCATATCTCAGAGATGTTCATGCAGACTCTCACCTTTGCGTCAAAGATTAGTCTTAATAAGTTAAACGAAAGAAAACAATAGACTTAACATACAACCAGTCAAAGGCCCTGAAACATCTTACATCTTTGTCCACAAAACTTTTCACTGACAGTTGGGAATTGTGAGGGGGTGTGGGGTGCAAGGGACACTTGCAGTTAAGATAAGGGTCCTTCTCAGGTGATACAGAAGATAAATTGAAGATACAGGAGAAGACCTCTTCACTCAGTATCTTTGAAAATGAGTGATGCAGGTAGGGCTGGAATGATGGAGGGGTGATGCCAGGGCAAAAGAGTGGAAAATCAGAGTGAAGACACTGGGGTTCAGCTAAAGAAAGAAGACCTAGCCTCGGGATCAGGAGGAAGGGTCCCTGTTTGCCAAAGAAAAGAAGGCTGCTTCGTGAAAGGATGATAGGGCTACAGGAGAGTCAATCACATACCAGGCATCACCTCTAAAACGTGTTGGTCACAGTCAATAATGTATGTTGTAAGATCATTGTTTCTCCTCTGAGAGTTTGTCAAGCATTTGACAGAGTCAGTCTCGTGCCAGGCATTCTCTAGCACACGCCTCAGCCCTTTTAGCATTCCTCAAAAGCCATTTTGCCTGTGGGTCTGATTACGTTTTTAGAGAGACTGATCTATGGTGGCAAAGACAGTATTAAACAGATGAGTATTAAACTGGCGTCAGGGACGTAACAAAGGCCCCTGCAAACATCTGTGGCACAGAGGGTCCTTTACCTTTCAGGGGACCCCACCCCTTTAGAGGGTACGAATTCAGCCCAAGGCCCAGTGTTGTCATAAGAATTTTTAGGGCCCTGAACAAGGCATATTTTACTGCCAATTTTCTGCTAATTTAAGCTTGCATGATGCTAAACAAACATTCAGAAAACAAAAACAGTTGTCTTACTAGGGCCCCAAAATCCTTATGATGCCACCGTGACAAGCAAGAAATACTCAGAGGCAGAGGTAGGCAGAAAGGAGACAGAATAAAATATGGAAATAGACCAAGATAAAGAGAAAGTTAATTTTCCCTGGGGGCCGTTAGAAGGTGGGGGCCTGGGCAATTGCCCAATTTCCCCATGCCTTAAATCTCTCTGCCAAGGTCTATGAATATCTGTGAGATATTACAGACTCAGGGGTCTTTCTTCCCTTTTTGCAGGGTGGGCCCATCATTTTCGTTCATCACTGTCTGATGCACTTTGCAGGGTGGGGCTCTGACCTTATCCCAATTCGGGATTGTCGCAGGAGAGTGTTTTAACAGTGAGGCAAGAGCAAAAACCAAGTGTTGGATTACCACCCTACGAGCCAGTCCCAGGATTGCACAAAGTCCAAGTTATTAGCGAGCTAAGTCCTCTGTTGATGCCTGGTCACTTTAAAGATGGCGTCGGAGCTAAAGGTGCTGGGAAGACACGTGAAAGCGTCCCAAACCCAGAGTTGTTCAAGAAGGAAGTTTAATGCGCTCAAAAGTTTGTAGACACTTGGTTCGGCAATGGGGAGACCACAGACCCGACAGGAAGAGAGAGGGAGGCCCCGGTTGACCCAGGAGCGTGCAGGCCTGCAGCCCGGGGAGATGTCTCACATCACATAACCCCCACCTCCACCCCCACCGTCCTCTGCTTCTGAATAGGGGACAAAGGCAGCTGCCTGGAAGGAGGCCTGCTGCAGGATGAGTGGAGGCCAAGAGAGCAGCAGCCATTCAATTATAGCGCACAATGGCTTGTTTGAACAGCCTCCTATCATGGCAAAGAGGGTAGAGGAAGGGCAGAGCCCCAACTCTTGCTGCCAGGAAAGGGGGGGCACCACCTCCACCACCCACAAGGATCCTGTAAATGAATTAAACGAATTAAATTCCCACCATGGCACGGGGCTTTTAATTTATCTTGTAGAGGGTATAAAAAAACCTCCTCGGTTTAATGAAATTACACAAGAGTGCAGTGGCTTGACGAGGACCAGAGTTTTTTTTTTTTAAATATGCTGGAGTGATGCCATCACGGAGGGAGGTAGTGTAAAAACAACAATGGACCTTGAGGTCGGGCGGAAGTGGGAAAAAGTGCAGCTGCTTGCTTGCCAACACTTGACAAGGCTGAAGTGTTTCAGTTTAAGTGACACCCGTCTATTCCCACTAGCTATAGAGACATAGTTGATGCTTCTAGAGGCATTATAGCACCCCCTGCTGGTGGCGCCGGGGGACACTACATGACTTACCACGTGATCCCACAATAAAATGGCTTCAGGGAGCACGTGTCTGTATCTCACATGCAAACAGATTACAGGGTAGAGTTTTAGGACAAAATCTACTGAGTGAGGGGTGTTGGGGCGCAAGGACAGTGCAGGAAGTCAGGGCACACGGAGAGACGTACTGAGGAGGATGGGGAACATTGACAAAGTGAGGTACTCTGAGGAGATGGACCTACACTGGTGGCAGATTGAGACTTTGGCACTGTTTGTGGATAGTGTGAAGCGTTCAGGCGCCTGTGGTGCATTAGAAGTTTGCTCTTGTGAGCACTGTGAAAAGCTGACAGTGAGGAGCAGTGTTTGGTGCTTGCAAGGGTGAGTAGTCCGAGGAGCTTGACCTGGTGGGCAGTGCAAAACACTGACTCAAGCAAGCGCTGTGGGAAAATGACACTAGTCAGCAGTGCCAGAAGCTGGCATTTATGGGCAATGTGAGGGTAAGGCATTGGTAGGAAGTGCGAGAAGCCAGAAAGATGTGCATTGTTAGAAACAGTCATCGAAAGGTGGTCCGAGGGGCTGGCATTGATGATCAGTATGAGAAGCTGCACTGGTGGATGGTGTCTACAGTTGGCACTGGGTGTAGTCTGAGAATTTGGTGCTGGATGGCAGTATAATATGATCATACTGGCTTGTAGAACCTCATGCCTCACTAATCGAAGGGCCTGAGTCACAAAGTTAACTTATATTTTTTAATAATGTACACTTTTACGTTGACTACATTACTGGCAGTTCATGGCCTATATAAATTGTTGAGGGACCAGAAGAGACAACTAGAAGAGTCACTCACCATAGATTAACTCAAAGAAGCTATGAAAGAACTAAACGCCAACAAAACCCCGGGGCGAGGCCGGCTGGTGGTGGAAAGGTACTGAAAGCAAAAAGAACAGATGATGGATGAAGTGCTGAACAATGCAAACATTCACCCCGAGTCACAGATCTGGGTTTAATCCATTGTGTTTTTTACTCACCATGCCACACCAGTTTAGACCCAGCAATATGCAAATGATGCTTTAGCCTGCTCCCTGTGGGAATAGTCCAGCCTGAACTGCCGGGCCCTCCCTGGACTGGAAGCAAGCATCCTGGGACCGGTTTTGGGGTATAGACTGGTTTTGGGGTACAGGCTAGTGTGTCCATTCTTAACTTGCTTTTCTTTTTACCCCATGCAAGTGTCTGTTCCAACAACTTACAATGTATGTTTGGTTTGTGGGCTTATCCTCCGTAGGATATGTGTATGTTATGTTTCAAAACTCAATAAAACAAATTTACAACAAAATGTCCACTTTTACGTAAGTTTACTATTTTTAGCCATTCACAAAATATGAGTATATGTTTACTCCAAAGTTACACTTTTGAAGTAAATTTACCTTTATGCTTTTTAATAATTTCCGTTTTTGAGTTAGTTTACTACTTTCAGGCTATTCTAAAGCTCTAAGTGTAAATTTACTCCAAAGTGGAACTCACACACCGCTACTAAATTGAAAGGCTCGGGGATACAGACTTTTGAGTAATTTTACACTTGTGAGTAAGTACTACTTTTTGGATATTCACAAAATTCGAGATTAGATTTAGTTAAAAAATGTAACACTTGTGGAATAAATTTATACTTGAATTTTGTACACAGCAAAAAAGTAGTACCTTTGTCAAAAGTGAAAATTACTCAAATGCCTAAGTTACCTTTGTGATCAGGCCCTTTCTGTATATATCCTGAATCAAACCGGCTTTGTTTCTGGGTAAGAGATACATTCATCACACTGCATATGCACCGCAGTACAGACAACTAACTGAAGCCTGTTTGATAAACAGAGAAGAAACACTACACGAATAAAGCACATAAGGAAATCCCAGGCTGCCCTACCTACATGAGGTACTATGCTTAATTAATGAAATATAATATTGCTTCAAAAAATCGTCTCCACGTGCAGCTCGATGTATCATATTGCACTGTTAATCAAACTGTGGCTCCGACTATTGTCTACTAAAATAACAATGTAAACATGCCTTTGTATAATACTGTATAGAGTCGATATTAAAGCATAGTACGAGTGAATAATAGCTGGGCTAATAAGCTGCATTCACTCTCTCACTGCTGAACATTTTATGTAGGGTGTTTTTCTCTTGAGTTTAAAGCTCACATACTAGGTTAAATACTTTTTCATTCCGAGTTTTAACTAGGAACATTGTGAAGGGCCCTGGGGGCATTGCTGGTTTATTTGAAACCTCATAAATAAATGAAATGCTAATAATTCCACAGTTTTGAGAGCACAAAGTTACCACCAACATAAGGAATGGGGTCCTCATACATTTCTGTATTTTTTAAAAATGTTTCCTTATTTATTTTGAGGGTGGGTGAAAAAAAAGTGTCACACTGTAAAGTTCCATATTTATGTAACCAAAAAGCTACACACACACATAGTCGCTTTTTAACATTTCATAGCACAGGCAGCCATATTAAATAGAAAAAAACACTCATCTGAACATCTAAGCATGCTAGGACATGCACATGTGCACGTCTGTAGATATCTAAGAGCTCAGTAGGAAATTCTGTTTCTCTTTGTAATTTTCTGAACTGTCATTTGCACAGCACACATCAGAGTCGAGGTAAAGAACTTGGCAATAGGGGGCCAGGCAAGATTAACTTCATAAATTGTGTTTCTCTGGACCAGTAGTGAAAGCAGAAGACGTGGCATTTGACAAAAAAGCAAAGGGATTTGAAAAGATCTTCATAAAATACTGGTCACAGTTTGCAACTGGGGTTTTGTGACCAGTAACAAATGTAACAATTGGCCTATGTATGAATAGTTTGGTTCTTAAAATTCCAAATCGTAGTGGTTCGGAACTCGACCTACCTAAAGCATGTTAATGAGATAAATCACAAATTCTGACGCAAAATAATTGGAGGCCATCACACAGCTTTTGAACAGCAAATGACAACAGACCTCCATTTCTTCCATTGTTTAAAAAAAAAAAAATGCACCTCGTTTTCCTTAAGGGAAACGGCTCTGTGTTTAAAAAGAAATGTTTTAAAGTTTGCTCCAGAGGAGGCAGCAGTCCCCTGGATCACTGCTGTTACATTTTTTTCACATTCACTAAACAGAAAGGGGCTCAAAGGGAAAACCTTCCCTTTTGCGAATGGGTTGCTACCTCCTTCAAGTAGTCAGCAAAGATCAATGTTTTGCTTCTGGAATTCGGGCGCAAAACATTGAATATTATATACCTCTGTGGTACGTGGAAGGAATGCCTAAATGCCCCTTTCAGATACGAATCGGCATCCGTTCAGAATACTATTTTAGGAGTTGGAAAACCTCTCTGGTCCTAAAATGAGATTAGTAAATCAGAAAAAGCATTTGAACAGTTGCACATACTGAATCACAGTGTTTGTGAACATTAAAATGCTTAATACATCTGGCTCAATGTCTGAAAAAAGGGTTAGCAGTTCTGATAAATCCAAGGGACTGCTGTATCAAAGAGAGGTATGTAGTATGGTTGTGCAAAATTGGAATCTTTTTCTTCTGCAAATTAAGTGCGCCAAGAGACCTAGGGCTTAATTGCGAGTCTGGCGGTCTGCCCGCCTAATTATTACCCTGGGGAATGCCATCCCCGCCAGGAACATAGTTCCCAATGGGGTGACGGAGGTCAGAGTCGTGCTCAGCCATGGCAGTGCTAAAAGCAGCACTGCGGTGCTGATGACAACTCCACTTTCTGCCAACATTTCATGGTGGCACCCCATGAAAAGGCTGACAGGAAGGCAGTGCTGGGTAGCACAGGGGGAGCACCTGCACTGCCCACGACCATGCCATGGGAAAGTGCAGTGCTATGGTAAACAGTGTGTATTTCGAGGGTGCTGGGAGCGCCCTCTGTGCAACAGCATTGGCCTCACCTACATGAGGGATTTTCTGAGGTTTTGGCTGGTCACTCCAGTGGAAATCTTGTATTTGGGCTGGTGGAGACCGTCAGCTCCGCGGCAGTCTCCTCTCCACGCAGCTGGTGGGCTGGCGTTTTGGCCCGCCAACCTCGTATTGAGGCCCCTAGTCTGGTGGTGGGTACTTTGTAAATGAGCTATGAAGTTAAAAAAAAAACTTTGCATGCTTATCAAAGGTTGCAAAAGTTGCAAAGTTTTAGTGCTGGAAAAATCCTCAGGAAAGAATATAGACAAACCCTGTTCTTTCACATCAGTTTGCATTAGATAAATTCCACACAAAGATTTTATCAGCAGAATTTTCAGGCAAGAGCAAAGTTTTGCAAACTTCATACATCTTGACAATAAATATGAAAAATAGGTTTACAAATTTAGTAAATGTTTGTGATGAAATGTAAATTTTGCCCAAACCTATTAAACAAGGATAGGCAGTGGACCGGAATGACTTGAGGGAGTCCAGGCATACACATTTGGCAAGAATTCTATGCTCTATTAAGCAGGTGTAGAAAAATGAAAGATATCTAAATAACTCACAATACATGCGTAGTTTCATCTACTTCCAAACTAATCCCAGCTCACTAATATACCTCCATAAAAAAATTGTTGGCCAGGGATTTTCATTTTTGATTTGTGTTTTTGAATCATTAGAGGAGCAGTTTAGGTTGGGTAGACATTGCTGATCAGGCCGAATTTTTCTGGACAACATTTTTAAAAATGGCAGATGTGTTGCAGGGATGATGTAACATTTCAGGAACCATGAGACCTATATCTAAAATAACTAGAGAGCCGACGAGCAAGATGGCCGCACTGCTGAGCGGCTTCTGTGCCCAGGGCTCCTATTTGACATAATCCTTCCCTAGGCGCTCGCTATAAAACCCCGATCCAGCCTCTGCAGCATTAATACTCCATAGAGATTGAATTGCCTTTGCGGTTCATTGCCTAACATCGCCCCTTTAGAGATATATGCACTGTGAGCCCGGATACTGTGTGCAGCGAAACTGGGCCCAAAATGGCAACTACATAGAAAGATGGGCCAGCTGCCTGACTTACCCGAGTAAGAGACAACAGCTTTGCGCTTCAAATGGCACTCCACTGCATTCTTCCAAGAGGTGACCCGTGTGCTTGGAGGGACAGGCTTGGCCGGGAGCATCAGTGAGACAGAGATAAGGTGAGCGGGTCCCAGGAAGTGGAGTCTGGTGAGAGGCCTGTGGCGGTGCTGCAACATCGGGCTCTGAGACGGGTAAAGGTTGGTTGGTGGCTTACCCGTGCTTGGACAGTCATCCGGTGGGCATGCTGGATGTGTAAGCCTTGTTTACACTGGCCAGTGACTGTCACTGCAGCTCGCTGCCTGGTATTAGCTGGACGGGTGCTGTCTTTGAGGCCTCTGGCTGCAGGAGAGACTGTGATGTGGGCCTGGGCCACCATACATATGCTGCTGTGCTGGGATAACAGACAGTAACATGCTGGAACTATTTTGAATCCTGCAGAAAGAGCTTACCGTGCCTATTAACGCTGGCCTGGTAAGACACTAATGCCTAGACCTATTCTAATATTATCGTCCACAACAATACTTGGTGGCCTATTAAGACCATTATCAAATTCTACACACTAGGCATTTGTGCATAAAAATTTACTGACTGTGGAGATCATGTATGCACTGTGTGTACCTTGCAGAGCTGCGTGCTTACCAAACATACTTCTGGGCGCTGTGTCCACAGAGAGATAGGCCATGCTGCACCTGCTGTGAGAATGGCAATTCACGCAAATGTACAATGCCTAGAATTGAGGAATGCTACAATTTACTTCTGAGATTGCCCCTGCTAGACACACATCATCATTGTTTGGGTCTACTCATGCCCGTCTGGTTGAGGCGTGGCGGGACCCATGGAGTGCGAGAGACACTGACATTATTTGGTTCTAAATAATGCTCCCAGTGGATCGACTGCCCCTGCCCAATGCCTCATACCCACTGATCATTCATAATCATAGCCAGACACAGGTGGGCAAGCTGTGGGCAGACAAACAAAACTCCACTTTGATGCCAAGAAGGCCGCAAGGGAGCCAGGGGGGCGGGGGCTCAGAGCAAGGAGCACAGGAACAGAAGATCTCGGAGGAAGACTCAAATGGTGGTGACATGACATATCTCCTACTGGCCATGCAGCATATTCTAACCTCCATTGACAACAAAATGGACAACATGTGCTCCAGGATGGATGCTCTCTCACACAAAATAGAACAACAGGCAAGCTGCCTCACAGAAGCTGAGCACAGGATCTTCACTGTGGAAGGCACAATAAACACTAAGGATGAACAACTATGGAGAATCCAAAATGAAGATCTAGAGGCCCGGTCCAGGAGAAAACAATTTATGCATTTTGGGAATTCCTGAGTCCACTCATACTGGCTGCATGTAACTATTCAAAGAGCGCCTCCTGATAACATTGTTTGGCATGGATTCATTCTCCCAACTTCTGATAATTGAAAAGGCTCACAGATCACTGGCCATGAGGCCACCACCGGGTGTTCCCCTCCATCCGATCATCGCCCCCTCCTGAAGTACCAGGACAGAAATGTCGCCTTGCGGCTGGCCTGTGAAAAGTTCAAACTGCATTTTGAAGGTAATGGGTCTCTATATACCTGGATTTCATAATGTTGGTTCAAGAGGCCTGCAGAAAATTAGCTGCCGTTAAACAGAAACTCTACCAAGCCAACATCCCATATGCAATGCTGTACCCAGCCCATCTGTGGATTTCCCACTGGGGCAGGGTTCACTTCAACACAGCAAGCTGAAGAGTTTCTGAAGCGTAGTGCCACTCTGTCATCCCCAGTGGATCATGGTTCTGCGCACGCCGGATCTGCATCACCTATGTCGGACCAAGGTTGATGTGAAGATGATTGAACTCTCAGATGTCTAAATTCGGCCACCATTCTTTTGCCCTTGCTATTTCACATTGGGCGGCGGCCAGTCACCTTCATGCAATAATGTCAGACCATGACCTACTGGACAGCTAGTGCTGGCTCCACCCTCAGAGCCTGGAGAGGTCATATTACTCAGGCGCTCATGTTAGTTGGTCTAGATTAGATTACTGGCTAAACTTCCGTGCCCTCATTCCGTGTGTACATGATATTACACACTTGGTGTGCACCTACTTGGATCACTCCTCGGTTCTCCTGCTACTCTCTCTGCTGGTCCCTACCTCGCCACTGGTTAGATGGCGGCTATCTCCCACCCACCTCTTAGACTCCCCCTCCCTTCAGGATAAATTCCAACAAACCATTGCTGAATTCTTTGCTAATAACAGTGATACAGTGCTAAAAGTTTATATGATTTGGGAGGCCTTCAAAATTACAATTTGTGGCCTTTGTCTGGCTAAAAGCAGATTATAGTCTGAGCCATACTTGACATACAAATTGGATGGAGGCCACAATCCAATCTTTAGAAGCTGCTCTAGTAAAGCCCCATAACACTGGTGTCACTCAGTAACTCTGGTCTGCCTTGACTGAATACCAAGAGACTGCTGACCGAGAAGTTCTATACTGCAAAACAATTTAGCCCAAGCTCCAGCCTATGGGGAGGGAGAATGCCCGGGACGTGCCTTGGCCAAAATGCAATGAGCACCACACTCTGCTAACACTATTCTTGAGATAAAGGATGAAAACGTTCTCCTCCTACAGGACTCCTCTGATATACTTAGAGTGTTTTTGAAATATTACACACTGCTCTGTGGCTCAATCAGACAAATGTCAATAGATGTAGATGCATAATTGGAAGATGTTGCTTTAGGCTGGCTCAGTGAGGTGCAGCAAGAGTTTTTAGCAGCAGATATCGAAAGCGACGAGATACTGGAAGCCATAGCTCAGTTGTAGTCAGGGAAAGCCCCAGGCCCAGACGGCCTACCGGCTGACTATTACAAGACATAAAAAGACATTATTGTACTGATACATGGGCAGTAAATGGTAGACAAATGCACATCCGAAAGTGTCCGCAGTGGTGATTTATATTATGAAAAGGTGCACGCGGCTGAGTACCCTACTGCCAAAATGCACAGTTTAGTGTATAAAATACACAGCAAATAATGAACAGGAAATGACCACAGCACTCAACAGGTGTACAAAAAAAAAAAGAGGGAGAGAAGTATGAGAGTAAGCTTATATGTAGCTATTTGGTGACAGAATCAGTCAGTCTTCAACTCGGTGTTTCAGTAGGTTTTTTATTTGGATTATTGTTCATAGATCCCAAGGTATAATGTAACAGGTACAGCCAACACGTGTTTCGTCATGACTGTGACTTCATCAAGGCTAATTTGACAGTATGAGGTAGGAGTACATTGAGCGTTGCATGTAAAAGAGGCATCAGTATTAAAAGAAATAGTGGTGGGGATCTGATTCCGTATGTCGATCCCAGCTTGTACACAGTATTAGTTAGATATGTTCTCGTCCATCCTTACCACTAGCAAACTCACTTTGGGGCTAACGGACGTACCAAGGTCCTTACATCCTATGGTGTAAAAGATGTACCTACCTGTTCATGATGGACGAGAACATATGTAACTAATACTGTGTTCAAGCTGGGATCGACATACTTTCCATGCTCCTGTAAAGTATTCATCCAGATCTCTCAGCAGCAGGAGTATTCTTAGATGCCACTAATGCTTTTGATTTGCTAGAGTGGGACTATCTGATGGTCATATTACATTGGATGGGGTTCCCACCAGCATTTAAATCTTGGATTACGCTGCTGTACACCAATCCTATGGCATAAGTACAAGTGAATGGTGCACATTCAGCACCTTTTTGCATCACCCAGGGAACTCGGCAGGGTTCCCTTTGGCACCCCTGCTGTTTGCTCTTGCAATGGAGCCCCTAACCGCCAAATTGCATCAACAACATAGGTAGTATCCGACTAGAATGCCAGACCGGCACATCTTAATATCTCTTTACGTAGATGATGTCACATTATATCTCAGGGACCCCACAGACAGTCTTAATGAGGTGCTGCAAGAATTTGTCAGGTTTGGTGGTCTATTGGGCGTACAAATTAACTGGGAGAAGTCTCACATCTTCCCGCTAACCACAAATACACAGAGGTTTCAACCAGACTATCCCTGGATATGGTGCAACTCGAGTCTGCGATACCTGGGCATAGAGGTGTCACGGGACAGGGAAGAGTTGTTGCACGCAAATTATGACACTGCATTAAAAAACATCACGGACAGTGTCACCCACCCACTGGATTTAATTGCCTTTGTCGCTAGTGGACCTAATTTCACTCATGAAAATAGTAATTTAGCTGAAATTATTTAAAAAATTTCTTAATATCCCATACTTGCCTGGATGCCACATCTTTCAGATGCTTAAGAAACAGCTGATCCAGTTGACTTGGGCAGGGAAACAGCCGCGGCAGAAATGGGAAATGCTTACTCAACCCTTTAACCAGGGAGGTTTTGAAGCCCCAGATATGGAACTGTAGCAGGCGTGTGTCCCCCCCCATAGCACTATTGGGACACACTGGCGAGATAGAGACAGGATATCATAGATATGTATCCCTCAGTCTCATTCTTTGCCGAGAGAAGACTTACTTGTCGATGGGGTTGGGGATGCGCGCCTAAATTTAAAGAACGGTTACTATGTTCCAAGGATCAACTCACAGCATATGCTGAGCTTTTGCCGCTCAGTTCTAGATCCAGGTACATCTGGGAGCCACCGGAGACTTACTTGCATAATCAACCCCTAGACACTCTAGTATGCCCTGATTGATCCCCTGATACTGGTTTGATCATTGTACACACCATTGACGAGTGATTCCGTAGAGTTCCTTGGGGCGCATTTGAGGCTGATGCCTGATGAAGAGGCAAACACTCAGGGCCTCCGAGATGCAATGGAGGAAGTAGAGACAGGACTGAGTTAACCAGATTGCAAGACAAGTACAATGTTGTGAAATTACATGCAGGAACTGTTATTTTGATTGTATTGCATCAGTTGTTTGAATCTATGCGGATGTATGTTTCCTCTGTTAAGTCATTGCAAACTGTTAATAAATATAATAATAAAAAAAAAATAATAAAAAAACTCCTCAGGTCAACCCTTCCACCAGTTTCCAAAATGGCTGCTATAATGGAGGGACAAGAGACATATATAGAAATGAAACAAATAACAATGGTTTTAAATCCTTTTATGTATTCACCAAACAATGTATATGATATGAAAATGAAGAAAAATGTTTATTACTCTTATTTTAGACACATTTTCATTGTTCACTTTATTTATTTGGTTTAACAAATGCTTGTGGCACATTTTCAAATGTTGAACATTTGAGAAGAGCATATCGACAGGGACATCTTTTCGTAGCACAGGTCTTGCAAGTACATGTATGTGTACGTTCTGTGGATACAGACTTTAGAAATTTCACATATTTTAGCACCCCATCAATATCTGCCCAACCATAAGGATCTTACTTTGCATATGCATGATCCAAAGCATTTGCATATCTTCTGGTCAAGTACAACACTCTTTAAATATGTCCAAGCACAGGACATGACATTGGTGGAAAGTCACTTAGCTGGACTGATCTCTTGAACTCACTGTGTCGAAGATTGTCGAATGTATGACAGGCAGAACTCGTTGCCACACACACACAAGGTATTTTTTTTATTCTCAGCAACTCCTTTTAGAAACTTCACAGATTCAGCAATTAAAGCTCCCAGCTTTGTTCCAGTTTTGCTCATAGTGTCATCACCCATGAGTATACGTTCTTTGATAAGAACACCGGGCACCTCTGGGTCAGGTTTCTTGTACAGAATATGAAGCAGGATTAAGGTGGTCATTATGACATTGGCAGTAAATCACGCTTACCGCCGTGGTGACGGCCGCCAACATACTGCCACGGAGGTGAACATGCGTTCGCCAAATTGTGACACACACACACACACACACCAATCCGACAGAATACTGCCACATACACAAATCCCCCAGCCCAAAGGTCAGTGCTAATGTGGTGGTACCAACACCCATAACGTTACACCAACAAAACAACGCCCACCACATTATGACCCACAAATCACCACGGCAGACGTTCAGTGGCGGTCAACCATTGGCGGTAGACACCGGCGCGCTCAAAATGGAAATCCATATACAAAATTACACAACATTGGCCAATACCAAAAACACCCACCTGAAACACATACACACACCACACCCACCCACAGCACTATAAAACACAGACCCACATTACCCACAACCCTTTACCAATACAAATTATTGCCACTAGACTGCCTCCAAGACTACTGTGACAACTAGTCATACATACCATACACACCCATACATCCCTCATACACCCCACTTCACACACCCAACCACAGTACCCAACACCCACATACTTACACACATCACACAACACCCATGTCCCCACAAAGGGACCCCCATTTCACAGATGAGGAGTTGCAGGTCATGGTGGAGGAAATAGTCAGGGTAGAGCCACAACTTTTTGGAGCACAGGTACAGAAAATATCCATTGCCAGGAAGATGGCAGAGGATCGTGGACACGGTGAATGTCGTGGGACAGCATCCAAGATCAAGGGATGACATCAGGAAGAGGTGGAATGGCCTATGGGGGAAGGTGCGTTCTGTGGCAGCAAGGCACAATCTCGCCATACAGAGGAGTGGCGGTGGACCCTACTTCCTCCCCCACAGCTCACATCATGGGAGGAGCAAGTCTTGGCATTAATGCATCCGAAGGACTCACTGGAGTTGCCGGATGACTGGACACTGGTGAGTCAACATTCACTACTTATCAACCCCCATACCTGCATGCCATCTCACCCCCTCACCTTCACTCCCATCTCTCCACTTCATCCCACACACACTGCACCTACACATATGACTAATCCCAATGCCAAGCCCTGCATTCTATCCCAGCCCTGCATAGACACCCATTACAAAGGCATGCACAGCATGGAGAACTAACAATCACAACATACATCACTATACACAAACAAAAGTGGCAGGGCAACAGCAACGATAGAGGGGAAGATAGGGACATACAATATGTCACAGACATGAAGCATAATACATTACTTACATCCCCACAGGTGCCCCAGCCAATGTCAGCGGAGCGGAGGTGCCACGACAAACCAGTCCACCAACAGAAGATGCCCCCAGTGATGACAGTAACTCTGGACTTCTGGATCTGGATGAACTACCTGGCCCATCAGGAACCACTGGTCAGTCGGTCACCCCAGCCCCCCTCACAGTCAACCACAGAGCCTCCCCCTTTAGTATCCAACACCACAGCACCCACTCAGCGTCCCACACCTCTGTCCCCAGGACATGTCAATCAGCAGTGTGCCTACCTGTAACAGGGACCCCAGTCCACACCTCTCCCCCAAGACAATCAGAGACCCGTGATCAATGGCAGTGGGGACACTGTTCAGGGGACAAAGGCACCGGGCAACAAGGACACTGGGGGCACCGCTGTGTGCTGGGGGAGGACAGGCCCAGGGAACAAACTCTCCAGGAGGCACTCACCAAGATCCTGGGGGCCTACCAACAATTCCAGGACACGATGGGCCAGATCCTTAACAACATGCAGGAGAACAAGAAGCTGCAGGAGGAACTCCATCAGGAGATCAGCGAGGACTTGCAGGTTCTCAACACCACCATGATCTCCATAGCAGGGGTGCTGGCAGACAGGGAATCAACAGCACACCCGCGGGCCCCTACCAGTAGCCAGTCAATTGACCAGCCCTACACTTCTGCTGCAGCTACTACAGGAGGCCCCGGCACAGGACCCACAGGCCACCAGCACCCCTCCCCCTGCAGAATTGAACCACCCCGCAAACGTTCCCTGCGACCCAGACAGAAGCCAGAGACACTTGCCAAGACCAAGACCACCACCAGGAAATGAGACTCTCCTGATTGTACCCCCTGTGTCCCATCCTGTCATCTTGTCCACTTTGAACTGCCTTTGTTCCCCTTACTATGGCCCCTTGGACACTGGACCTGTGCTACAAACAGACTGGAACAAAACCCTGGACTTTCCTCTGCCATCACCCCATTCCATTGCACTTTTCCTTCAATTATTTGCACCACAATAAACACCTTTGAACACAACTTGAGTGACACTGTTTTATGTGTTGAAAATGTGCATTTATGGGAACAGTCACATCTAGTGCAAACGATCTGAACACTGTGATAGCATACAAATAATGACCTGTAGCTGTCTGTAGTAAACGCATCAGGATACTGTTGTCATATCACCATCTGTAAAATGACAAGCCATAGGTGACGGTAAGTTGAGATGCAAAGGAAGTGAATGCCTTCATGCTACAGCCACACAGAAAACATCAATAGTCAGAGCAATGGTCAGTTCCACTGTTTTACCTGTGTGTCATTGGAAGTATTGTTGTCTAACTGATGTTCTGTTGTCCTTATCCTCATCCTCTGACTCCTCATCCTTACTGTCCTCAGGGTCCACTGCTGCCACAGGGTCATCTCCAGTCCCCTTCTCCGGCAGAAAAGGCACATGTCATCTGAGGGCCAGTTTGTCCAACATGCAGCATGCCACTACTATCTGGCAGACCTTCTAGGGTGAGTAGCATAGGGATCCACCTGTCAGAGGCAGGCATCTGAATCTGGCCTTCAGGATGGCGAATGTCCTCTCGCTTATTCTCCTGGTTCGCCCATGTGCATCCTTGTAACTGTTCTCAGCCCCTGTCCTGGCATTCCTCACAGGGGTCAGGAGCCACGATATGTTTGGGTAGCCAGAGTCACCTGCAAGTACTGAGGGACAAAATGTAGCCTTACACAATAATATGGGGATAACACTTGAAGTCATACATTGACAACAGTGGATGGAGACTTTGGCTCACGTATTAGTTACACCCTGTGCCTCTGTAGTTGGGCTATCACATTTGGGATGCTGCTATTCCTCAGAACGAAGGCGTCATGCACCGACCCAGGCAGTAACGTGGGAGATGTACTTGTCCACCAGGCACACCATTTGCACATTGAGTGAGTGGAAACTCTTCTGATTCCTAAACACCTGTTCACTCTTACAGGGGGGGGACAAACGCAATATGTGTATCATCAATCGCCCCAATAATATTGGGAATATGTCCCATTGCATAGAATCCTGCTTTCACAGTGGCCAAATCTTCCATCTGGGGGAACGAAATGTAGCTGCACATGTGTTTCACCAAGGCAGACAATACCCTTGCCAGCACGATTGAGAACATTGGCTGTGACATTCCTGCTGCCAAGCCCACCGTCACTTGGAAAGAACCAGTTGCCAGGAAATGCAGCACTGATACAACCTGCACAAGAGGGGGGATCCCAGTGGAATGACGGACAGCTGATATCAGGTCAGGCTCCAATTGGGCACACAGCTCTGTGATTGTGGGCCTGTCCAGTCTATAGGTGAGTATAATGTGCCTGTCTTCCAGTGTAGCCAAGTCCACAAGGGGTCTGTACACAGGGGTTTGTCTCCTCCTCCTATTCATCTGCAGTGGTAGGTATCTAAGGGACACAAGAGTGAGTAGGCTGTCGTAATTTGTACAATGGAACCACTACCTCAGTGTGCATACAGCATTAAAGTGATGAGACAGTGGGAATGGCAATTTATGTGCAATTTCCATAAATGACGCAGTTATGGAAGATCTGTATGTAGTCCACCACCATGAAATGGCGACCGCCTGTCCTGTATCTAGGGACAGGTGGAAGTGAGGTAACTCCGCCGACATTGGGTGTCGTGGTGGAAGGCGGTCTTGCACCGCCGTGCAATTCCCCATAGGCTAAAATGGGTCTCTATGGAGTAGAGTGGCCAATGGGGATCAGCATCAGCAGTGATGGTGTACGCTGCTGCGGACGTAACCGCCATTTTCTGTCTATAACCTCACTTAATTCCTGACTTTCCACAGGACAACACCTACACTGTGTGTGCTACTGTGACCTGTGTCTGGAACCTACCACGGCCCATGTGACCGGAAAAAGGGCCCCTGCCTTCACTTCGATGGAGCTGGAGCGCTTGGTTGATGGAGTCCTGCCCCAGTATGAACAGCTGTATGGGCCTCCAGACCAACAGGTGAGAACACGTTGGCCACAATGCATGTGGGAGGGTTGCATGGAGATATGTGTGCAGGCATTGTGTCATATGTGGGATGTTATGTCTTGTGGACGTGTACATGGTGTGCACCAGCGATGTGTGTGCCAGTGGAGTTTGAAACGGGATTGGGGGCCATATGTGTGACAGGCTGGATTATATGTGTAATGCTGTCCTCCTGTCTGTATTCCCTCTGCAGGCCAGCGCCCATCAAAAGAAGGGATTGTGGCGTGCCATCGCCAAGGACGTGTGGACCCTGGGGGTCTATTGCAGGCGGAGCATCCACTGCAGGAAACAGTGGGAGGACCTGAGACGCTGGGCACAGATGACCGCGGAGGCCCAGCTGGGGATGGCTCCCCAATGAGGAAGGGGTGCCAGTTGGCACCTGACCCCCTTGATGGCCTGCATACTGGCGGTGGCCTACCCAGAGCTGGATGGGTGCTTGAGGGCATCCAGCAGCCACAAGGGGGTGAGTACAGTGGGCCTTACTACTATAATTGGCAGGTGGCATGGGACACAGGTGGTGGTTGTGAGTTAGTGGGTGTCCCTTACTGCCAGGCCAGACATTGCAGCATGATCCAGCTCAAGGGTAATGGGTGTATGGCAAATGCGGGTAACCTAGCTCGTTTGCATTCCATGTCAGTCAGGGCTTTGTGGGTCCCAGGAGGTGTGCAGTTGGTGGTGTTTGGCCCTCATCTTGCTGTGGCATCTAGCCTATTCAATAATAGAGCAATGCATAGTGCTCAATCCTGATCTCTTTGTGGGACGGTGTTGTGTATGCCAACTGTGATCTTGGTGCTGAAAGTGGCCCAGTGCTCCCTTTCTCTCTCTCCCTCCGTTTCTCCTTCTGTCATCCTGTTTATGTGCGCATTAGCATCATCTGGTGGAGGAGCAGGGGCACTGGCGAAAGAGGGAGCTACATCCCACAGGACCCAGGAGGCAGAGTCCACTGATGCCGAGGGAACCAGTGGGACGGATGGCGAGGGGAACACCACAGCGGAGACAGAAGGTGAAAACACTGACTCAGATACCTCTTCCGATGGAAGCTCCCTGGTGGTGGCGGACACGTCCGTACCACCACCGCCCTCCCAGTGCCCCTCAGCGAATTGCCCGTCCCCGCTCACCCAGGAGTGTGGGCATCTCCTTTGGCCCAGGCACCTCAGGCCCTGCCCTTGTGAGCCCTGCTGCCCTGCTGTCCTGAGTGAGGAGGCTATTGATCCCCTGAGATCCATCTCTGTAGGCAGTCAACCATTGTGAATGCCATCCAGGGGCTGGCATCCCAGATGCAGCAATGCAATGCATTCCTGGAGGGCATCCACAGTGGATTGGCGGTCCAACTCAGATCGATTCAGGCTCTGGCCTCCTCTCTGATGGCAGCCATTGTCCCTGTTTCTACCGTCCCCCCTCCAACTACCAGTTCCCAGTCTCCTCAACCCTAACCCATCCCATGCACACATACAGACAAGCATGAACACAAGACATCACATAAGAGTGGCACAGTCAAACACAGGCAAACCACTTTAGTCCACAAGCACTCACACAAACAACAGACAATTGCACACATATCCAGATCCACTGCCTCCACTGTCTCCCCTCCTCCTCCTCCTGCTCCTCCACCTCCCTCAGTGTCACGTCCACACTCACACTTGCATGCACTGCTTCAACAGCCACCACCAGCATCACCACACCAAGCAGCACACACACCTCACTAGCAGACACCTCCACAACATCTATCCATGTATCCGGTGTCCTCTCCCACCCTGTCTGTCCCCCATTCCTAAAGGACACAAACGCAGGCACTCAGACACCCAACAGCCATCCACTTCACATCAGCACACTTCCCATGCACCTGCATCCAAGTCCAGCGGACATGCTCCTCCAACAACCATTCCCTTAACCTCCACTCTCATCCCTCCTCCCACATCCCGCACCACCGTCCCTAAGAAGCTTTTCCTTGCCCAACTTGACCTCTTCTCTCCCCCCTCCCCAGTCCTGCCCATAAGAGCAGGGTGCCAACGACCCATCACCTCAGCCAAACAGTCCATGGGGATAGTGGAGGCACCTCCTGGTCATGGAGGCAAGACAGTGAAGGTTCCCACTCCACCAGCCAGGAAAGGGAAGGATTCCACTCCACCAGCCAGGAAAGGGAAGGCTCCCACTTCTCCAGCCAGAAAAGGAAAGGAATCCACTCCACCAGCCAGGAGAGGGAAGGATCCCACTCCACCAGCCAGGAAAGGGAAGGATCCCACTCCGCCAGCCAGGAAAGGGAAGGATCCCACTCCGCCAGCCAGGAAAGGGAAGGATCCCACTCCACCAGCCAGGAAAGGGATGTCCAAAAACCCAATGTCAGAAAAGGTTCCCACTCAACCACCAATGACAGAAAAGTTCCCACTCAACCACCAATGTCAGAAAAGGTTCCCACACAACCACCAATGTCAGAAAAGGTTCCCACTCAACTACCAACGTCAAAAGGGGTTCCCACTCAACCACCAATGTCAGAAAAGGTTCCCACTCAACCACCAATGACAGAAAAGGTTCCCACTCAACCACCAATGACAGGCAAGTAGTTGTCACCTCCAACTGGGACACAGCAGCCCTCACCTCCAACAGGGGCTGCCCAGGAGACAACTCCACCGGCAGAGCCAATGCAGCCCTCACCTGCAGAAGAGGCTGCCCAGGAGACACCTCCCCCAGCAGAGACAATGCAGCCCTCACCTCCAGCAGAGGCTGCCCAGGAGACACCTCCCCCAGCAGAGTCAATGCAGCCCTCACCTCCAGCAGAGGGCATGTAGGCCACCCTCCAGGGACTGTTGTACATGGAGCCCCCCCCCCCAGAAGCTGTGGGCAAGTTCCCCACCTCCGAGACTGTGACCTTGCACTCCCAAGCATTGGAAAATGGGCACGGAGCCCCCTCCAGAGCAGTGGGCAAGTTCCCCACCTCAGAGACTGTGACCTTGCACTCCCCAGCATTGAAAAATTGTACATGGAGCCCCCCCAGAAGCTGTGGGCAAGTTCCCCACCTCAGAGACTGTGACCTTGCACTCCCAAGCATTGGGAAATGGGCACGGAGCCCCCTCCAGAGCAGTGGGCAAATTCCCCACCTCAGAGACTGTGACCTTGCACTCCCCAGCATTGACAAATTGGCACGGAGCCCCCACCAGAAGCAGTGGGCAAGCTCCCCACCTCAGAGACTGTGACCTTGCACTCCCCAGCTTTGGGAAATGGGCATGGAGCCCCCTCCAGGAGCAGTGGGCAAGTTACCCACATCAGAGACTGTGACCTTGCACTCCCCAGCATTTGGAAAATGGGCATGGAGCCCCCTCCAGAAGCAGTGGGCAAGTTTCCCACCTCAGAGACTGTGACCTTGCACTCCCTAGCACTGGGAAATGGGCATGGAGCCCCCTCCGGGAGCAGTGGGCAAGTTCCTGATTTCAGCTGAGGTGCCCCCCACCACATTTTCCCCTGAGGTGCCTGCCCACCTCTGAGATGTTGCCCCTGCACAATGTTGTGCAGAATTCATCAGGATCAAGTTGGGGCTTGGACTGTACACTGTGGCCATGTGGGCCTTATCTACTTTGGACTGGGCATTGGCCTATTCTGGACAATTGTTCATGTATCTTTGTTCTAAAATTGGTTCATATGGTAGGTGTTGCCTTGCTATTACAATGTCAGTGCTGCCGAACTGTAGTCCTTGCATTATTATGCCGTGCTTTGTGTGCCATTGGTTTACGTCTGCAGCTGGTTGTGTGTATGGTGTGTGTGTGGATGGTGTGTGTTGTGCGTGTGTGTGTGTCACTCTCCTTTTCCACCCTCCCTCCCTTGTGCACTAGGCAGCTGTACTCACCGTCGTCGTCTTCACCGGCGTTGGTGTTCCAGGTGGAGCATGGCATAGAAGAGCACCGGGAAGACTTGGAGTTCCGGTTTCATGGCGGCATTGATCTTCTCTTTGTCTCTGATGGTGAGTCTTTGGTCTTCTGTGATGTGTTTTCGCCAGGCTTTTGATGGCGTTCGTACCGCCCCGGAAATTGTGGCAGTTTGCAGAGTCATAATATGGTGGGTGGTACCTTGTCTTCCACCTGG
Organism: Pleurodeles waltl; assembly: GCF_031143425.1. NCBI lineage: Eukaryota > Metazoa > Chordata > Amphibia > Caudata > Salamandridae > Pleurodeles > Pleurodeles waltl. Next base: position 114,208,920 of record NC_090446.1, on the reverse strand, counting down.
CTGTTGATGGCTACCGCAGTGGTGCTTGGTGTTAACGCCCTGGCGGATGGTGTTGGCTGTCTATGGGAGTTAACACTGCCATGGTCATAATTTGGCAGGAATTACCGCCAGCCTGCTGGCGGTATTACCGCCACTTTAACAGTCACCGCCAATGTCATAATGAGGGCATAAGTGCCTTTCCTCGCCTGTTCAATGAGGTATCCATAACTCTGACAATCCTTGACTTATGAACTTTACAACAAATCTAAGTAGCACAACAATAACATCTGGGTCATTTGACAATACAATAACTCGATTAGAACCATTTTGAACAGCCCACTCACGATGTGGCATACCACAAAGGTCAACTTCCTCCAATTTGCTGTTACGTTCTTAAACAATATGGCCTGCTCATTCTGAATATATCTCTGCAGGCACCAACTCCTCCTTGACAATCATTCTACTTGCAATAATTGGAAATTCAGTTTTCACTGAAGGATGAGCAATGTTTTGGTGAGTTAATATCTCCAAGTTCATCTTGTTCAATGTTGATGACCAGAATTTATTGAGTTGCGCAGGTATAGGTGTTGAATTTTTGATGCCGGTAAGGTCAATTGTTTCACTTGTAGAAATGTGTTTGATTCTCTCACATTCTCTGACAGATAGTTCAAGGTAACTATCAAAGACAATGTGCAGTTCTTGCAAGGTGCACACTGACTTTGATATCTGCAGAACAGTCTGAATGACCTCTTCAAACTTTTGCATGGATGAAACCTTGACATTCGCAATTGTGACATATAGTCCACAATAACAGCAGTTTTTAATGAGGACACCTTTTTGAATTGAAACTATTCAGATGAAAGTTTTTATTCCAAGCTCTTCTATAACACTGGTTTGGTTGCAGCATCTTCATCAAATAATGTGTTTGTTGGAAGATCATGTGACAGAATGTCCTTGATAACTTCACCCCTTTCTTTTGCTACATCCATCTCTCTGTGTGCTTGCAAATGTTGTATATTTGTAACATGTTTTGTAGTGGCTTGTTGGACGAAACTCTTATTATGGCAATTAAAGCGTTTAAGTTAAGCTTTAGGGATTATGTCAAACAGTTGTTTCTCTTTCAATACAAATCTCTCCTGCTGCAGTTCTGCATATAGGTTTGATCCATATTCCAGGACATTTAGTAGACATGTCTTCACATTGTTATCCACATATTTTTTGTCACAAAGTTGTGTAGTCACACAGCCTCAGTCATTTCAAATGGGTTTTCTGTGCTGTTGCATGAAATGAAGAAGGTTGTCAACATGTTATTAAAAGTTGCCCTTTCTTTCCCACAAGTTTGTGGCGAGGAACAGTTTCACAATGGTCCATTAATTTTGAATTTGTCATCTCTCTGAAAACATTGCAAATAGAAAGGACTTCATGGTAAACTAGCTGCCATTGAGCAACATATTCACTTTTACGTGTCTGACCAACAATACCATAGGAGCTTTTCTGTGATCTCTGGATCGTCTGTTCCAGTTTCATATCAGGAGCCACATTATTGAACCTTCCATCTCTGTCTTTCACCGCCAAATGTCTTAGGATGAATTTTCTGTAGAGGTATGGTTTTTCTACCTCTAGCTTCTTCACTCTTTCCAAATGCTAGGACCCATATCTTAGATAGTTTATGCAAATGAATTTGTGAAACACATTAATCAGTGACTTCACAATCTTCACGTGCAGCTCCTAATCACCTCCCGATCAGCTTGTACCAAGAATCTCACTAGCGCTATTGTGTGTAAAAAAATTTCCAATACTTGCAAAGTTCAGATTTTTATTCACATTCTTTGACAAATGCTACAAACTTGGTTTTCAGGGTTTTTGATTTTTAACTGTTTATTGAACATTGCCAGGTTTTGGATTATGTCTTTCGATGAAGTGCTCCGTGTGCCTTGTTCACTTCTGAGATAAGATATGCAAAACCTAATTTGTCATTCTTGTTCCAGAAAGCATTTAGTTCGATATGATGTGCATACCTTGAAACAAACCAACATAATGAGTTGCTCTCAATACTGACTGAACAGTTTTGTTTCCACAGATTTCAGTCTCAATAAGTGCACCGTCTATGCCACATCCACTGAGATAAATTCCTGTGCACCACAACACAACTTTTGTCATGTGGACAACGCCTATCATTGGATAAAGATCATCAAATTTTACCGGATTGCTCCTAAAAATGTCAGCTACAATACGGAAAACACCTTCATCGCAGAAAATTGTCAGGATAGGCTGATCTTCAAGCTGCTGAGCATGCACATTTTGGATTTTTTTTAGAGCTGTATATAATGTTGCATAGTTTGTGACTGGATATATTATTACTAATAAAAACACAACCTTCTGCAGTGGGACAGTATTCTGGGAGATCAGAGCATGAATTCTAGCCCATGGAGGACCTGGCTTTTCTTCATCCTTCAGTCCGCACCAAGTAAGCAATATGATAAATTCAGTTAAATCAGCTTTGCGAACCACAGTATCAGGAAGAAGAAGATCCATGTCCTCAGATACTTTGAAACTTTCTGGTAGACTCGGAGGTGTTGATGGCTTGTAATGATTTTGCACACGTTAGCAAGGTAGTTGGGTTATAAGTTTGCAGCTTCAATGGCAGTATCATCTGTGCTGGATGATCAAGACAACGAAGAGCTGTCTTTAAAATTAAAATGATCAAGAGCAGCAATTGTAAATCCTTTCCTGGTAAAGTGACTTGGAAGTGGTGTGCTGTTGGATTCACAAGATTTGACAGCATGAGCTGCTAACAAGTTCCTGCTCCGTACTATGTCATTATAACTTGTTGATACACCAATCCTATTCAATGAAGTCATTAGCTCTCTACTTTTGTGCTTGTCATACATTGGCAGTACATTTACACAGCATAAGCCTGTCGGTTCATGGGATTGTCTTTCATTTCTTTGCTTAAATCCTCAAAGTCATCATCAATGTTTTTGGCTTCTGTTCCGAACTTAAAAACTTTAGTTTGAAACAGTTTTGTTTGATATTAAACAATGATGTAAAAAATGTTAAGACAACCTCAGGCATTCTTATTGACTGCCATGATTTGCGGAGCTCTGGGGCACCACAAAATTTGTCATTAAGTCCAAAATCTAAATCTTTCAGGATGTTTCTTAAAATGGTTCCGGCTGATTTTATTGCATCCTGTGATCTTATTTTGGCAGCAAGAACTTCAGGTGTCAAATCAGCCGAGAAAACCATAAGTGGCTCATTATTTTTGTTAGACTGAAGAAAAATCTTAATTTAATTATTATGGATCAATACAGTTTCATCAATTGTATGCATGCATGAAGTTTGGGTGGACATACAAATCCCCTGCAAATACATTCACCTCGCCGTTTAGATCTGCTACTCGGATGAAAACTTAATCTTGGAAGAAACTAGCAGGAGATAAAAACATATTTGCCCTTTGGGACTCACATTCTCTTTACTTTGTTCTTTCATCAACCCCTTTGGCCCTTGTTCTGGCTAAACTACAGACCATAGATAACACATTGAAGATCCTCTGCTTGCTGATCAGTTATTGGAGGTGGACTGGGTATAGCCATCAATCTTATAAGTGGCTGGGCTTTGGGTTTGGTTGTCGCTTTCTCCGAAGATTCAGATTCTTGTTGTGATTTACTGCTTTCTGCTATTTTTTGACATTTGTTTCCAGGATTTTTCCATTGTATATGACTTGTAGCACTTGTTGTTACAATGATAAAATATTTGATCCTCTTCACCCATCAGTTTCAATCTTTTGTAACTTTGTCTTGCCGTATTTCTGCAGCATCAAAAACTCTCTTCTGTCCAGCCACAGTTGATATTAGCTTTTCTTTAGGACAAGTTTGGCATATGACACATTTTTCTTTGTTAAAGGAGTCCTCAGATTTTGTAGTTAGAAACACTCTGTCAGGAGGTAAAGATCCGTTGCTACCACCTGCTTCGCTCAGGTTTACAAACTTGAATCAACGGGAAACCTGAAACAAAAACAATATTAAAATAAATTACCAATATGATGGCTAAAACACATCATTATAGAGCCGCCATCTTGGAAAATGGGAAAAGGGTTGCCCTGAGGAGTTACTTTCTGTCTCTATCAAACTACTTGCTTGCTACGTGTTTTGACACCAAAATGAAGTATATATTTCTCATGGTTCCTGAAATATTACATCATCACTACAACACATCTGCCATTTTTTTAAAATGTTGCCCAGAATAACTCAGCCTGGATTACTAATGTCTACCCAAGATAAATTACTTCTCTAATGATACCAAAACACAAATAAAAAATGAACATCTCTGGACAACAATTTTTTTACCGGTTTATATCAATGACCAAGACTAAACTGGACACTTGTATGTTAATAACAAATGTATTTAGTTGGATTTAAAATAGCATTCTATATTATCAGGGGTTGTAAAGGCTTAGACCCTGATTAAGAGTTTGGGGTAAGGTGCCTAGCAGGGTGGCCGCCACTGTATTGGCGACCCCCCACCCCCTGCTGGCCTCATTATGATTTTCCCGCTGGACTGATGGGCAGAAACCAAGACATCCGTGGGTCAGCTCAGCGGGAAAGTGGCAGCAGCATTGTCACCGGCTCGTAATCGAGCCAACGGCAATGCTGCCACCCGCAGGGGTCATCAGCACCCTCGTAATGCGCAGTGTCTGCACAGCAGACAGTGCGCATTATGAGGGTGCTGGACAGGGGGAAACCTGTACTGCCCATGCCGTGGGCACCTGTTCTCCGCCAACCTTTTCATGGTGGTGTAAGCACCATGAAAAGGTACACCACTGTGAAAAGGCTGGCAGAGAACAAGGTTGTAATCAGCAGGGAGGTGCTGTGTGCAGCTCAGCCCTGGCTGATTACAACCAGCACCCACCGCCAGCCTGTTGGGATTACTGATCCTGGCAGAGACGGCCGTAACCTGGCGGTCGGACCACCAGAGTCATAATGTGGTGTTCGGACCGCCACAGCAGTGGCGGTCCGACTGCCACCGCAAGTCTGGCGGTCTAGTGATGGCCAGGCTCGTAATTAGGCCCTTAGTCTGTATTCGGATGAGAAAAAAAAAAAAAATGGAGCAGTATGATTGGTTAAGTTATTTCATTAGTATGGAAAATGTGTGTGGTTTGTTTACATAACTCCATATGTTCTATCTCTTTGGAGTATAATTAATTTGTTTTATTTGGGGTTTTTGTAAAGTTGAGCCATAACTCATAAAGAGTCTCTCAGATCGATATAAGATATGGTGAACTGAGAAAGCGCTTAAGTTAGACAAAGGAAAGCCAGGTTTTATTGCTTTCCAAAATGTTATCAGATGTGGTTGAGTATGGGTCTCGAGTGGAATTGAGTTTCACATCTTAGCTTCTTGCACCCTGAAGTCTCCACCACCCCGTTTTGTGAACTTGAATCGAAGAACAACAAAATTTGTCTTAGTGGCAGATATTACGATTCTGAAAGGATGTATTTTCTGAATTTGCCAAAGCGGCAGTTACAGCTAATCCCTGGGACATTTTGTGCATCATATAACATGCTTGAACAAGATGTGCTTCTTCACTAGCGGCCAGTGTAATGCTGAATGTAACTTGATACTTCATTGAATGTCTTGAGAATATAAATCAATCTCACTAGCACATTTAGAGACTTTATGGATTTTCGAAGGAGCCTGAAGTAGGCAGGGTTACTACAATATAGGCGAGACTGTAGAAAAGCATTCACAACTAAGATTTTATGTGAAAAGAGTAGAAATGGCATAATGCGGCTTAAGGTGTGAATCTAGTGAAAGCATAAATTTGGAACATTTGAGATTTTATTTTTTTAGACTTATCTTGATGTCTTTTGTGGCTCCTAAGTCTCACACTGTTGAAATTGGTTGAGGGCAGTATTCCAATATTGAAGGTCAGAGTGAAGTGCTTCACAAATGTATTTTATTTGAAACACAAAATAGCTCCATTTCTGCCAGATAAAAGTTTGAGAAATGGCTGGACTATACGTGGAGGTAGCATTCATAGTTGCTGAGAGGCCTGTAGAAGAATTTGATGGGTGAAGTTTAGAATACTGATGAGTGAGTATCACCCAAATCAAGATAAGCTTAGACAGTAAACTGATAGATATTGAAGAACACAAGAGAGAGTGCTGATACTTGTGGGACACCTCAATGCACTGGGATGGACAGTGAAAAATGGCCCATTTGGATATGTTGAGGCTTGTCATTGAAGAAGGATTGAAACCAAGAAAATACACTCCCTGTTATGTAATAGATATGTTCCTTAATATCTTCTATGCATCAATTTAGGGAGAAATATAAAACTGTAAAGTTATGGGATGGAAAGGTGTTTGTAGTCAAGGGGTCTATAAGCTATGTACATTCCTTAAAATATCTTAATAGTTGGGTGAGTGCATGAAATGATTCAGTAACCTTTAAATGTGTTTTTAGATTAACATGATCAAAAACAAAGTATTGCTGGATATTAATTTTAGGAGTAAAGAAGAAGCACAATTATATTTGCTCTCCTGGCCTCAGCCGGATAGTGAAGATATGGATCTCCTCTCTACATATCAGGATTGAAGGGTGGCCCTATTAGGTAGAAATGCTTCTGAGAACTCTGTTTTGAGTTTTATCAGAGAAAATGGCAAAAATGGCTCTAGATTGCTATTTGTGCAGAGTTGCTGAAGAAAAAAAATAAAAGAATTGTAGGCCGACTAAGGTTGAAACATATTAGAGCTAGAGGACCATGGAAGTCTTAGGTTTTCCTTGTAGACAGTGTATTGTGACTTTGAGATTTTGTAAAGAAACGTATCAAGACTGGAAAAGCAAAAATTGAGCAATATTTGCAAAAATTATAATAAATAATTAAGGGCCTGAGTTAGGTCTTGGCGGAGGGAAATACTTAATCACAAATGTGACCGATATCCAGCCCGCCTTCTTACGATCCCATGATATCCTATGGAGATCATAATAAGGCATATGGGATATCTGTCACATTTGTGACAGAGTGATCTCTCTGCCAAGACCTAAATCAGGACCTTAGTGTATAAAATTAAGCTTCACCCCCCTATCGTTGTTTCAGAATGGCCCATTGGAAGTAGTGTGACCCCTGAAAAGAATACTTAACCTATCTTTGTTAAAAGGCTGTGTTCATACTATGACTTTGAAACAATGCACTTCATTTTGCTTTATAAATCTCTTATAGTGCGTCCTTTACATTAGCAACTCAGCAAGCCTTGAGTGGAGTGTAAATTCACAAACAATTTTAGATCCAAACCAAACGTTAACTATTGACTAATGCTCTCATCATCTGTCAGCAGTGGACTGTCATCCTTGAGAATGGGTACAGGGGTGTGGGCCAAACTAAAGCAGCTGTCTCATTAAAATGAGTAATACCAATTGTATCTTTAACTTGGCATTGGGAAACATATAAAGGAAAGTAAAAGGAATAACACGATTAGTTTAAACGTTTAAAAACACTAAAATATCAAAAGGGATTCCACTAGATGTTCTGGCGGGGAAGGAAACCCATCTTCTTGAGTCAGATATGGTTTTGGGTCTCGCATAGACAGTATTCCACCCCAAGATAGGAACTGGATCAGTTGTAGTCATATACTGGATGATTTAGGATGCAAGCTGTATGACAGTGATGTCACAACCCACAGATTTTTTTATTAATTTGCAGAATTTGAAAACCATTGGCTTAATTTTCACTTCCCTATCTCTTTGAAGCTGGAATTCAAAGAATAGGTTGTGTCCTTTTTCACCCTTCACCCACACTGTCTTCCTTGCACATTTGATGCAAAACTAACCCATTGCCATCCCAGAGGACTTCCAAGTTATATGTTCTTTAAAACTTTTCCAATTTTTACAAATTCCCTCTGGCAAAACAGAAGCCTCAATTCAAAGTTGTTCAGTTCTGCCAATGGCAACTGTGGCCTAGCCTGATTAATAACCGGATTAGACATATAAAAAACAGATAGTGTTGGTGGGAGCCCAACCTGAAGCATGGCAAAATTGGTAAAGTGCCCTAAACCTGCTGAAGCAAGGAAGACATTGGGCATAGTAGTAAGTATTAAGGCCCTCATTATGAAGTGGTGTGGAATTACTGTATGTAGTAGTATCACGCCTAGTATTACTGACACCTGTGGTGTTGGTATAACCAGGTTGTGGCATGCATCAATTCGGATTAAAATGTTAATTCCATATGAGGTCCCATAGAATGAGAATAACATGAGAAAAACGGTTCTAATGTACCAATTTCCAAACTCACATTTAAAGGCTTTTGTAAGCTGAATAGACCCTGTCACTAAGGTGTCGTGATAGTGCAATGACTCCCAATATCTATGTGCCTAAAGTTTACAGCTGCCTCTATGGTTCATTCGGCCTAATACGGCAAAGACCCATTCTCCAAACCTCTAACCTTAGCCTTCACCCTCCTGGTAGTGCCTACTACTAAAAAAGAGCTGAAGACTTAGCAAAACATCAGACGCTAATGTATATGAAGAACCATCAGATCGTTTTGAGGATGAATGAGATCAGTGCAAAGAGAAATAATTCAAATGCACCAATGAAACTGTGATCTGCCTCAAAGAAAAGGGGGGATTCTAAGGGTTGAAAGCTCCCATGGACACTTTTATTGACAATCTCACCTTCTGATGCATGGCAGGTTTGCATGGTTCAAAGATGAGCGTCCAATGTCTTCCACAATGCAATGCCCTGTCCGGTCATGAGTCTTCCTCTGTCCTCTTTTTTCTGAATTTCAGCGTGTCGATAAGAATAATGATATTTGATGTGAGTGGGCAATCCGGTGTATAGTGTAGGGTAGGAGTAAAGAGGGAGAAAAGGCTAAAAGTGCATGCTGATTTAAATATTGTACATAGTACTTTGAAGCTGATTATTTTTTTGAACAGGGAACTAGTGCAATTGTAATGCTTGTATAATGTGGTCCTGATTTTTACATTTCGAGGAAGCAAATTTATGCATTTTGGCTCTAAAACCTCTGTAGTTTTCAAGCCCGTCTGAGATTATATTAAAGTAATCTAATCTGGTAGTTTTAGGGCTCCTGTAAATTCATTTCTGAGGCTCGGTTGGCCCAAATAATTGTCCTTCATACAGTTGACAGATTTGTCTGAGGATATTGGCAGTCTTTTGTCTTAATTCCAGAGCTTTTTCTAGTCAAGTGTGGTTCTGCTTGTCATCTGCATACATTGGCTCTTTCCTGTCATAAATTGATGCAAAATCGTACTCCCCGCTGCCCTCCCATATCAGTTCTTTGAAGTAGCTGTGGATGCGACGTTCAATGATAACGTTAGAAATAGCATAATTGATTACATTAAAAGTTGCATTACATATTTTTTTTAATGAATGACTTAATCAATGATAAGGCAAGCTCAAACAATTGCTCTTTTCCCAATCTGTTTGGTGACAGTAAAAATGCACTTTGTTTCTGTCTGTGTCAATTGCATGAATGTCTAGAAGTAGAAAATGGTACTGTAGCATTTTAACTACTATTTATGACTGTAAGAATGTGTGTTGATAGTGAAAGGAAGTGCAGGAGTCTTCAATTTCTACCTACGCAGAAAACGTCCTAAATGATATCAGCAAGGACATCATTGGTGAAAGAACATATAGTGTTACCACTGCTGACATCTCTGAAGCTGGAAACACGTGCGCCTTTCTCCTTCTGTTTGCTGGCAGTGGAAAAGCAGCATTCTTTTTTAGGTCGGCCTTTTGACAGCACTGCTTTCAAACATACCTATTGATCACGATGCACATAGAGTGTGCTTTGGTTGGCCCCTTTCAGCATCTACTTTATTCAACCAGTCTCGTTCGACCATTGGCTGGAGACAAGAGCAATGATGCCTTGGCTCAGGCCAGTGGAGTAAGCATCTCTAACCCATTGGCTGTATGGATGTATCTTTCCGACTTCACTTGAGAGCATGCAATGATCTGCATGAGGGCCAACTTTACAACTATAATCCTTTCTGTCCTGTCTGTTGGCTCCTACCAGACCCATTGTCTTTGCCAATGCTTGCTTCTGTATGCATCCATTACAAGGTCATCTAGATGTTTATAATCTATTTCTAAATTAATATGTGTCACCAGTGAATGGAATTATAGCAGGCTTTATTTTCCACCGACAATGATGACATCAGGAATGGCATGCATCACCTCACCATTGACATCATCAATGATGTCACTGAAGTAGTAAATAACTGTTCAAATCTACATCTATTTGCTTACAGTGAAACCAAAGGCTAATTTCCAAGTCCTGGGGACAAATGCCTGCCTTATTTATAAATCCTTTACAAGACCCTTTAGGTGTGTGCGGGTAGTAATTTTCCACCATTATAATGTATGTAAATGAATTGTCATTAAATATATCAATTATGACATGATTTATGGCATCACTTTAACATCCTGTTTGAGGTCACAAGGATGAAATCATGGTTATCTGTTGTCTGGTGCACCATTACTGGCAAATGTTTGTGACCTTAAAGTTTTGATGCCAACAAGGTTACAGAAAGGAGCGCCGGGCGGGGGATGTTTTAGTGGAAACGAGAACCTAGCCTCAGGAAATTGTGACATTCAGAAAGAAGATAAGTATGGAGGAGGTACAGATTCTAAGTGCATTAAGGAGGTTTTAGAAGTCTAATGTGTGTGAGTGGTAACATAGAATCTGCCATATATCCTTAGGAGACACTGATTTCTCAGTACAAGACACCAAGCTCTGGATGTCAATACAAGCCAGTTATTAGAAGCACGCAGGACAATATACAGTTCTGAAGCCAGTTGAAAACTTGGCTATATCCTAAGTAACTGCATCACCAAGATCCCGACAAGAGAGCCAAGTAAATTGTTGCACCCTCAAGCGCAATCCTCAGCTTACAACCCAGGAATTGTAAACAAACTCAACCAACTTCTGTGGTGTGCTTCTGCCCCTGGCACACCACATTGTTGTTTTTGTTCTCCTTATTTTAATGCTTCTCCCCATACGCACCATGTTGCTTTATCCCCTTCCCCTCCCGAACTGGCTCTAACAAACCACGCATACATTTTTTGTAAGTGCCTCTCACGCTATGTTTTAACAAAGCACTTTTTGCTACTTTTTTTAGAATTTACAGATCCATCTCAGATTCATAAATTTAAAAGGTGTCCTTTTGTGGGTGAGGGCATATATGTGCTTGCAAGTTGATGCAGCTGCTGCATCACATCTTTTCTTTTTCAGCCATGCTGCAAAGCAGCCGCAATGCGGTACATCATAGTTAAAACTAGTTCTCTAAAGGAGACCTGTTGACTTTTCAATGCTTGTTTGTTTTGTAAACATATGAGAGCCTTCTTTACATCACAGATTGTTAACTTTCTATTACTTATGCACTTTTAATGCTTATGTCTTATGTTTAAAAAAAATAAAAATCGCGAACTTGCCAAGGTCAGACCAGTGTTTGTTGTTTCCTGTTCTCATAAACCACCAGATTAACTCTGACCTATACAACATGGAGCCCAGATCGCTGGTAGAGTGTAGTGCAATTTACCTCCCCAGTTAGTGCTGCTGTCATGACCTTCCTGAATTGAAATAAAGAGAGGACTGCATATCAGCAATGTGAACTAACAGAAGTGTGCTCAGAGGCGAGACTAATCAATTGTCGATGGATAGGATTGGAAGAGTACATACAACGATTTCACATGTAAACATGCCTCGCGTCAGAACGAGGACATCGTTCCGGTACAGAAGCTGAAATATCCTATCCAAATGGATGTATCCATGCAGTGAAACTCTAGTGATTCAAAGAATAACAACAGGAAATATTGTTAGGATCACTCCTCCCTTCAAGCTGTATGTAATGGTTGTATCTTTTGTCCAAACTTTACATTCATGAAACAAGTCATCGAGTGACCCTAAACTCTTTGAAATGAGGCCTCGAAAAATGTCCTTTAATGTACAATAGCACCCCTGGCAGCATGATTTCCAATGGAGACAATATCTTCCTGTGGTCCCGTCCTAAACCTCAAAGCCAACACATCATTCTCCCAAAGTTATCACCAGGTTTGGTGCTAGCCATACTGCTCTAAATCTTAACCAATGACACGAAAAAGGAAGCAGCTTCAATATTCATTATGCTGTCCATTGTCCTAACTGTGCTGTTCTGATCCAAGCAGATTTTAACTGGGCCATGCTGAACTATTTTATGTCAACTTAATGTCGTGTAAATCCCAATTAATTGGATTTTCTTGGCATTTTGAAAATTGTTTGCTCACGGAAGACTGGTTTGAGCAGACAATATATTCCTAAAACAGGACACCTGAATGTGTGCCATGGAACCAGCAACATTTGCAGTGTGACTTTGAAAGTTGTATAGAAAATTGAGCAGGTATCTAAAGTGACTTTTGTAAAAAGAAAAGGACATTTCTCGCATACAAGTTTCATGCAGACAACCTGCCATGTATTGTTCCAACAATTTGTGGAATTTACATAAAAGGTACACCTATTAAGCTGGAAAAATATGCAATTTGAAAATGCCTAATATTAACCAGGTGTTCACTAACTATCTGACTGAGTATTAATTGTGAGAATCGCTGTGAAGATTTACACAAACACAGTTTCATAAGCCGGATCAGCAACCAGTTTAGAGCATCCCCAATAGAGAGCAGCTCTAGTGCCATGGATTGCTTGATGCATCCAATAAGTCAACGAAAAAAAATTCTGTCTAATGCATGGGTAGCCAAATGCAATTATTCAGAGAGCTGCCCAAATTTGGAAACCACTAAACTGAGAGACAAATTCAAACCTCATCCTCAAGTACTCTTTCAAACCAATCCCTAGCCTACAGCCTGTCTGCTGGATAAGCTCAATTTCAAAACAGAAATTTTGAGGAGTTCCTCTATGAACCTGAGGATAAAGTTTTGTCTTTTGATACAACAATTTGAATGTAATTATTGAAAGGCCTGCCTTTATTGTTTGATATCGTTGATGCCCCTTGCATGGTATTGAACTTGACGCCAAGGAGTCTGACAATCACTGACAACTCTTCAATTTTACCTGGACTCAGTGTCCTGAGATGGTTTGCCAATAAGGTGAAGTCCACAAATGATGGAGAGAACCCCAGCATACTCCACCTAGCCACAAAGAGTAAGTAATCGAGGCAGTAAATGTTTCCGCCAACTGGTTATAAGTGATGTACAATCCACACCAAAAAAGAAGCCTAAGGCCTTGGAAGAGCAAACTGAGCAACTAGGAGCCCCTATTGTAGAGGACAAGATTAGGGCAGCAATAAAACCATTATAGGTAATATGGCACTAGGGTCTGAAAGCATTAATAGGGACTTTTTAAAAATTATACTCAGCTAAATTGATGCCACTTCTCCACAGAGAGTTCCAGTCATTTTGGGTCTCTGCAAAGATTATCCCACTATATAGGAGGCCACCACTGTGGTAATTTCGGAACAAGGAAAGGACTATTCAGGCCAATTACTTAATTGAATTTAGATGTAAAAATATGTATGAAAGCCACAGCCTTAAAACTCAAGCCATTCTTTCCCCTTTAAAGATAAATCAGGGTTTGTCACAAAAAGCCAGACACTTGATCATATGAATAGGCTACCCCACTTTATCAAAAAGATGAAAAGTACGAAATTAATGGCTATTTTGTAGGACTTAGTTGCCGAAAAAGCATTTGACAGAGTGGACTACACAATCATGGAATTTGTGCTCAGGAAATTCGGTTTAAGGGACCAGTTTATAAAAATGGCAATGGCTTGTTACTAAGGCCCAAACGTCTGGGTGGTAGTAGACGGAGCACAACTGAGTACCTTGGACTTACCCTGAGGCACCGGCCATGCTCCACTGTTATGTGTCTAACTTTTGATCCATTGGCTATAAAAATAAGAGTGGCTCGGGACCTAAGAGTCATCCCCTTTGAGGGTATAGAACATAAAATTACATTACTTGCTGATAATGTCTTGTTGTCTTCGGATGAACCGAGAACTGTACTCATAATTGAAAGTCCTAGTAGGCTATGGTGAGGACACACAGGATGCAAGATTAATAAACTGTAAGTCACAGCTTCTCCCACTGGGCTATGTGACCAACAACATATAGGACCTTTGTCAAAAGATTATCTTTAAGGTTATTACTGGGACGAGTCAATATCTGGGAATACAATTTATACCTTCAATTTATACCTTCCTTCACTGGGAGGCAAGCATCAAATGTATCCATGTTCTGGCAAGACATTAAGAATGACTTCAAAAGAAGGGAGAACCTGTATATATATCCAGGTTGGATTGCATAGCAGTAATCAAAAACAATGTAATTCCTCCTAGATTGTTTACGTCTTCCAGGCACTCCGAGTCTCCAAAAAGGGAAACCCAATAGAAATGATTACAGGGCAGCTCACTTACTCATTTTAGGAGAGTGGTCAACAAGGAAAACTGATAAACTCTGAGTATATATATATATATATATATATATATATATATATATATATATATACATATATATATATATATATATACATATATATATATATATATATATATATATATATATATATATATATATATATATATATATATATATATATAAATAATGTGGATTTGTAGAGCTGGCTAATCACGCATGAGGGTATCCAGGTGCTGAGTGGGGCTGCCTGAAGGGTGAGGAGGAGATCATGCCTGTTTCAGGTTGATTAGCCATGCCTTGAGGTTCCTTCAGAAGTCCATGAGGGAGAGGGAGGTTCTGAGATGAGGCTCCAGGTCTGTGGTGTGAGGTATAAGAAAGGGTGTCCTCTGTTTCTAGCCTTCTTGATGTGAGGGAGATGTGCTCGTGCCTGGGATGCAGATCAAAAGTGCTTGGTGAGTTGGTAGAAGTTGAGGCTGTGGTTGAGGTAAGTTGGACCAGTTATGTGGAGGGATTTGTAGGTGTCGGTGAGTAGCTTAAACTTACATCTTTCCTGGGATGGGAACCAGTGGGAATTGTTGAGGTGTGGAGAGATGTGGTAATTTCACAGTATGATCAGGATGAGTCTGGCGGTGGTGTTCTGGTTGGGTTGGAGTTGGACTGGAGTATGGGCTGGGGTTCCAAAGCAAAGGGTGTTTCCGTAGTCAAGTCTACTTGTGATAAGAGTCTGGGTGACTGTTCATCTGATGTTAGGTGGAATACACTTGAAAATCTTGCGTAGCATTCGCAGGATGTGGAAACATGATGAAGAGATGGTGTTGATCTCTCTGCTCATAGAGAGGTTGGTGTCCAGGAATAACCCAAGTTTCTTGGCATGGTGTGCAGGGTGAGTGGGGGTCCTGGTTTGGAGGGCCACCAAGAGATGTCCTGGGGGAGTGGCTATTGCTGAAAATAAGGACTTCATTTTTGTCTGTGTTGACCTCGAGGCAGTTATTTTTAATCCAAGCAATGATGTTGCTGATGCAGTTGCTGAAGTTTGATTTGGAGGTGCTGGGTGAGTCGGTACGGGAGAGGATGAGCTGTGTGTCATCAGTGTAGGATACTATGTTAATGCAGTGGGCTCTGACAATGTCCGTGAGAGACTTCATGTAGATGCTGAATAGCGCCGCCAGGCCCTGTAGCAAGCTCCCTATAACCACCCAACCCCATGCCATGCATGGCCTTTGGCCAGGCGCGGTGGGGGTTGGCTGCAGGGCCTGGCCTGTGGCCAACCCCCTATAATCACCCAACAATGAAATGACAGAGAGAAATTGAGAGAGAGACAGAGAGAGAAAGAGAGAGAGAATGAGTTTTTTTAGACCTTGATGAATGATATACATAGAATGAGATATTTCCGGACATATTGAAAAGAAAAATTCATTTGTGAAGTAAAAATAGTGAGCTCCCCTTTCGGTATGTACCTTAAATTTTGGAAGTTGAAAAGAAATCAAAGCATGGGAATGACCACTAACACACCTGGAATGGAACCCTCAACCATCAATGTGAGGGTCTGAGACCTTAATCACTAAACCACGTCTTATGCAGTCGCCAGACATATCCATGGCATTCAACCCAAAGATAGTGATTGGGAAAAAGAGTAAATATTCCTTCACTAGGAATGTTTCACATTCAAAACACTAGTAAACAAACATACACTACCATGAAATACTAGGATGTAAACCTTCAACCTACTGAGTAATAGTCAAAGAACTTTACTATTAGGCCAACAGTGACTCTGTTCTGCTGTTCATCAAAATATAACTCTAACATTAGATCCAAATATCTTGCTTCTGTGCCAGTTTGAAGTCATTCTATGAAGAGACCATTGGTATTATTATTGCAATGATCTTTCCATAGAATGACTTCAAAGCATTACACAAGCAAGATGCTTGGTGACAGCACAGGAACGCAGGGGGAGCCTCAAGGCCTCCGCAGTCCTAGACAGCTCCCGACTCCTGTGGGAGCCGACATTGCTCCAGCAAGCAGGGAGCTGCTTTAAATAGCAGCTCCCTTCTTGCGGGAGCAATGTTGTCATCTGTTTCCCTCCAAGCATGTTTGCTTGCTGGGAAACAGATGAAAACTCCACTTTATGCAAGCGGGAGCTGTTTCACAACTCCTGATTCTAGAAAGTAGAGTTATATTTGTTTTTCTTGGGGGGAGACCAAAAGCAAACAGTGGTGAAGAGGGCACACCTCTCAATATATGGTGACCTGCCCTAAACTTGCCTAGTGGAAAGAGCCTCTGGCTGCTATTAAAGGAGTAACCGTCTACTGTGGCTTTAGGCTTACACCCTAGAGACTCAGAGGAAGTTAACTGGAGAATTGGAAATTGATTTATCAGCTACTATTAATAGCCAGTCTGATGTCGGCTGGACAATGAACACAACAAGCCAGCCCCACCTGCCCACAATGAGCTGGAGAAACTTTGAGCCAGTGATAGTGTATAGAAACTGCGGGCACACATTACTAAGGAAAGAGGTACATTTCTTGTAATCTGGCAGCCAGTTGTGAAGAATATGGGCTATCAACAGGGATAGGTGGCACAGCCCCCTGGACTTACAGCCCTTATAAAATGTTTGATAAAAGGTGGAAAAGGAATCCTATGCATTACTGCACAGCAGGGTGGAGAGACCAATATTCAATGAATGGATGAGTTCTCATGTATGTAAGATCTTCTTCTGAATGATGTGGGAGGTAGAGGAGTGCTCAGCTTTTTTCTTCATCTTTCCTCATTTCCTAGAAACAGGCCACTCAAGAGTACAAGGCCTTAATGAGAATAATAGCAAACAACTCGTAGCAACTTGTATTGATCAGATTGTCAATAAAGATAACTTACAAAAACAAATAGGAAACCGAGCAGCGTAGAGGCATTAATTTGTCAATCCATAATCCTGAAAGCCAAGTGGCAACTCTCATGATGCTCTGTTAAAATCTTAACATGCTAATTCAATGTGAGCCTTTGCAAAGGGTGGTCTACCTCTTCAGTGCACCAGCTCTACTGCCTCCTCAAAGGAGAGGTAGGTCCCTGAGCAGCGCCTATCATCACGCCGATTACTAACAGGATCACCTCAAAGATGGAACAAATGATGGATTATCCTGAACATGGACACTTCCTTTTTTGGACATCACTCCAGGGTGCAATGTTATGAAATTCCGCAGGCTGGAAGTTTAAAAGTCCAGCAATGAAGCCAACCTGGAGCTCCTTATAGAACACGCCTGCCTCCACCTGGTCTTCTCTAGCACCGAATGCTCGTTCTTGGCAATTCAGTTGTTGTAAGGAAGTATCATGCCTTCTGATACCCTTTGTATATTTACTGAGAGGTTTTTAATCCTTCATTCAGGGACCTCAAAACTTTACAAAATTTCCTGGGAAAAGATGCTGCCTTTTCTGGTAATCCCCTTAGAAGTCCATGTTTATCTTCATAATGAATAGCTTCATCATACCATCCCTTGGCCACCTAAAATATTTAGATTCTGTGAACTTTAGGGTCGATTAAAGAACAGGTGTTAGAGCATTTTTACTTTGGTAATTGTCAATTTTTAATTTTATATTTTTATATAAGATGTTGCAACATTCAGGTAATAAATAAACCTAGTCTTGCGCTACTCCCACTCGAAATAAAAGAAGTCACCCATGTCTTCTTCGCAAGCACCAAAGCAGAGTGTATGCGGAAAAACTAAAGGCAGGTGGCTGAAGGACTATTTGGCTGGGCCACTTTTGGAGCAGCCACTGAAGATTTTGGTAGTTTCCTCGTCGGGGGTTGTACATAAGACCTACAAAGGGAATTTTGCTTGATCCGTCGCTTGTCATGGCCTGAGTTTCAGTCAACGAAAGTTAGCATTGTTTAGAAGGATTGCGCAGTGCTGTGTACTATCATCGACAAGGCTTCAGAGGCGGTGAGGAGCTGTTGGGCTGAACTAACTAAGAGGACAGAAACTTCACTTTTCAGCACCGGCAAATATACCCAGGGGTCTTCAATCAGACGAAAGTCTTTTCTTGGTGGCACAGATGTACGGGCAGACAACAAAAGATTGAAAAGTTATCGGATTCCACAGGATGCTCGAGTTAGGATACATGGCACAGATTCACATTTAGTGGGTGACATGTATCCTCACTGGAAGTCAGTATCGTAGATGCTTTAGGGTCATAGATTCTGTGAATTGTATCCAGGAGTGGGCACAAGGCGAATTCAAATTTTAAGCCACAGGTTAACATACTGAGTATGCCCAAATTATCAGATGTATCACTACAGACATCAGCTGGACCAGCATAATGACACGTGGCTGAGTTAATTTATAGCAATCAGGTGGTAGGTAGAACAAGCACTAGCACATTCAATAGGCATCACCTTTTTGACTTAGTGTCTTTGCCAATGTTTTTGTTGTGCAGCATCAGCAAACAATTGTAAAAAAGAAAGCAATAGCACAATCACGTACATGTGTACGTATGCATCATGACACTGTGGCAGCCTTATATGAAATACATGTATGCAAGCATCACCAGGAAAGTGCACACAGGATGCGACTGGCACTTTATTTATTTTGTATTTACCATTCTAAGATGGCAAATGCCACTTGAAGCAGTGAATAAAAAATTGAATTTACCATGTGCTCGTGTTTTAAAAATGCAGGAGCTCGGCAGCAAATGGCAGATGTCTGGTCCTCCCAAAAAATTAAAACTAAAAAAATTGTGTTTGTTTAAAAATCACAAAGGGATGGGTGGGAGCAATGTAGGATGGAGCGGAGGAAGTGGGTGGGGAAAACTCAATTGGGGAGTAAGAGAGGAGCAATAGAACAGCCTGAGATGGGGGAGAAATTAATAAAAAAAAATATATATCACAAAAAACTTGTGGTAGACAAGCATGGCGAGTTGGGTCTTGAGGAGGAGGAAGTAACACAGACCATGTGAGGTGAAATTTGAGGGTGGAAGCAACACATGAACCAATACACGAGAGATAGCAAGAAAACACAAACTTTCATGAAGTGTGAAATAAAAAAGTAGTTCCCTGACTGCTAGTGAAAGGATACAAGGCACCCAATCAAAAGGATTGTAAACAGGGGAGGTACAAACACAGCAAGAGGTATGAAAGCCATCAAATAAGAATGCAAGCAAGTGAAAGTGACATGCAAGCCAAACAATGATAAGTATAGTGCTGGCACTAAGCCCATAGTATGTTTTTCAAAAATGTATATAGTCCACTAAAGGTTAGCAGCCAGCTCAAAGCTGTCTGTAGTCAAGACCTAAAAATGGAGTGGTAATGCATAAAGGAAAAGATAATACACTCTCTCTAATCACTATTGCAGGGACGTTAGCGGAGGTGGCTATGTTTGGGAATTAGTTTATGGTTTTGAGTCTGCAGTGATTTCTGTGCTACTGGAAAGAAGAACCAGGAAGGTGGGAAAAAGAAGTGATACAAGGTGGTCTGTAACAATGGAGGTGATCAACAAAGTGTGTGGCTTCACTAGTGGCACTTGAATCAGGAAGGCTAATAAAGGTGTTTAAATACACACTTAAAGCTAATGTTTTGGTCAATAGAAAGGAAAGATTGGAGGTGATGGAGGGAAACAGAGGAGAGTGAGTAAGAGACAAACCCAAAGACGCACAACAGAAAGTCAAGAGTACATCTATACAGTACAAAGGTAAGGGTATGACATCTGGGAATATTAATGTAACTTTGTCGAATGAGAGATCATGAGAATGCGATTTTGAGGCTCTGAAGCTGGCATACAGGTCAGAACTGCCAAGTTATTGGTGAGGTTGATCTTGTCAGAGGTCTTGCAGCTCTGCTGGGACTGATCCTCAGGCCTAATTGTAAACAACCTGCTGCTCTGAGCTGGATACTAGAACTGTTCTAACCGCATCCAAGGAATACTTTTAAAGTCTTCTTTTATTTGGTATGCTATCTTGCTGTTCTTGATGTACAGGGTATAACATGTGACATGAGAGCACAGCTATAATCAGCTGTACTCTTTGTCGCTCAGGCTGGATATGTCTCTGATCTTTAGAAATGTGTTTTCCAGTTATAGCTACTTTTATTTTTTTTTAAAGACTATGGGGGTCATTCTGACCCTGGCGGTCCATAACCGCCATGGCGGAGGGCGGCGGAAGCACCGCCAACAGGCTGGCGGTGCTTCCTGGGCGATTCTGACCGCGGCGGTAAATCCGCGGTCAGAAAAGGGGAGCCGGCGATTTCCCGCTGGCCCAGGGAATCCGCCATGGCGGCACTGCTTGCAGCACCGCCATGGGGATTCCGACCGCCTTCCCGCCTTCCCGCCTTCCCGCCAGCCTGTTTCTGGCGGTGTCCACCGCCAGAACCAGGATGGCGGGAACGGGTGCCGTGGGGCCCCTGGGGGCCCCTGCACTGCCCATGCCACTGGCATGGGCAGTGCAGGGGCCCCCTAACAGGGCCCCACAAAGATTTTCACTGTCTGCTTTGCAGACAGTGAAAATCGCGACGGGTGCCACTGCACCCGTCGCACCCCTGCAACTCCGCCGGCTCCATTCCGAGCCGGCTTCATTGTTGAAGGGGCTTTCCTGCTGGGACGGCCGGCGGTCTTCTGGCGGTCGCCCGCCGGCCCAGCGGGAAAGCTGGAATGGCCGCCGTGGTCTTTTGACCGCGGAGCTGTCTTTCAGCGGGAACCGCTTGGCGGGCAGCGACCGCCGCGGTCAGAATGACGCCTATGTACTGATCTGCTTGATATTAGCTCGGACCAAAAGTAACTAACCACCTGGCAGACACCTAGAGCTTTATTACACGCACCCGGACATGGAGCTGATACCTATCACTGTCAAGCAGTGCAGTCATATATTGAAACCCCACAGAGCCCTTCATTTTCCAGGCATGGATCAAAAACAATATTTCTACTTTTGTCAGCTTGGCTAGAGCTGTACTCACCATCCTCCAAATGTGTTGTAGACTGCACTCAAGACTTGTGTGGCTGTTACTATGGTATCCCTCATCGCCAGGTGTGAGATGACCTTGCCTATGCTTTTAACCCACTGAGAGGTAAGGACCAGCATACTTCGGACTTCGGATTTCAATCAGCTTTGAACATTATTCATATCCAATCTGCTGTGCTTGTCCCTCTGCTGCAACAGTGATAGAGTGCATTCACCACGCTCCTCGCCCAATCAGAAAGCACACCAAAGCACACCGAGGGATGCCCTCATAAAAACTGTGATCATGAAAACAATTCTCATGAATGTAACACAATAGTTCCAGTTAGTGATGATGTAAAGATATGTATATAGTTACTATGTGTGCAGATTCTGAATCACATATTATGTTCAGCTTACCCTGTGTAGATGTTCTGTTTTGTTATATCATATGTCACGTTAGTCATATTGCTCATAAAACTAGACCTCTAAGTTATAATGTAATGAATAATTTACAACTGTTATTCTATTTCAGGATGCATCAAAAGACCTACAGAGAAAGTGAGAAATCTGTCTGTTCAAAAAATGTCATTCACACATTATACATTTGTAATGTTCGAATATTATGTTGGAAACGACTAGGGGAGTTGAACATAACATTATTTGTGTTATGATTAGCAATGCGTTCATTGATGAGAATTTGCATTTCAAATGCAGAGTTTATATTATCTAGGCCAGAGGTTTCATCCTTTCATTTTTATGTTTTAGCAATATAAACTAATTTGGCGTTGGCTTCAAACATCTTGCAGGGCTCCCCACATACGTATAAAAACATGGAATTCACGTGGTGGGGACCTTTGTTGCTGGGTATGTTGTCAAGACGATGCCTTACAGGAGCATCGGTAAAAGAGAACGAGAAAAGCGATGAGGTTCGCGGCAGTTGCTTGGAAACATGCAGGGTTCACTTTTTTGACGGAAGAGTTTTGGATAAGTGCAACAACAGAAGATACTTTCAGCTTAGAGCTGTGAAGACTGAGCTGTGATCACAAGCAAGATTCATACACACAGGAGGACATAGCAATCAATCACCAGAGAAAATCATACAGCAGGAAATGACAAAACTCATTCAGGTATTTTTGGAGTTTTGCAAATAGGCCTGTATGTTTTTCTAACTAACCAGTGCACTGTTTTAGTTACCTGCACGGTGTATTGTGAATAGAACGTTTACAGAGGAATCTTTAAATAAATGGATTCATGCGACCACCCCCAAAGAAAAAAATAAATCAAACTGAAGTCCAACCTGGATGTAATCACACGCACACATGCTGCTTGGGAGCTATTGTTTGGTACAGTGCAACTTGAATATAAGACTGTAAACTCTTTTTTTTAAATAAAAACAGCTTGCACAGGTGAAAATGGTGAGCTCCTGATCCATAGAACATTGACAGTAAACCGTTCAATATGACAGACGTCCGGTTCAGTTCTAAGCACAACGGAAACCAAAGCCCCCCAGCAGACTACAAGGGCAATCCCAGCCACCCTTCCCATATCTTCTCATGTTTCTGGAGATAGCCCCTAGATTCATAGACCAGTTTTTCTTGGTTTGTGCACCAATCCACCCCACGTCTCAATTTTTGAAGGGACGGGCCCGTAGATGAGTTCCAAGCAGCAGCAATGTCTCTCTTAGCGACCAGCAGGGCTGTACCCACAAAAGCACAATTCGCTCGTGTGTCCCTAAGTTCCTCCATAACACCCAGTAAAGCCAGTTTAGCAGACATATGATGTCCTGCCTCAGCACCGCATTCAATTCACGTGTCACCTTACCCCAATAAGCCTGCAGCACCGGACAAGACCACACCATGTGAAAAAAATCAGCCAGTTCCCTTGCACAGCGAGGGCACTGAGCCGTAGAGCGAAGACCTGCTCGGTACAGCCTGTCAGGCATCAGATATGCCTTGTGTAAGCAATAGAATTGCACTGCGCGAAGCCTCGCCGACACCGCCAGCATCTTGGGTGCCATCAGTGCCTCCGCCCAGTCAGTCTCCTCAAACGCACCCACCCATGACACCCATTTATTCCTGGTTGATTCCAAATTGATTTCCCAGGGCATTATTAATTAACATTTTATAAATCTGGGAGACACCTTTCCCTCCCAAACTGTCCATAAGCAACTTGGCCTCAAGTGGACTGAATTCTGGTAATGGTCCAGTGGGTAGCAGGTGAGTGCCCAGTGCATGCCGGAGCTGGAGGTACTTGAAAAACTGTGACCGGGAGAGCTGAAAATTAGCCTGTAGCTCCTGAAATGATTTCATTGCATCCCCTTTCCATATATCGCCACTAATGATATACCTAGCAGGTCCCATTCAGCGAACCCTTCCAATGCCGCTGATTCACTCAACCACCTCCCATGCCACACCGGGGTTTGTCGGGTGACAACAGCATTCCATTGCAAATGTCGCAGTGCTGCGCACCACACCAAGAAAACCACCCCTGTTACTAACTCCATATCCCTGGGGAGTGGCGCACCATAAAGCAAATCAAGAATACAGGGAAAACCCAACATCTCCAATTCCACCTGGTAGGTCGGGTCCGCCCACCCCCCTGTAAACCAATCATGAACAACCGGGAACTGGGTTGCCAAATAATACAACCTAGGGGTCAGCCTTTCCCAGTCCACTGTCGTACACCCCACTCCGATGTCTTGCCCCTTTCCAAAGAAATGAATTGGTGACTTTCTCCAAAGCCCTGAACCATGAACGTGGGATCGGGAGTGGGAAGTTCTGAAAGACGTATAGAAGTCGCGGTAATACCATAATTTTATAGAGGGCTACACCGCCCAGCGCATTCAGCGGCAGTGTCTGCCATCTTTGCAAGTCTGCCTTAGTGCGGGCTAGTAGTGGGGCCAGGTTCTTGACCCATGTGAGTTCAGGAAGAAGGGTTATCCAAATACCAAGAAATTTAAAACTGACCCTACATAGGGGTATCTCTGACTCCAATCAAAGCAGTCTCATGAACTGGCCAGAGGCACCAACACCGATTTGACTGGGCTAATTTTGAGCCCCAATGCTTCTTCATAACACCGTGGAAGATGAAGGACTCGGGGGCCCGTCACACTGGGTTCACCCATATATAACAGGACGTCATCCGCGTACAGGGCCACCCGGTCCTCGGAGGAGTGCCCCCATCTCCAGCCACAGTATAGTGGATCTGTCCTGATCATTTGTGCTAGTTGCTCAATAGCCAAAGCAAAAAGAAGGGGAGACAAAGTGCCGCCCTGTCGCGTACCCCAACGAATAGTGAGGATCGAAGATATGGTACCGTTGACCTGCACACATCCTGTGGGTTTAGTATACAAAGCCCGGGCTAGGGGACAAAGCCTTGGCCCAAAGTCCGCCCGCTGAAGCACTAAAAAGAGAAAACCCCAGTCCACCGTGTCAAAGGCCTTCTCAAAGTCGATAAACAGAAGCACGAGGTCACGCGGCAGCAGGCGGCATCCAGCCAAAGACACGTGCAATCTACGAATGCAGTGTGGCGTGCCGCGAGTGGCCATAAAACCACATTGGTCCGGATGAATCAGCAGCGTCAGCACCTTTTTAAGCCGTGTGGCAAGGATTGTAGCATACATTTTTACTTCACTACTAATTAGAGATATCAGTCTATAGTCAGCACAGTATGCGAAGGGGGCTGGATTTTAGGAAGCACCACAATAGTGGCAACGTCCAGCCCTTCTGGGAAGGAGCCTGGCGATCCACCTCTGTATATAATGCCGAAAGACAAGGTATTAGGTCTTCCCGTAACACCTTATAGAATTCTGAAGAAAAAACATCAGACCCCGGAGTCTTACCCGTCCCCAGCGCAGAAATGGCCTCCCCTATTTCCTTTTCGCTAAGGGGCTCGTCAAGCTGTTGCACCTCCATCGAGGGCAGCCTCGGTAAGGGGACATCTTCCAAGAGCCGACGGGCACGGTCAGGCATGATCGCCGCTGAAGCCCGATAGAGCGCCCTGTAATACTGGGCAAAAGCATCAGCTATATCCTGATGCCGGCAGACGCGGACCCCCTGGTCATTGTAGATTTCAGGAATGATCCTAGAAACCTGTTGTTGGAACGTCAGCCAGTATAGCAACTTTCCTGATTTATCCCCCCAGCCATAGACCCTGGCCGTAGATGCCCGCCAGAGGTGTTTTGCCGCTTCCAGAGATTGGTTTTGGATTTCCTTGCAGATCAGTAGGAGTTGCCTAGTTACCCATTCATTGGGCTGTGCATCCTGTTCAGCCTCTAGGCGCGTGGCCCTTTCCTCCAACTGCTCAACATGGAGTATCTGTGAATGCTCCTGAGCTCGGACAAGGCCCCTAGCCGTTCCCCACAGGACCGCCTTGCCAGTAGCCCACAAGACTCCAGGGGACGTCACCGACCCCTCATTAAAAACAAAGTATTCTCGAAGAGCCTGTTGCAACAGCTTAACATAGGCCCCGTCCTGCAGGTACCATGCGTTCAGTTGACACATAGGACGAACTGATGATTGGGTATGTCCCACTACAAATCAGAGTGGTGCATGGCCTGTCTGTGGGCTGAGGGTGGGCGGGTCGTGTCCGCTGCAGGGTCTGGGACCGCATTGAAGTCCCCTCCTAGTATGGTAAGTCCCTGGGGAAGGTCTAAGAACAACTTAGTCAGGTCATTGAGTGTTCCGCGCACCATAGTCTGCGGGGTGTAAACACTAACCACATTGATTGTGACGCCCTCGACCTTCCCAGTAATGGCCATATTACGCCCTTGTCGATCTCTCCACACCTGGATTATCGTTATGGCAAATGAGCGGTGCAGCAGTATCGCCACCGCCGTGACCCACGTGTGAACCCTGCATGATATACTCTGTCGAAGCCCTTGCGGGCTAGAAAAGGACACTGGTGTCCCAGAAAGTGTGTCTCTTGCAACAGAAAGACGTCAGGCCAGTGCCTGTGTATGAAGGTAAACACGGCGGTGCGCTTAATTTTGTGTAGGAGAGCATTAACATTCCACAAGAGAACCTGAGTCAGCCTCATTAGTGTGAACAGTTTTGTCTACCGTAACATGGTTGCTGAACCCCGTACTGGCACCCCGAGGTTCCCCTCTCCCATCCCCACCCAGCCAGCACGCAGTGAGTGGCGGTGCTCTGTCAGTTAGCATCATGGACAACACCTTCTGTGCAGCAGATAATAAGAACACATAAACAATCACATCAATGAATGATAACAAACACATTAATGCTAGGTTTGAACTCCCATACCCCCCAACTCCCTCCCAACCCCATACTTCACCCCAGAAGCAACTGTCGCCCTTATATACCATCTCACTCCCAAACACAGTGAGTTGGAAACACCAATTGGTTGAGCAGTGGTGAACCCCTCCATATTGTCAGATCAAAGAGCGTTAAAAAACAAGCAGCCTTATTGTGATAAAGTATCCATCTGTGTGGGCATTACCCGGCTCGCTATTTCTTTGTTTACTTGCCGAGTCAGAGCGCCGGATATTGGGACAGATCGGAGTCCTCCAATGTCTCCGAGTGAGCCTGTGCCGATCCCCGCATCCCCAGGTCTCCCCCATCACCTCTTTGACTTGCCTTCATCCGTTGTCCTGACAGTTCCTCAGATGGGGTTTCCATGGGGGAACCTGAGCGAGAGTCCCAGCACGCTCTACGCCTCCTCGAGTCCAAATGGCCGTCTCTGCTGGTTGTTTGTCAGCACTCCGTCCTGGACCTGCCGTTGCCTCTCACCGGATGGGCAGAGTGGTACCTCCTCTGTTAACCAAGTCCACACCGCAGCTGGCTGCTCAAAGAAGTGAATCTTGTTTCTGTGTACCACTCGGAGTTTCGCAGGAAATAGAAGGCGGTATGATATGTCCATCGCTCTCATTTTCTGCTTCACTTCGAGAAGTGAGCAATGTTGCAGTTGTACATCCTTTGTATAGTCTGGAAAAAGAAGGACATTTGACCCATTGCAGAATAGATCCCCCTTAGTGTGCGCCTTCTGCAGTACAGCATCTCTGTCTTTAAAATTGAAGAGACGGAGTATCATCGGTCTGGGCGGAAAGTCTGGTGGAGGCCTGGACTGCAGCGCCCTGTGGGCCCACTCAATCATGAACCAAGGAAGTGAGACAGTCTCCCGGTATCCAGGAGCGGAACCAGTCTTCCAGGAAGGATGCCAGGGATGATGTCCCAGTGTTCTGGAAGGCTCACAATACGAAGGTTGTTGCGCCAGGACCTATTTTCAGCATCTTCAGCTCTCTGGTATAGTTCTGATGGGTGGGTCGATAATACAGATACTTGTGTTTTCAAGGCAGTCAGGTCATCTTCCACTGTGGATATCCTTGATTCTGCCTCCGTAATTCGGGCTGTTGCGTTGCGGAAATCGTGACGTACCAGGGCCACATCCACTCTTACTTCCCCATTCTTGGCCTCTACATCCGTTTGAGAAGCCTGAATAGCTTGAAAGATTGCTGCCAGGTCGCTGGATGCGGTCCGTGGACCACCACCGCCACCCAGGGATCGGTCTTCAGCGCGGGACTCACCAGAGCCCGTAGTGAATTGGTCTATGCACGTCTGCGCAGAGGGTCGTCGTGTAGATTTGTCGTTGCCCATTGCCTCCCTCCAAGATCCAGCTGATGGTTAGGACACCCTGAGCGGAGGAGTACACAGAGGGCCCCGCTAGCCCCATAAGCGAGCTCACAAAGTCACAAGTGCTGCCCTACAAGGCCACAGCTCATATACAGAAGTCGTTTTTCATCTCAGGACAGCAAAGCCAATACAAGGATCAAGGGGTCATTATTCAATCATCCAGTCACGTTTATTACTAACTGCAATGATTCAGCATCAAAATTTGGGAGTCCATACACATGCATGCGATCCGCTCAGCTCACCTACAGTCCGACCATCCGATCCTCCGCCCCCGGCCATGCGCCACTTCTCCCTAATTCCAATGGGCCCCAGTCCTCGTCGGGGCCCACAGAAACCACCACAGGGGGAGGGGGGAAAGACGGACACTTGTGACCTGTCACAGGTCCTCCTCCACTCGCTGCAGGTCCCCCTCCTCACCTCTGCCGCTACCCACAGCTAACCAGCCGGCCTAGCCATCGTCCCATGGCCCACAGCCACTCGGGCCCTCAGGTGTGTCTCCGCCGTCCCGGTAGTCCGGTCCGGCCCGCGCCATCTCCTGCGGCAACCATGGTGGCCGGCGGCTCTCCCTGCTTCCACTGTCCACTGTGTCTCTTCGGCGGTCACCCGCCTCTCTCCTGGTTAGCCAAGGCGAGTGACGCCCTTCTTCTGTGCCGCGGAGGCTGTCCCTCAATCCTCCGCACAGCACTGTCACCTGTTGCTAACCGGCCTGCTGGGCCACGACCCTGCGGTCCCAGCCACCCAGGCCCTCGGGCACTTCCTTGCCACCGCGGCACTACGGCTCAACCCTGCGCTGTCCCCTGTGGCGGCCACACCAGCCGGCAGTCCTCCTGCTGTCACCAATCCACCACACCGCTTTGGCGGTCGCCCCCCCTCTTCCCCAGGCTGTGGCCAACTGGGCCAGATGCAGACCTCTCTCCACTTGCCACCACTGCTAGCTGGGTGCGTCTGCCATTTTAAGTGTGGACTGCCCCAAACAAACAGCATCGTGCAACCGAGTTGTGGGACCCAGAAACTCCTCCAGGGGGTTTAGGAGAGCCCCGGGAGCAGGTGTTGCCGCCGATGGAGGCGGATTATGTGCGCTGCTAAAGGCGGATGACGGAGGGGTCCGAAGCACTACAAGAGTGCGACCGCCATCTTAGACGCCTTGGCCACACTTCCCTGTAAAGTCTTACTTTATTGTTACCAAAACTGCATATTTACATAAGAGCAACTTTAACATAAATAGCCACAGCTGCACCCTGCATGTGTTTCGTGGGAAGGAAACCTCTTTAGTTTGAGACAAATACAAACGGAGGCAAATACGCTCACAGGTTTTGGGAGGTAGGGGGAACTATAAACATGCTTTACATTTTCAAGTGACCACGAGAAGAAAAAACAGGATGTCACTTCAGAACATTGTCTCAAACGATTCTTAGTATTCAGAGTAAAAGGGTAGCAAATGGGCATTTCAGAGCAACTGTTATTTATGAAACCCATTATTTCCATTAGTCCAGTAATGTTAATTATCTGGGATATTTCATTAAATGTGTATGTTTGTAAAATAATTCATATTGTTTTAGATACTAATGCTTCTTCACACATACAATATATTTATTTTCTGTGTTATTTTGATATAGGTTATAGTTTAAAAGAGGATTGTTAAGTATAGCTAGAATTCATTACCAGGAAAAATCTTCCATGAAATCAACCTTAGGTCATTCCAGATTAAACTAAAACCATGGCTTTTAAAGCCAGCCTACCACTCACTCAGTTCTTTCCTTGATGGTGAAAGGCCTCAATTGTCAACGTCTTACTAAAAATCGCCAAGAATCCATTCATGAATGTGTGCTATACAAGAATAATGAACATAACAGAACAGCTCATGAAGGAAATTCTGCAGGGCTTGCATTATTGCTTGGAATCAGGTCAGTGTTGATGGACGCACAAGCTAAAGATGTGCAGAACTGTGATTAGACTGTTGTATTGCATGCACTCTTTCTCTGCCTAGCACCATCGTTACAGTTCTTTCTAGATGGAAAGCGCTCGAGTCGACTTATGTACACACTAGCGTCGAGAGGGAAAGCATGACTTTTCATGAAATTTAGACTTAGTACTGAATAAAGAGCAAAGGGAAAGGTCATATATGGGGATGATGAAAAAGGGGAAAATGGGTTGCTGCACTAAGCATTAGGAATCTAACCAACTCAAATCAGCAGACACCTGATCATATGCCCCAGAATATTGAAGGACTTGATGCATGTGTGCATATTTATATATATATATATATATATATATATATATATATATATATACACACACACACATATATATGAAACCAGTGTCGGATGAAGCCCATGCGAGCAGTGTCTGTGTGACCCTAGAGTAGTGCCGAAGGACTTCCTTTGGCAGGCTGTATTTTTTAATGCTTTTGGAGCAATGTCCATGTGGCATCCCACTCGCTATTTTTGCATTCTGAATGGCCTAGTATGTATTCTTGTATGTGAGTATCCTGGCAAACATGATTTTACCTTTGGTTCACCAACAGTGTTTCAGACTCTGTTCATGACTGAGGTACACCCTTATTTTCAGACTTGGGTGTCTATTGCCCCAGTGACCAGGCTATGCCACTACTAAAGTCTGGTGGCAGTTACTTGTATGATGGGTTACAAGGCTTCTTACAAACACCTCAAAAGGGATGCTGTCATCAGCTATCCCTGTGTGTAGTACAATGACTTGCTACAGCCCTCCCTGATTATATGTATTGCACATTAAAAAGCTTGGTATTTGAGAGATGAGGTACCCACAAGGAACCCCTAAGCGTTTATGAGCCACCTCAGGAAACAGGGTACACAACAGGATTTAGTCAATGCAGCGGTGTCCCATTCGATTGTCCCTGATGTCCCACAGCTCCAGGAAAATGCACACAGTGCCATCTCTCTGCTACACCCTGTAAGCCTCTCTAAGAACCTTTACATCATAGAAGGGTGGGAGTGCAAGGTCAGACATATTTCACTAGGATGTACCCCAGTTACTTTGAGGGGCTCTGTAATCAGCCTGAAATGTCACATTTGAGTCTTTCTGCTTGTGCATGCAATTCATGGGGGGCCGGGTGGGATCTGTAGTTGTATTGCTGCATCGGTATTTTGTAATTATTTATTTTGTGGATGTAGCATTGAATCCCTCTGTAGATGTCACAGAAAACAGTAAATTGGAGATTGCTCAGTATCAGTTACACAACTATTTTACAACAGATGGGGGGGGTGAGTAAGGAAAGTCAAGCAGGCATATATAGCATTTTCCAGTCTGTACTGTTCATTGGATGATCATGTCAAAAGAATGATCAGGGCAGAGCCAGCACCAGTGTTGAAGGCCAAGGTGGTCCAAGTAGACGCTTGGAATATCCCATTGTGAGGAGATAGGTCTGCTTGAGGACTGTTCCGATGCTGGAGTGGAAATGGAATCAATGGGAGAATGTTATTGTGAAGGGTGGGTTAGAATGAGAAAAGCCTGAAGGTGGAGGTGCACCTCCACAGCTGGGGGAGTACTTGGAGCTGGTAAGGTGCACCTGGATGTGTCAGAGAAGGTAGTTGTTGGAGTGTAGTGTCTAAAGATTTCAGAAAGGTGTGCTGCAAAACTGCTCACTTATTTGCATACAAGGTTTTTATGTTATTTTAGGTTATGTAATCCTATGTTCTGTTATGTTATGATTTGTGTAGCACACTACTCACCAGTGAAGCTTAAGCAAGTGTGCAGTCATGTGCCTCTCACTGCATTATGAGAGGAGCCAGGCCTTCAGCTGCTTGTGAAACTCTTCTGGGTTTGTGAATGTAAGGGTGTGTGCAAGTGAGCGGGAGGCCGAGCGCTGGTGTCTTGGCGGGTTGTGAAAGTGTTTGCAGCTGTTGAAGTAATTGGGCCCCATATTTTTTAGGGCTTTGTAGGTGTGCATAAGGAGAATTAATTGGCTGTGTTTGTGAAATGGAATTAGTGGAGCTCTACGAGGTAAGATGTGGGTGTGGTGTGGAAGGTTGAGTACGAGTCTTGCAGTGGCATTTTGTATGGTCTGAAGTCTGTTAAGGAGTTGTTCAGAAATTCCTGTGCACAGCGCATTTCCGTAGTCGAGTCGGTGTGCAATGTATGCTTGCATGACTGTAAGTCAGGTGTTCAATTGAAGCTACTTGAAGATTTTTCATAGCATTTGTAGGATGTTTGGAAGCAGACAAAGCTCACTGCATTGACCTGTACTGTCTTGTTGAGCTTGTCATCTAGGATGGTCCTGAGATTTCTGGCATAGTCGGTGGGTGTTGGCTTAGGTCCCCGTTCTGTCGGCCACCCTACGCCTGTAATCCCACGCGAAGTTCTTATTCCCAAAGTCGAGTACTTCAGTCTTGTTGGAATTTAGTTCCAGTTCCAAGCACTTGGTTCTCATCCATTACGTCACCAGGGTCATGCAGTTGGGGAAGTTCTGGTGGTGGGTGTATAATCCGTCAGGGAGAGGATGAGTTGGGTGTTGTTACGCATAACCTACTGCACACATTGAACCAGTCTACAGATAAATAGACGCATGCAGGACTAAAGCTTTCACAGGTTATTGTAAAGCACCACCCTTAGAATGCCACCTACTGATAGTGCAAATTGAACACAAATTACATAAAAAGTGCTTAAGAAGACAAAATGTTATATAAGTAAAGCCAGGATCAGCAGAACCGAATGGACGAAGTATCAGTCAAAAAATTAATAATTTGGAATACATTTGTGGTAAGTATTAATGTTCACACCATCTACATGTTAGAGTATTGGTGACAGGTCACTGAAAAAAACACCATCATGATCACAGAGTGTTCTTTATTCTCGATGAAAAACAAACACGCAATAAAATATTTAAAAAACGGACTTTTCTAAATGTATGCTATTTGCTAAGTAGAAAATAATGCAGCCGTTGATTGAAATTGAAGGTCGTTCTTTGCTTTATTTTATTGACAGTTTTAAACCACACACGTTTGCTTGATATCTTTGTAAAACAGGCCTGCTTTTTGTGTTGGCGATGTTTTTGTTTTAACCTACACTAAAAGGATTTTCTTGAGTGCTAGGATAGAATGGTTTGGTATCACTTTCTGCCCTTATTGAAAGTGCAGCAATTACAAGCTTCCCTTTTCTATTTGCAGAAAGGTTTCGATTTAGAAAAGAGAAAATCATATCAGATGATTTCAACTAATAGAATTTATCCGCAAGAGAGAACGCTGAAGCAAAACAAAATATTCTTGTATGTATTAATAAGGTGCTGGGGAGGAGGGGGAATCATATCAACACACTGTCAGGAGGAACAATGTACACGTAATAGGAGGTTAACAAAGGTCACGTAATGCAGCTGTGAAGAATGGACAAAGATGAGCCAGTGCCATCGTTGATGCTGAGCTAGAGACCCGGAACCATTATGCAACCAGGAATTGTGTTACCTACAGTCCACTATCAAATAGACGGAATTACTGAATTATTCGGTGGTGCCCAGTTTACACTACTTTCCTCCCCTGCCCAATCTGTCAAGTAGTCACTAAAACTGACATCTTACCAGCTTTGGACAAAGGTCGCTTAAAAGTTGGCACAGATCCTACAAATTGTCTGCTTAATCTTTCATTACAGCAATAACAATTACATGACTGTATCTGAAAACACCCCATAAGAGGCTGCAAGGCCTAACCGTAATGGCAGTTGATTATCACTTTTGATATCACTGCATAGAAGTTAACCACACGGGCAGTCACTACTTCACAGTCGCCACATCAACAGACACTACATCGGGAGCATCCTTGCGTTATGTGTATGTTCATCTGTTAAAGTGAGGTTACGGTAAGGTGCTGGGATGAGACAAGAGCTAATGTGAAAAAACCTACAAAACACTGAATAACACAATTTATTGTTTTGTGAACAAATTATAACGTGCACTCCCATCACATACTGCTTATGACCTCACAGATTACATCACTCATGACATGATAAATGACATAATTGATTCTATTGAAATAACAACGTTGTTGATATTAAAAATGAAATAACCAAGATCCTGACTGTACTATAGGCTTTGTGAACAAGAAGTAATACAGTGTTTACTCTGAGCAGGTGGAGGTCACCAGCACTTAGTTTTCGGGACCAGCACTTATTTTTCCACATTTATACTTGCAGATCGCAAGAGAGGGAAAAACAAACAAAGCGGAAAGATGGAGGAAGGGAAATACGCCAAAACAGTCCGAAAGAGAGAAAGCATGAACCTGTAAAGGGTCAGGGAGTGTCTGGTAGTGGATTAAACAGGCATGAGGTGGATTTAAGACACCCGCCTTGGTATTTAGTGCACCGACGTTCAATTGCACGGGTTACGGGATTCTGAGATGAGCTTCAGGCATCAGCACTCTTTCTTTTACAAGTTAATCACAAGTGATACACAAAATACATTGATAATGGACTCTACTAAGCTTGTCTGTAAGCCTTTAAAAGATGCTAAAGAAATTGGATATTTTGAAAATGTCATTGTCCTTTTACTTGCTTTCACCCAAAGGATGGGTGCTGTGGAGGTCGGTCAGTTGCAGAGAGTTGGTCTCAGAACATCATTGAAAAACAGACCTGTTTGTAGGCACAGGAGGAGCTCACCGAGTTCTAATCCGTGGAATTCTGTAGAATTAGCTTAAAACTCTGTGGAATTCTATGGAGTTACGCGTGCTGTGGAGTGCCACCTGCCCTATTGGCACCCTGGCCCGAATGCGACCGATCTCGGCAACGCCAAGCTAGTTAGCCAAGTGCGACCCTGCTTAGCGCTTCCAAAATCAGGCGCATTCAGGTCAGGGACCTAGGCAGTGAAAGTTGTTGTTTCAGGCCTCTAGTACACTTCCCTTCACCAACTGCCCTCCTTCACAAAGTTGCTACTGAGGGCCAAGCACACCCCCTGTCTTACACCAGCCTTGCAATTGCTTCCATGTGCACTTACAGACAGCCTCAGACTGCCCTTTCTTTAGGGCCCAGCACTAGCAGTAGCAAACCAGCTCACCTCCTGCAGCCAGGGATTTTCACAAAGTGACCAGCCTTGCTTCCCACTCGGCTCTAAGGCACTCTCTCAGGCCACACACAGCTCTATCTAGCAGGGGCTGCCGTACCACAACTCATCCAGTCTCCACTCTACAGCTCTCCCTTCTGGCCTTACCACTGTACCCCATAACACCACTCCTTTCCCAGGGACTCTGGGGAGACAGGTTCTTTTCAAGTGAAGCTCTGACAGCAAGTGTCCTTTTTTCCAAGCACAAACACTGTCTGTGCTTGCACTGTGTGTCCCATGACTGGGCTGCAGTGTGCACACGGTGAGCTCCACTCCGCTGCCAGGGTTAGCAGAGTTTTTGGCTGAACTCCGCGCTCCAAGTAGAGCGCTGAGAGCCTAAAACTCTGTTAACTCTGACAGCGAGTGGAGCTCACTGCCCACCCCTACCTATTTGTCAATCTTTACTGTGAAGGGCTATGGTATTAGAAGTCCTGGAGGTGTGGGTGCAGGGCCTGGCTACAGGTGAGGCCCTGTGAGGCCCTGTGGCTAAACCACTGCAGTACAGTGCAGTGTGGCAAATCGCAGAGGGTAGGTGCATGGTCTGGACATAGGGCAAGGCCACTGCTCAATGCCCATTGTATACTGGATGCAGGGTCTGGTGTGCACCAGCGCTTGCGGACAACCTCCACTGTGTATGTACAAAGTATTTGGATAGTGGGAGTTGGCCACTAGTGGAGGAGTGATGGGTGCAGAACCTGGCTGCAGTTAGGTCCAACAAAGGTTGAAGTGTTGGT
The DNA here is from genome assembly GCF_031143425.1 of Pleurodeles waltl. NCBI lineage: Eukaryota > Metazoa > Chordata > Amphibia > Caudata > Salamandridae > Pleurodeles > Pleurodeles waltl. The sequence goes on along the minus strand of NC_090446.1, from coordinate 114,173,167 downwards.
AGAGTTAGGTCTTCTAATATTATAAAAAGTAAAGTTAAAAAAACAAAAAACACTGAAATTCACCAAAGTTTATTGCTGCACTAACTATAAATTGCGCCCCTGCAGTGCTTATGATCTCACATAGTATATCGCTCATGACATGTTAAATGACCTCATTGACGACATCACTGGTGAGATCTCAAATGACATTTCATCAGTGACAGATAACATTACATTATATATATATATATATAAATATATATTTATTTATATATATATTTTTTTTTATCATTGGGGTCCCTTTGCTCCCCTCACTTGCATCAGATGGTTATGGGATGCTCCCTCTCCCGTCTTATCACTCTTTTAATTTTTTCATGCGGTAGCGTCTGCAACATTTTTCTTTTAGGTGCAGCCAGTCAATGAGAGAGCTTTGGATCTATTTTATTAAAACAACTTAGGATTTCTGGGTCCAAAATGGATAATGGAAAATAAAACACTGCCTTATCCACTCAATCTAAATATTTCAAAAATGTTGGGTCCACAGAGTCCCTGCAGTCTATCCCCACTGTGCCTTGCCTTTGGCTTTGCAGAACAGGGTGGACCACCTGTGGGGCCTGGGCACAGGGCCAAGACCTGTGCCAGGCCTTGCCATAACTCCTGTGCACATTGGTGGAGTAAAAAATAAAAATGTATTGTAAGTTATGGTTAGCTTTCGTAATAACCACTTTACATAGGTTTAAAAAACGTCTTAAGACTTCACTTGAAAACCACAGTTAAAGTGACGGTAAATTAAAACGTAAAATCACTGCAAGTTATGGTTAGGATTCCAATCCACAACTCATGCAATAGACATGCAAAACCATAACTCACAAACCACATATAATATATATGACCCCACAATATTTATACCAATGAGTAAATAACTAAAAGCATAATGTAATTAAATAACAATATCTTCTCAAGCCATACTAATACTACATTCATAGTAATCTCCTTCATAACGTTGAGAGCAATAGGATATTTAATCTGTTCTTCAAGATCATTTAGAACATTGGTAATTCTGTCTGTCACATCATGGGTGAAGTCATTGACATTGCATTTGGTGTGAAACTTATAGTTTGCATGTCTGGTGTGCAATTTGTGGACGCCAGTCCTAGCCATGATTTGTGAATTTCAGTCACTGTTTAGTTTTCGTTCACAAAAAGAAAAAGAACCAAGCCTAGTTGAACATATTGTGAGTGTGCTACTACTTACAGATTGAAAGAAATTGCTTCTGGGTAACAAAATCACCTAGGCGTTGCTCTGGTCAGAAAAGAAGGAGGTAAACCATTTCATAGACCCCAATCTCTGCCAGCCGTTCTAAACAACTGTTATGGGAGATTGTATTGAAAGCAGTTGACATGTCAACAAGTATCATGGCTTCTGTCCTACCTTCATTTAGAATGCTACCAATATAATTTATAGATGTGGCTAACATAGTTCTATACTTAGGCTCTTTCTAAAGCCTGACTGGGCTGTGTGGGCTGTGTGGAGAAAGAGCCTAGTTGAATGTTTACCACTGCTTTTTTAGCCAGAAGATGTAGCAATGAGATTGGCCTGTAATTATCCATTATAGATGGGTCGAGACAAGGATTTATTTTAGGCAGGAAGTAACCCGTGCTCCCTTCCATAAGGTGGGACTAATTCCACTTGGAGAGAGTGTTAGAAATGGGGTTTCTAGTTGGCAGTCGGTTTGAACCCTGTCCAAGTAGAGACCCTAACTCGAGTCAGGATAAGGAAGATACCCACTCAGATAACCCCTCCTCACCCCCTTGGTAGCTTGGCATGAGCAGTTAGGCTTATCTCAAAAGCAATGTGTGAAGGATTTGCACATAACACACAGTAATAAATGAAAACACTACAAAAGGACACCACACCAGTTTTTAGAAAAATAGCCAATATTTATCTATATGAAACAACACCAAATATGATAAAAATCCACCATAGCATAATAAATATATGAATTCTGCAACATTTACTCAAAAATACAGTTCCTTGAAGTCGATAGCTCCACTTGGAGCTATCACAGCGTCGTGATCAACAAAACCAACAGTTCAGGCCAGCCGTGGCGTCGCAGACCGGCTAGGGTATTGGGAAGACCTGCAAACAGTACATTTGGGACTGCAGGGCATCGTGATCCTCACAGTGAGCTCTGGAGAGCGGCGTCGCTGGCATCGCGGTGTCGGTTCTGGAGTCGGCGCGGGAGTCGTCGGGCCCTTGAAGTCACACGCCTTGCGGATCTTACTCCAGGCTGATGAAGTCAGGAGTGCTGGTGTGCATGGCGTTGGAGCTGCGATGGGAAGCAGGACAATTCGATGTGCGGTGCCACAGGTTGTGATGCAGGCAGCGGCTTGGTGATGGCATCCAGCGGCGTCGGTGAGACCAGGGCTGTGGTGTGAAGCGGGGCGGTGCGATGTGTGGTGTCACCAGGTCACGGTGCAGGCAGCGGCGCTGTTGTTGCTGAAGTGCTGTTGTTGGTAGGCCCAAGCCAGTGGTGCGGGATGGGACTGTGCTACGTGACCCTCACGAGCAGTGTCCACAGGCCACGGTGCGGGCAGGATGCCTGGTGATGACACTGGAGTTGATGATGCTGGCGTCGGTGGACCGGGGCTTCTCTGCGGGAAGGAACAGTGCTTTGTGTACCTCACGAGCAGTGTACACAGGCCACAGTGCAGGCAGCGGCACTGGTGTCAGCAGGAGCGGTGTTGTCGGGGATGCCCAGGCTGTGGTGTGAGCAGGCGATGCAGGAGTGCAGGGCTAACAAGTCACTGTGCGAGCAGCGGCTTGGTGAAGTTGTCCGATGACTGCGTCGGTGAGACCAGGGTCATGGTGCGAAGCGGGCAGTGTGG